>NC_137088.1:14862305-15175731 GCF_951640355.1 Cnephaeus nilssonii | reverse complement strand
GGAAAGTATAACAGACACTATCGCCTAAACGTTTATATTTCCCTGACCTAAACAATGGCAAAATGAAATTGCCCTTGGTTCTTCTTCAGTTCACCAGTTCTGAATTTTCTTTTGGGAACTGCTGATAAAGAGCAAGCTCCCAATTATAGCTACGATTTTTTGTTTCATAAGGATTACATTGTGTCTATAAATGGTATTCCTTTTGTTGAGTCTAATGTCTTAAATGCAGTCCAAAATCAATCTGCTATTATGTGTAGCCAGGTTACCCATTGGAAAGGTAACCTTTCTCTTTTCTGTATGCTACGGTATTTATTTGGCACTTAAACCGCAGGGTAAGGAATTGAGGTGGTAACTGTTGCTTTACTGGAAGTAATTTAAGCCAACAATTTTCATGTATGTGTTGCCCTTTCTTTCTCCCCAAAAAAGATCATTTACATTTTCAACATTAAATCACAGAATAAATTAATAAGATAGATTATTTTGCAATTTCTCCATAAGGGAATTATCCAGTAAAGAGAATAATACAGATATCCCCAGAGGCTGTTGTCTCTAAATCCCAGCACCTGCAGATTTTTCTTCAGGAACAACCCCAATAAGAAGTCTTGACAATGGGCTGTACAATTGTTAATTATCAAATGTCTAATGTCAACGATCTTGCAAATACCCTTTAGCCAACTCTAATGGCAGCAGTATTTGTCTTGTTAAAGACCCTTAAGTTAAATTACTGCTGCACTATTTTCCTTTAAGGCCAACTTGTTAGTTATGGTGGAAATGAGCTATAGACTGTGGTCTTCTCATTCATCTGGACTTCCTTTATTATTTTCAATGCTCTCGTGAACTAAGGGCCAACAATTTGCATTCTTTGTTCAATGAATTCTACCTGACAGTCCTGTCTATAATTTTCCTTGTAAGAGGAACAGAAAGAGTGAGGGTGATAAATTTTCTCATGAAAACTCATGGTTTATCTACTTGTTGCAGAAATGCTACAGATTTAAATTTTCTTGACTGAGGAATGTTTAGTAACACGAAATCCTATATTGTAGAGTTTTTGAAGGAAGATGAATTTTTTTTTCTCCCACTAAATCTCCATTCTTTTTGTAGTCAGCTCTTCTTTACCTAAAACCTTGATTTCTCCTATTGATTTTATGGGAATTCCTCTTGAAAGACACAACGCTTCTCTCTATAGGAAGCCCTTTCATAGCAGATAGCTCTTTCCATCTGTACATTTTTATTTAACTTGCATTCGGTTTTCTCATCCAAATGTAAAGCTCATCATGCCCTAATGCAACTTACTAAACTTCTCCCTGAAAATACATGTTACCAGGCTCATGTGTGGGTCTGGTGTTTTAAGGAACAGGCTGACAATCCATGGCCAGAGGAGACCAATAAGGAAACTGGCTTGTTTGAAGTCCCAACACAGATGTTGACAGCATAATTAAAATGATTAATTTGAAGTAAGAAAAGTGTTTCAAACTAATTAGAAAAATGGTTTGGTCATGGACTGTACATGTGGCCAGGAGAAACCACATTTTTGATACAGAGAAGGGAAAAGTGAAGATGTATGTTAAAATGTCATTCTTCTTTATCAAGGGAAAACTACAAAGTTAAAAACTATAGGTTATTTTTATATGTAGTTTTTCTGTGAGTATTTGGGTCTCTTTTCAAAGCCCATTTTGCAGATTTGCTGATGGGGGAGCCATGTTTAAAAAAAAAACCAATGGAGAGAATACTTGCCTATCTAGAGTTGGCCCATATTAATATAAGTTAATTCTCAATCAAAAGGACCACACATTCACTAGCTTATTGCTCCTTAAGGGGAAAACAATACACAAAAACACCAGCAGAAGACACGGCATATAGTAGGGGCTCAGTATTTGTGTGTGTGCTCTCTTAGCCAAAACAATACTTTGAAGATGCCAAAATGATAAGACTATAAAGTTTTGCTTTGGTTTTGTTGGCCATTTCTGTTGTCCTGTGAATTCCAAGGAAGGCAATTACATGTTATAGGTTCGACCACCTGAATTATCATGGACTGATCGATTTGTGGATTACTAATGAGCATTAGCAGGGTCATATTTTCAGACTTGTTTGTGTACACAACTTAGTTAAAACAACTTCTTCGCTTTTAGAAAGGCTAATTTTTAATGTTGTGAAGTTGGAGTTCTTACTGAACAAAGAAAATATTACATAAAAGAATCTCAATAGCTGTTGACTGTAACTTTCTAAGTAAAAGTATATGAGAACTAAGTTCTTGCTAGATTTCAGGTTTTCTTTCTCTTTGTGTTCTGTAAAGCCAACCAGTGAATTTTCAGTGAATGCCTTCGGCTACATGAAAAAGGAGTTTCACCAAGAATGTTGGGAATTCCTTTGGTGCCCAAAAGGAAATATGAGGACTCTGGAGGCTGATGAGAGAGAGGAAAGTGGGGAAGCTATAACATCATGCCAATTTGTGCAACTTATTTTTGTTTCAAAGAACTGAACTTGTTTGTGAGTTTTTATAAAGCCTAAGTAAACTTTCTAGCATTTTCAATTTTAATGCAAGTTAGTGTTTTGCAAGTGACAAATATGTGTACTTAAGTACACTCATTCTGGGTCTGTAATTTTTAAAGATAATAAATAGGTTCAATTTTTTTTTTTTGCATACAGAATGCAGACTAAAATTAATAAGAAAAAGGGTGGTCTTTGGATCTGTTTAATTTAATTTTAATGAAACCAGACACACTTGTAATCCTGCTAAATTATAGCCTATTTTGTCTGTTCTTAATAACTAATTTATAATAGTATCTATGGGTGTGTGTGTGTGTGTGTGTGTGTGTGTGTGTGTGTGTGTGTGTGTATGCGCGCAGGCTCGTGATGGGGAAAAAATGTCCTCTTGGGAAGAATGACATTTTGACAAATCACAGGAAATAGCAAATTATGTGGATTCCACACAGTCCCCAAGGCTAGCACAAAGTTTTTACCTCTGAAATTCATAAACCGAGGTCCAAAGGGACCTTGGATGGAATTACAATTCCAATGGTTTAAAGTGGGAGGAGTACAGGGTGGGGACAGAATTACATTTTCTGTTTATTTCTCTACACAAACCCCATTGTTACAGCTGCCCCGAAGAGTGAGAGAATGCAGAGTTTTATGCTAAAAATTTCTAGCAGTATGAAGCACAGGAGCATTGAAGATGATATTAGCCTTTAAAAAGTTTAGCGTGGTATTATAATTATAACCTATTCAAAACATTTTGGAAAAGAACGTAACTGTTGGGTAGGGTTGACTATATGTATGAAATGGTAGTAACATAAACAATAGCAAGCGACTGCTCCAGATTTGTGCATACTTGTAATACACTGACTTCCAGGGTCTCTTATTAATCAAGTTAGAAGCCTTATTTTTCACCTCCATATTCTTGTTTTTCTCTCATTTCAAGTTTCTTGGTTGCATTGTCAATTAAGCTAATTAAGGCTGAAAATAATTTCCCATAGGGAGTATTGAACTAAAACATTCCAGGCAGAATCATTTCCAAGACTGAATCTAGTCAGGAAATATTAATAATATGCAAGTGGGGTTATGCATAAAAGGAATGGTATAAAATGCTGCATTGTTTGCAGTACATATAGTCAGACAAAACACTGCATTTACTCTCTCCAGAAAGTGAAAGTTAATTTATGCAGTTCATCAACAGGCTTTATTATAGCACTGCATATTTGTGGTAGACCTAAGGCCGTGGGAACTTTTCACTCTTGATTCCACTTCTTAAAAAAAAAAAAAAATCAAAATCAAATCACTCTTTATTTTTTTAAAGGGGTACAATGCAGTAATGGAAGTATGGTTTATAGTCTCAGCTTTTCATTAGTAAGTTGAGTAGCAATTGGCAAAAAACAAGAACCTTAAACTCTCGGAACTCCATTTTTCTCCTAATTAAGTAGAGTCACAGGGATTTGGGATTGACTTGAAGTCGCAGACTTGAGGCTCGATTCAGAAATTAGAATGTGCAGTTCGTATCCAATAATCAATCTCTAATAAAAATGTAGATTAATATTAAATTGCGTCCCTTCCTCCAGTTCAAGTCCGTAGCAGAACGGACTCTCCAGTGTAAGGAAGGGAGCATGTTGCCTCTTTCTGTCTTTCCTCTCCTGCATTTCACTTCCTCCTTTAGCCCCTGACACTCATTTCTGACCCTGAGAGTGTCCGAGTGTCGGAGTGAGAGGAGAGAAGGGGAGAGGTGACAAAGGCAGGGAAGTTCTTACTCTTATCTGATTGCATTATCTAATACCTATAGAACAATGTAAAATTAGAGCACATTCTTGCTCTATCTTGATTAAAATGTGAATGATGCTTGTTTCTCTACTAACAGTGAAATGGCATTTGACTGTGTATGTGTGTATTTGTGTAAAGAAAGTGGGTATTTCTATTATTGAAGTTATTTTAGTATCAATATTTGACTTCAGCTCTGTGCCTTTTTTGCATAGATTCGTAGAAGCATTTATTTCTTAAATGGCCACCAGCTTCTTCTTTTTGCTTGACTGCAGCTGGGCCCTTTTGCTCTTCTTTTACTTATTATAATTAGGTTTGTGGGAAGAAAGACTTTCAAATCATGCTTCATTCTGCCATCGGAAACCAAAAGTCCTGGTGGGAATGTTTTAATTATTCATCACGGAATCTCTGTGTAGTAAATCAAATAGAGTTATATATTTTTTACTTGATGATTTTGCTAATGGGATTCTAGTATTCACAACTTAAGAAAACAAAAACAGCCAATAATGTTTTAAAACAAAATAATTAATTATTGCTTGGCAGTTTCTACCAAGAGCATGTGGATGTCTATGAGATAAAATTACAAACCAGAAAAAGAAGAGATTAACACTTGCATTTTAATATATATTCTGTTTCTTATTAGAAAAATCTCATTGATAAACATTTGCAGAATTATTTGAAGTGTGAACCAAAAGTCTTTTCGAAATAGATGAATTCTTCATCTGGACTCTACCGTGATTGAAATCACATTACCTGACACCAATTAGTATTAGATCCAGATGGTTCCCCAGCAATTCTAGTCACCAGTAAAAGAGAATTTTTAGTCTGTTTTTTACAGGGTGTGGCAAAGTAGGTTTACAGTTGGTCATGTGGAAAACAATATAAAAATAAATAATAATATGAGAATAAACTTTCACATGCTCACAACTGTAAACCTACTTTTGGCCTACCCTTCACTTGTTTGTTCTATTTTTGTTTCTGATTTTTACTCAATGGCAAGCTTTTTTTATGTAATACTCCTTAAAATTGATCTTACTACTTATTGATTAATCTTTGATATTTTCTGCTTTTCTTACTGTTATTATCCAAACTAATTAGGAAATACCTGCACATTTGAACATGTGTTTGCTCTCTTTCTTTAATTCTACATAGATATGTAATATATGTGTGTGTGTGTGTGTATTATATATATGCATATTTATAGATATGTTTATATTAATTTCCACAAGTATGTTATGCCCACAAATAGCCTACTATAATGGAATTTTGCTTATTTATAGTATGAAACATAAGTCTCAAGCAGACCAGATCTTTGTTTCCCATAGTCCTATCATCTGTCTGTCTGGGTCTGCTTCTCTCTGTCTGTCTCTGTCTCTCTGTCTTCATATGTATATATGTATATCAGCTACATAGGAAGTCAAGTCTTCGGTACATGGAAGTTACCAGAAGAAGAGATGGATGATGCTACTGTAGACCAGTGTCCCGTTCTGCAAACATGATGCATTGGTTACCAACATCAGGACACCTGGCCCAATGGATACTGACAAGAGGATTGAGTACTCTTGCCCGCCGGATGTTGCTTATTGAGAGAATGCTAGTGTTGGCCAATTACACTTTCCCTTAGTGGCCACATGTCTCCTTGTTAGTTATAGAACACTCTCTCTCAGGCTGTATTCTAAGAACTTTAAATCTGTTACCTTACTTAATCCTTATAAAGCCTATGGAATAGATACTACTTATCCATGCTTTTTCAAATGGAGAATCAAGGCACAAAGCATTTAAGTCACTTGTCAAAGAGTACACAGCTAGTAAATGCAAAAGAGGATTTGAACCATGCAGTCTGGTTCCAGAGCGCACCCTCTCATCCACAGCACTATCTCATTCTTTGCCTGTAATTATTTATTTAGTGACGTGGGCTCATGCCTGACTCTGAGTAGGAAGCCATGCTGATCTTGCCTCCTTTCTATTCCTGGTGTCATCATCACAATACCAGGCATGTAATAGGGGATGCATAACTTTCTCTTTTTTAGAGTGAATTAAAGTAAAATTTTGTCTCTATAACACCCTTTTTTTAATGCCTCCCTAATAAGCAGCTTTCATAAAATCTTTGAAAAGATGAAGTTTGGTTAAGGAAAGGCAATTCAGAGAAACAAGCCCATATTTTTCTAACACATGCCTCATCTGGTCTGCTGCTTAATTCACATTTGTCATCAATGCCCTTCAGTATTTTAATAACAAATGGCCATTCTTAATAACTTGGAGCTTCCTAACATTCTTTCTACTCACTCTTTTAACCAAATAGGCACAGTTAAAAACAAACAAACAAACAAACAAACAATACATAGACACTCTGGTCATGTTCTGATGGCAGTTGTATTTGTTTAATTAGGAAGCATGATTGCATATTTGTCACATCCTAGAAAAAAACATACTACTCATTACAGCAACTCCACAGTGTGTTCCTTTGTTTCCAGAACCACAGTGAAAGCTTTGGCTAAGTGGCAGTTTCTTTTTCTTTTCCAAAGAAGAAATCTGGTGGGCAATTACATTGAAAAATAATTTACATAAAACAAAAAGCACAAATCTTAAGCTTACACTGTGTTCAATGACTTAAGTGTTCATTGACTTCTGATTAAAGTATATACCCATAACTACCACCCCAATCAGGATATAATCCTTACCTTCCAGAAACGTCCCACATTCCCCACCAGCCAGTTCTCCCCACTCCTACCTTCAGCAAGTCCTGATACAATTTCTATCATGATTACTTAATTTTTTTCTGTTCTAGAACTTTATATGACCCTCATAATAAACAGAAGTTACTAAAAAGAACTATATCACAATCCCTTTTATTCTTGTCAGGTCCACTAGTCAGTTACATGGTAGGTACCTCATGTAGAGGAAAATGCCAATGAAATACTACCAGTGCAAGTGGAATTCACACGTAATGTTGAACCGCCATGTAAGGGTGTTTTCAGATTTTTCTTGAGAAGCAGGTCTCACACCAACAGTTTCTCTCACCTCGGAGCATTGTCCCTTTCCTTTGAATGACTACTGTGTGCTGTTGTTTCACAACCTTCTCCATAAAGTACTGATGGGAAAATACTTCACTCTATGTTTTGTTGTCCTAGTGACAACCAGTTGTCAGGTAATTAGGCCACAATAATCCCTCAATAGAATATTTTCTTAAGGCAATTTATTGGGCCAACAAACCATCTAAAGAAATAATAGTATCTTTTACTTTCAGTGAGCTGGTTAACCTCTTTCTATTTGTCAAGACTAGTCAAAGTGTGATCTTAGTGGCTTTTATTCGAGTACATAAGTATTCACGATTGTCTTGAATATGCATAGGAAAAAAGCATGGCCTCTGTAATAGTTAAGTGACTCCATTTTTATCTCTTTAAAAGTTGGTAATGTGTACATATTTATAGGATCAGTGTAAGTTTACATAGTGAATAATATTTACTGGGAAAGATGTATGTGTGTTTTAGTTGACTCCATGTGTTCAGACAACGAATACCTCCAATGTGATAAGAAACTCCATTTTCTCCTTGTAAATAGAGAGTTAACGATAACATCTATTGCATCAAGCTTCTGGGAGGACCAAATGAGATAATACACTCAAGATATGTTGGATAATATTTGGTTTGGAAATTTATAAAAGGGCTGGTATTACATTAGGTGCAGCTTTTATAGGATCTTATACATGAATAATTGCATGTAAATATCTAATTTCAAGTGGGGAAAACTAGTAGGTACTGCCACAATTTTAATCTATATGGTTACTCCCAAAATACTACAGCTTCTGTTCTATATTGGACCATCTACAGTATACTGCACAAAGGGCTTAAGTTACTTTTAAGTGTAATGTTGACTATACTTGAGCTTTAATACAGACTTCAGAATTGACTCCCAGATAAGGGGTAATTCCATTGTATCACAGTTTTGTAGTCCTTGTGGGATGTCATTCATCATCAATAATTTTGAATATCCTACTCTGTACAGAGGAATAAATAACTGGTTCCCTTGCTTTTACATTTTGAGGCCAAATAGAAACTCTTCCTCTCTCTCATCGGCTCTTAAAGTTGGACTGGCCTAGATATAAGTCTGTTCCAAACATTTGATCATGGATTCAGCATCCAATTCTGATTTATGTCCTAGCCCCTAAACCTTTTTAGTTGTTCTTGGTCTGTCCTCCTGCTCTAGACTAAATCTGGGGAGTGACTCATTATAATCTCTAAGGCAGCTTACCACTTAATTTAGAAGGAATGCTATACAATATGTTTTGTTTATAATATATTTGGACAGAAATAACCTTAGAGAGAATTAGGAATAGATTGTTCCTTATTTGGGTTTGCCTACTTTGTGGACCAGTATCTGCACCACAGATAATCATGAAGACATTAGCAAAACCTGATTACTATACCCTTGATCCTTGAACAATGTGGGAGTAGGGGCACTGACCTCTGTGCAGTCCGAAATATATGGGTAACTTTTGACTCCCCCAAAACTTAAGTTATCCCTAGTATCTGCAGGGTATTGCTACCAGGACCCCCATAGATGCCAACATTCATGGATACACAAATCCCCTAACTAAAGTGGCGAAGAGCAATGCATATAGTCAGCTCCCTGCATTCACAGACACCCAACTGCAGATTGAAAACAGTACTGGTATTTATTGAAAAAAAAAATCTGCTTAAACGTGGACCCACACAGTTCAAACCTGTGTTATTCAGTGGTCAACTGTATACTGTAATATACGGAGAGGCTCTCTAACCAGGGTTTTATAACACATCAAAATGTAAGAAAAGAATGATTGAGGAGATGCTATTTACTACATAGAGATGCTATTTACACATTACTGCAAAGTTAAGTTCCAAACAGCAATGAGCCCAGCCCGGTAGCTCAGTGGTTGAGCTATGACCTATGCACCTGGCGGTCATGATTCCATTCCCAGTCAGGGCACATGCCTAAGTTGAGGCCTCAATCCACGGTGTGGGGCATGCAGGAGGCAGCTGATCGATGATTCTCTCTCATCATTGATGTTTCTCTCTCTCACCCTCTCCCTTCCTCTCTGAAATCAATAAAATATATTAAAAAATAATGAGAAGTCTTTTTTGCTATCAAATGTATAAAAATATAAAATATATATTGCCTGAGAGAGGAATGATGAGCAGAAATTGTTACTCTTATATACTATTAAGTCTAAATCAGAAAAGGTTTTTTTGATAATCATTTGGAAATATCTCAAAATTTTAAATCCATGTGTCTTAGCTCCAGTATTTCTGCTTTGAAGAATTATGTGTTCCTGTACAAAATGATATATGTAGAGGCATATCCAGTGTAGACTTACTGGAAACCACTAAATGCCCACAGTGAAATGGGATTGGTTCAATGTGATACAGCTACAAATATGACATTGAAAAAAATCCTAGATATCTCATCTGGAAAAAGAAGAAGAGAGCCTACAAAACAATGGATATAGAATTATCACATTATTATATAAAAATAGATTTCTGTGTATATGTTGGTAAACATTTACAACTACATAGAAACATTAGCAGTAATCTAGAAAGGAAGTAGAATTCAGGGAAGGGCGATGAAGTGGAAAAGGTCAAACTGAAGGACCTTTTTGTCACAGACCTCAGTGATGTATTGTAACTAAGCAGTACATTCCAGTAACTTTTATCTAGGATTTTTCATTCTTCAAAAGCAGAGTACAAATAGATATTTAATGAAAACAACCTAAATATTTTAACTGGAGCTTGCTGGCCAAAATTGGCTTCATTTTTGAGAAATATATATGAAGGTAGCTAGCAGCAAAACAGCCGAGATAGAATCAGTCTTGCATCTTTTTCACATACTGTATATTTTCGGTCTATTAAAAGGATGCTTTGGAAAGAGCCACAAGAGTCCTTCAGGAATAGCCCACTCTCTGCAGCCTTATTAGATGCACAGACGTGTGTGTCTCCTGGTGAGAGTCTCATGCTGTGAAAGTCATTGGAATAATAAATTAAACTTCTCTGTACACTGGCTTTCTAAGCTTCAGGTGCAGTTTCCTTTTATGCTTTTTCCATTTTCCTGTAGCTTTGAAGTATTGGGATTGCCGACCTATTCCTTCCTCCAAAGTTTTGCCAGCATAATGAGTTCATGGAGTCACTAATGCCTAAAATAATTTGTGGAGTTTGGATTGCAATAGCTCTACACAGTCCTCCTTATTCTCGATTTCTAAGCGCTCGGCAAAAAGATAAGACCTAATTAATGGAAAGAGACTTCAGAAGGGCTAAAATGGAAGATCACATAAAAATTTTATTTTATATTTTGTACTAGAGTTTAACCTCAGCTACCATTATACCAATATCAAGATCATCCCATAGTATCTATTTATAGATATGGAAATTAGCACATTAAACTGCAATTTTCAAACAGATTTTGGAAAAGGCCTTGGTCACACTATATGGCAATTTCTATGGGTAGAAATATATTTATGAGGAAGGCTTTGGAAAGCAATAATATATAAATTTATCATTAAACTGTGCCCTTTAAAATTAAGAATATCAGAAAGATTTAGGAAAGGTATATATTGTAAATACTCATTTTAAATTTTTAGGAAATTGACATTCAGTGTAGAAATTTGGCATCATAGGGCATTTCCCCATCATTCAAATATAGTTAGAATGGGTTTTTGCACCCTCTCTGTATCAAAGGAGAAAAATACACTTATAAATGGTAATGAACATCTGCATCTTTAAAAATAATTCTAAAATTGGAGAAAAAAATGTACAACTAAATACAATAAGCATGAAATAAAGGCATTGCATTTTTTTGTTAAATCTCCTTATATACTTTTTCCTTCCAGCTCATATTCTTAGCAAAGATATCTTTTCTATGTTTTACCTATGTCTGCGTGCTATTCCTGTATTTCTTCTTGGGATGTCATATCTATTGCTTTGGGCTTCCTTTCAAAACTTTCTTTGCTACTTTTGCCTTTAAATACACAGACTGTCTACTATATTTTATTTGCTCCACTCCTGACTAGGAAAACAAAACAATAACAAAAGATACCCCCCTAAAGTTAGTTGCTAACTTTCCCATTTACAAATTCCCTCTTTAGATTTCTAAGCTTCTTAAACCCATCATTTCCATAGAGTTTTCTCCAGTTCTTGAGCATTGTATCCTTAATGTTTTAATCTATGGATAGTTTTTACCAGATTATAATTTAAGAAAATAATATGAAATAAGAGTTGAACGAACTTTCAGCTTTAAGAATATTCCACCAGTAGTATGCATCTAAATTTGGGACACTTAAAAAAAATCACTTTGTAGAAATGTAACTGAATCAGTTTTATTTCATTTTTAAATGTTTTTTATTAATTTTTAGAGAGAAAGAAAGGCAGAAAGATAGATAGAAACATCTATCGGCCTCCTCCTGTACACCCCCAACTGGGGATCGAGCCTATAACCTGGGCATCGAGCCCACTACCTGTGCCCTGGCTGGGAATCAAACCAGTGACCTCCTGGTTCATAGGTCGATGCTTAACCATCCAGGCTAATTATGATATCTTAAGAAAGCAATATACAATGTGTGTGTATGTAAGAGAGAGAGGGAGTGAGAGAGACAGAGACAAAAAGGGGGAGATGAGACAGAAAACATTTAAGTTGTGCAGAAAGGCAATGTGCCAAAATATTAGCACTGCTAGAATAAGATGACTTATTTATGTTATAAAATTCTCTAAATTCTATATTTTTGTTATTAGCATGTGTTACCTTTATAATCAAGAAAACACAATAACTAATTATTTAATTTACCAACCAACAAAGCATAATAAAATATTTAAAGAATATATAAGTTTAAAAAATTATGGTTGTGTTTGCTTTATAGGAATATAATTGTTTTTTGTTTCTTTATGGTTTTCTATATATTTCTTTCTTTTCCTACAATGAATGTACGTTACTTTAGAAGAAAGGATGAGGTTAATTTTTAAAGAAAAGATAAAGACAATATCCCCTTCCCCTTTTAATAAAATGTTTTGGTGAAACTAGAAAAATAAAAGACAGCAATTCACTTTGTCTGCAACTTGATTATTACTAATGAGGAAGGACAATAGTGCACTTTATTTTATTACATTTATTGTATCCCTCTGTTCTGAGCTAATACATTAAAGGAAATATTGAGAATCATGTTTAAACACCCACAAAACAACAATCAAGATGTCAACTTTGATGGAAATAAGTGAATCTCTGCTGTGATTTTCTTTTAGAGATCACTTTGAACATGGAATTCAGTGAAACCATAACTAGTTCTTTAAGCCCTGTAATTGGTTATTAGACAATGTCTCTGTATATAGATTTGGAATACATCATTGGCCATCAATTTAGTTAACTTTTTATTAAAGAAGAGAAATTTCAGTTGGGGCTAGCTTGCTATTAGAAGTTGGAATGAAATCTAAGATTTTTTTAGATGAAAAATCCAGCAAAGTCCATATACTGATTTGTAGAGTAATATTGATCCAGCTATCTGGACTAGCAAACAGTAGAGTGGGTTGATCTATGTTCATTGGAGTTATGATTGGAAAGCAAGTTTGATATCACTTTTTCCCAGTGCCTAATATGTGGCCTGGCACTCAGGGTGCTCAATAAATATTTGTCAAATGAATTAATGAATTATAAAAGCTTCAATATGAGCTATCTTTCACATCACTATTAAAAAATGGAAGTTCAAGAGAGGCTGTTGAAAAATCAAAACTTCATTTTAAGTTTAAACAGAGTGAGTAGAGAAAAGAAATACAAGGAATATTCTAAATTTCTTGAATCTGTGACATCCCCAATTTGCATTAGTTTTATTTTTTTAATCTCATAAATGTTTGCAGTTGTTTAGATGGAATTTCTTAAGCCATTGTCTCTAACCCTATCATCCCTTCTTAACACACACACGCACACACACACACACACACACACACACACACAGGTTTAAGGTGGGGAGGGGAGAGAGAAATGAAGAAAATGATGTTGGGTTAATTCAGGCAGCTGTTGAAATAGTCTTTCTGCTTGTCTTGGTGATGGTTGGTATAGAACCCAGCAGAAGGGCTTATAGGACTGACCAATGAAAAAGTGCCCAGAGTTCAAAACTAAGTGGTAAGAGGGAGAGCCTAATATGGGGAACTTGTATTGAATGCGTTGTCCAACCTGGAAATAAATATAGCTACACTTCTTTCTGTTTAGTAAAAAGGTCCCCAAATGGTGAGTCAGGATTGTAAAGGCAGTCATTCCCATCATACTTTTCAATTTGAACCCTGAGTTATAGAGATAAAGATAACTTCTCTCAGTAAAAAAAGCTGCTCTGTCTGAAACTTCAATTTCTACCCTCCAAGGCTCTGGCTTAATTAATCTAATGATACAATGCAGGCACCAGCTTTGCTTTCAGATGTCATTTTCTTGAAGCCTAAAATTATGTCTCTCTAACAAATAGCCCGGAGAATTGCTTTGTGGTTTTCCTTTCATACATTCGGGGATGACGGACAGACAGGCCTTATGACATGTGGTTCTGGGAAGTCTTTTTAATGGACTTAGCTACAGAAGTAAAGAAGTTCAGCAGCTACGTTGTCTGCTCTTTTCTCGATAACCTTCCTGGTGGACTTTTCTCGAGAGAAGGCAAGTAGATTATGACATCATTTGTGGATTTCAACTGAATTTTGTTGAGCCTAGGAACCTGGTTGGGGTATAGCCATAACTGACTCAGCAGCTCATGTCTTAAATTAAAATTTACATGAACATTCTTTCATTTCATGTTAGATAACCTGTTTTAGGATTCCTGTCTCCTGCTGGATAGATTGCTTTTGACAATCTCTTGGACTTTTAATTTCCATATTTTAGTGCTCTCTGGACTCAACTATGCATGCCTCTTGAATTTTAGTACTTGGCTTTTAAGGCATTTCCAGACCAGACTCTTTCTATTGGTTAATGATAATATAAACCTGGCTCTTCCACTCATGTGATTCCTAGATTCAGACCGTCTAATAAATCACCAGAGGAGGGATAATTAAAAGCTTCTTTCAGTTCTATCACTAAATCACCAAAAATGCCTGAACCCTGCTTCAATATGTGCTGTAATTTATACTATTAGTGTGGATTGTTTTGGTTTTCTAAAAATAATAAATGACCCAGTGAATCGCATTTGGCCAGAGGCATACAAGAAACAATCCATAGTATATGGATTTGTTCAATGGCATTTAAAAGACCTTGATTAGAATTCAGTCCGGCTGGAGTGATGAGAATGCTGTTTACTGATGGCTGTTTGAAGTCGTCCTCCGTGGCAGAGGCTGGAGGGATTCACAAATAGAAACAATTCTTCCTCCAGTGGCTGATCCAGCTGTCAGGAGGAGCTGACATTTGAAAAGAGAGGTAGAAGAATGTCTGAATGTCACGATGGCTGATACCATTTTTGTGTTTTTGTTTTTTATGCCACCTTTGTTTGCTCGGAGCTCCAGCAATGAGCTAGGTCAGCTTTCCCAACATGCTGCGCCCTTACAGTCCTTTGAGAAAAGCACTGGCGTTTTTGACTGTGGAGTGGGAAGTATTTCCTCTGACATAATGGTTCATTGACACCTGTCTTCCTGTCAACCAACCTAAGAATCCTCTCAACATACTTAGTGGTTTAAGATTGGGAGGGTTTACTGGGATGGCTCAGCGATGTTGGTGGGGAGGAAAGGCAGGTACAAGGTGATGAGTTTTAGTAGTTCATCTTTGAAATGGAAACAAAGACACTGGATTGGTTTTACTAATGGGTTGGGACAATCTCTAGTGCTGAGAAAGCAAAAGTGGGTACTGGATGGCCGGCCAAGTTTATTTATTAGGGTCAGATTTAAAAATCTATATGTAAGATGATGTTGGAAACACATGCTTTACTGAGTGAGCAGACATGTGGTCACTGCTCTTAGGGAAGGGAGTGATAGCATGCACAAATAACCACATTCAAACCTGATAGCGTTATTAAGAGCTGTTCCTGTGAATGTGTGTGCAGATGTGTGTGAGTGCATATGAGCATCGGTGTGTGTGTGTGTCTGTTTGTGCGACTGTTATGTGAAAGGGAGGCAGGGGATGGCACAAATAATTTAAAAAAAAATACATTTTTATTGATTTCAGAGAGAAAGGGAGAAGGAGAGATGGAAATATCAATGATGACAGAGAATCATTGATCGTCTGCCTCCTGCACGCCCCGCACTGGGGATCAAGCCCACAACCTGGGCATGTGCCCTTGACCAGAATCAAACCCGGGACCTTTCAGTCCAAAGGCCAAGGTTCTATCCACTGAGCCCAGCCAGCCAGGGCGGCACAAATAATTTTGTCATGGTGGATTCAAGGAAGGCTTTACGATTAGTCTAGGTCTAAGTAAGAAAGTTCCAAAATGAAGATGGAGATGATACTCTGGAGGAGGGAGGAAGTCAGACCAGCAAACTTGACTGATCCTGAACTAGGCAGTTTTCCAATAAGTTCCAGGTACAAAAGGGTCTTTGTGAATTCTTCCCCCACAGCCTCATCTCATTAAAAGAGATCTTACTTCCTTCACTCATTAATCCTTTGAACATTTTAAAAATGTTTATTACACGTTTTTATTGATTTTAGAGAGAGAGGAAAGGAGAAAGAGAAACATTGATTGGTTGCCTCCCTCTGCAGGTTGCCACCCTTGACTGGGGACCAAACAAACCCGCAACCTGGGCACATGCCCTGACCGGGAATTGAACCAGCGACCTTTTGGTGCACAGGCGACGCTCAACCTACTGAACCACAATGACCGGGGCTTGAACATTTTTAAAGTAACGCACATGAATCAATATTATCTTAGATGTGAGAGATTTAAAAAATGGCAATTCTAGACCATAAGATAAAACAAAACAAAACAAAACAAACAAACAAAAAAAAACAGCCAAAAAGCATACAGTAAGCAAGAGGACCATAGAAGCACACATAACCTTCCAACGATTGCCACTTGTAGGCAAATGTAAATGTAATAAAGACAATTGTGAAAGTTTGCCAACACATTGCTTTTATTTTTAAATAAAACATTAAATGTCTGAAAAAAAGATTTTTTAAAATTCTTGGTTGTATTTGTAATAAGATAAGCTAGCTAAAGTATCATATTTTTCCCTTTTGATAAATGATAATATCTAATGAATGATCAAATAGGAATATTTCAGAAATTTCAATTGGAAACTATTATAAGGAAAAACATTTAAATGGCTTTATCAGGAGCCAAAATTCCCAATGTCTATATGAACTGATAAGCAATCAAATTATTCTACTTGCTTTTTTAATAATTTCAATGTTTTTCAAGTATTGGATTTCTAGTTTTTACTATCATTTTACCTATTGTTCATCTAATAATTAAATGTCTCTGGGAGACCAACCACATCTTTCTTCTGGGATGGGAAAAGTGAAACCATTGATTGAGATGTCTACTTTGCATAGAATTGCCATTGCAGAACAAAACAAAACCAAAAATATTTGTTTTCACGTCTATCCCTCTATAAAATGGAAATGATAATATGAATCTACATCATAGACTTACTGCGATGTTTCAATGAGAGGGGAAAAAATATGCACTTGAAGCCAGTATAATAATAATGCCTGGAATATGGTAGGTGCTCAAGTATGTTCGCTCTTTCTATTTCATGTTTACACATTAGCCAAAACAGATATAAATTTCAAAAATGAGTAGGAAAGATTCTAAGATATTGGCACACGTAACTTTCGTGAATTTATCATTCTATGAAGCAGGATGCTGGATTAGTAAACGGGGGTCTCTCATATTAGAGTTCCTATCTGGAAGCCACATCAAAGAGGTTGCTATGTCACGTTCCTCTTGTGTGTCAATCTTGAATTCCTTATTAATTTGCTCCCAGAACCTACTGATCATATGCAATCCAATGAATTCTCAACTGTTAATCTGGGTGGAAGCAGCTTCTGAAACTGGGCGGGGGGTGGGGGGGGGCGGGGCGGGAGAAGGAGATGGCTAATGCTGGGTCATGCCGAGAATAATCCTCCCCCTGAAAGAAATTCTGGCTTCCCAATAATAACAGATGGGTGTTCTCCCTAACCTCCTGGCTGCACATATGTGATGAATAATTGTGATTTAGGGAAAGAAAGTGAATGGAAATGGAACAAATTGAAGCAATTAGCTAAAAGATGGAAAAGAGAAACAAGAGGCAGACTTGGCCCCCAGACCTAGTGGGAAGGAAACCCTTGGTGTTGGTTAAAGAAATAGTAATGATCACTTTCCCTGTTTGCAGACTGTTATCAGTGGTTAAGGTCCTTATGATTTGCTCTAGAGACTGGGAAGGAATGCTAACATATGAAGCCAAGCAAAGAAGTGGCAAATAATTGAGCCTTGAGGGATCCTTTCGGAAAGAGGCTAGTCATTTAGGGGAATGCACTTCTGATATCCATCGTGCTGGTTTCTGAGTGCCTGTTTGCAGGAAATGAAATTCTAGGCTTTGCTGTTTGAAAGGCTAGGAGAGGGGAGGGGAGTGTTCTCTGAAGGAATCAAAGCCTTCTTAGCATTCAAAATGACTGTGGAATGTTTGAAGCTGGAGGCACAATGATGTAAATCCAGTGGTCTATTAGTGTCCTGCCTAGCAAATGTGGCAGCCTTCAAAATTCTGCTTGTAGGTGGGTGGTCAGCATCACAGCATTAGACACAATATGGAGGAAAGAAAACCCCGAATGCTATGCACATTTGCTGGAAAGAGGGTTTATCCCTGGAGTGGGTGGGACACCCTGGGCTTGCAGCGAAGGAAGAATGTAAAAGCCACAGTAGAGCCATCTGACATCTCTCCATTTGAGTGTAACAACTAATCCCAAACGGCAGAGGTCAGTGAGCTCCAGACACCGAAACTGTGAAGGGGAGTCATTCACCGCCTGGATAGACATCCCTTCAGTAAGCATGGATGCTTCGTATTGAGAGTACACCTGTTAAGTGGTAGAAGGTATCAATGGTGACTTACACATAGCTTGTATGAGCTTGTGAGAGCCGATTTTTCAATTTCCCAGGAATTTCACAAGCTGTTTTTAAACACAGTCATTATCAAAAATTGCATTGTAGAAACTTGTAATTAAATGATTATATGCAAAAGGCAATGCTCAGAATTCACCACTTCATGATGACTTTAATGCCTGTTGCTATTATCTGTCTTCTTGAAGTTATTTACATGCTTTATACCCACCTGTATGGTGAAAAGACCATAATGGTGTGCTTCTGTAGCTATCCTCCCAACTCTGCATTCTGTCGTGTGATGTTGGTAGCTGAGTTTGGCTTTCCATTTCCAAGTTCAATTGCCCTTACTCCCACCCACATGTAAAGCAGCGGCAGGTGGTAATTCTGAAGGTGTCACAGGAATGGATAAAAAGACAATGAGCTGAATGCAATGTTACTTACTAAAATCAGCTTCTTTATCAGCCTTCCATTGGCTCTTTTTCTTAGGGCCCATATTTCTTAGCAGTTAATTAGCAATCCCTGCTACAGCAACAAAACCTTGGCCAGCGCCGGGAGACCGCAGGCACCGCTGGTGATCAGAGGTGCTGAACACGGACCTGAACATGAATGTGAACAAAACCAAAGGTTCTGATTTCACTGCTCCGGGGTGAGGCCTGGACATTGGGAGCTCTTCAGGCTTCCCAATAATAGTCGAATGGAGGCAAGGTTGAAAACTACTAGACTAGTCAAAAGGAGGGTTTCATTTTGCTTCCCAATATCCTTCAATATCCTTTAGCTCCTGTTAACCTGCTGCCTACACGCCTCACCTGTGTTCACTTTCCAAGTGACTCTTCCCTGAGCCCTATGTTGACCGAACATCATCAGGATCACATAATTCTAGAGATGCCGCTCACCAAACCAGAGAGGAATGCTTTCCCAATAGTTCTGTTAAAAGCCTCAGGGATATATTAAAAAAAAAAAAATGCAGCCCTAACCGGTTTGGCTCAGTGGATAGAGCGACGGCCTGCGGACTGAAGGTTCCCAGCTTCAATTCCGGTCAAGGGCATGTACCTTGGTTGCGGGCACATCCCCAGGAGGGAGTGTGCAGGAGGCAGCTGATCGATGTTTCTCTCTTATCGATGTTTCTAACTCTCTATCCCTCTCCCTTCCTCTCTGTGAAAAATCAATAAAATATTAAAATTAAAAAAGCCCCAGGGAGAAATTCCACTTGCCTGGCTTGGAGCATGTGTGTCCACCTCACAACCAATCACTGTGGTGGGGCAGTTATCCGCCTGCCTGGTCGTGGTGCTGTACCCGAGTGAACTCCTTAAGACAGATGCTGAGCCAACTGTTCCACTGGCTAAGGTGTTTACTGGTGGAATCATCTGTGTGAAAGGCTTCGTTTTCATTTTATTTTATTTTTCAATGTAAACCGAGTGTCAATTTTGAATGTTATTTTCGTGTGTACAACATCTTGGTTAGATAGTTATATGATTTACAAAGTGATCCCCTAATAATTGTGGTACCCACCTGGCACCATACATGGTTACTACAATATTATTGGCTGTGCTCCCTCTGCTGTACTTTACATCCCCATGACTATTTTGTAACTGCCGATCTGTACTTCTTGATCCCTTCACCTTTTCATCCAGCCTGAGACCCCTCCCATCTGGTAACCATAAAAGCTTTATTTTAATCACTAGCAAAAAGTGGTGGTCCTAAAATGGTATCAAACTATTTAAAGTCTAGTGTTTCAAGAATAAAAGTGACTCTTGTTGCATGTATTTTTGATCAGCATATAGAGATTTATCCCACTTCAAATATTATAACCTCAGCATATAGTAGTCCTGACTCTTATTTTTGGGCATTAGTTGCTAGGGAAAGCCAAAGTTAGAGTGGATAAGCTACTGAGGTCTCACTCCTTATCTGCCTCGAACTAGTTTGCAGCCTTGGCCAAGTCCCATTAGCATTTCTCTGTCAGTTAACATGTCTTTGCCATAGAGATTAAAATGCCAGTCTGTTTACCTCACAAGGTATTATGAGGATTAAAGAAATAATGTTGATGAAATAATTTTGAAAAGTGTATCAATCTACAGCTACAAAGTTATTTATACTTTACTGGTTAACCAGGTGGTATTAGCTGTTACAAGTAAAGATAATACACATGCAAATGCAGATGTTCAGATGATTATTTTTAACATAACTTTTCTTCCGATACACATTCTTTTAGTTGCAGATCTGATTTGATTGCAGTTCTGCCTTTGCAAAAACAAAATTTTATGGAAACTCTTAAAGTTCTTTTAATTTTATCATTCTTAACCATTAAGTGTAACATCAAAATTAAAACAAAAGAAAAATGGGTAACATAAAAAATGTAACCATTCATGAATATATATAATTTATTTTTCAAATACGCTTAATTGAGGTTTGGAATATGATCTCTCATCTGATTGTATAATTTATTTGAAACAGGTTTATTGGTTATACTGTTTTGCTTTCAGAGTTTCATCTATCTTGTTGGCCTAGAGTCTTGCTTTCAAGATCACTCTCAAATTTATAGCCTCCTTTGAATTCACTGAGATAGAATTCCTTTTACCCTTCTCTGTGTTTTCCTGTGGATTTTCTGAGTATTACACACACACGCGCGCGCGCGCGCGCGCCCTCACATACCATATTTTATAAGGGTCATTTGTTCATAATTTATTTTTGCAATTCTTAAAAGTAGTAACCCAATGTATCATTCCCATTCCCTTGCACCTAAGAGTATTAATATGTACCTATAACCCGGTAAATGCTGAAAGAATAAGTGAATCATAGAATGAACGTTTTGAAGGTGCAGAGACATTAGAGTAACAAGAAAAAAAAGGGCAAGAGAAGATTCTTAAATTTTTCTTAGATTAATTGAGAAATATGCTTCATTTATGCAATAAGTATTTATTGAATATTTACTTCATTCCAGCGATCAAGTAAGAAAGGGGATTTGGTATGGTCAAGGAAGATCACTCAGAAGAGATGACCTTTCGTATAAGAACTGAAGAGAGAGAAAGAATTAGTTTTACAGAGACCCAGAGGAGGGACTTCCTGACAGAGAGAAAGAGCAAAAGAGTATGACAAACTGAAAGAAGAGCAAAGAGGCAGGAACATGATGAGTAAGAGGTCTCAAATGAGTGCTGGGTACCATCACTCAGCGCTTTTCAGCCAGGTTACAGAGTAAGAGTGGGAATCCACTAGGATTTTAGTAGTTGTGTGTGTGTGTAAAGAACAGATTTTTAACAATATCTTGTACGTTTTAAAACATTTTAAGTCATCATAAGTATGTTTTTTTTTCTGGCAAGTGGCAAGAGATACCATTATAGCCTGCTCTACACCTAAAACGAGGTGCATGGGTTGCAAAGCCAGCTGGATTATGGTTCAAAGTGGCATAATAAAAATAAAATCTAACACATATGGTTACTGTATGCTTGGTACTGTTCTAATTGTTATAGTTGCTTTTGCATATGTTACCTCATTTTAATGGTCACAACAGCCCTAGGAAATAAGATTTGTTTTTGTCACCATTTCACAGATGAAACTGAGACACAGAGAAATTAAGTAAATTGCCCCTGTCATTCACATTAGCAATGGAGCCCACCCAGACTGAGGCAGGACTGTGAGACTCCAAATCCCAGACTCTAAGCAGTGTGATGCCAGTCTGTGAACTTCTTTCTTGTCGTTGGTCTGGCATAAATACACAAATTGAAAGCCAGAGTGTGATCAGTGGTCTTGTCTCATTGCACGAGGTCGAGACCAGTGTGAGTGTTGTGAAAGTGGTGTGGAATTGCATGTGACAAGAGCAGAGTGTGAGTCATGATCTGTAGGACCATACACCAGCTCTTGATGGATTGGGAGAAAAATGGTCCTTCACCTGAGATAATTCAAAAGGCATAGGTCAGAACCATAAGCTATGCTGCCATAGATTAATCAAGGTGTTAAATCTCCTTCCCTGTGTCTCTTGATATTCCACATGGTACATCATGTTCAACAATGGCCTCTGTAACTTGCCTATGGAAGCTTATTTTCTTTCTTTCTTGCATCTTGGGCCTGGAAGCGTGAGAATAAGGAAGTACGTATGAGAGAAAAGTCCAGAAAGGGATAAGGTCGTAGGACCTTCCACTCTCCACTGATCCAAGCCAAGTGGAAGTTTGGGTTTCATGGTATAACTGTCACCTACCTGTGATCATCCTGCAACACCTCTGGAAATTGTGAGCCTCTGGCAGAAGCAAGGTGGTGTAGTGTGAAATATTTATCACAGTTATCTCTGGTCCAGTGGTTCAGCAGATATGAGCATGATGTTAATTAGACCAATGGTATGTGCTACCTTTTTTCTCCATGAAGACAATAGCCAAGTCTTCTGGCTGCAACTTACTAGCCTGGAGAAATGGGATTGGTTGTGAGGTTTGGCTGGATTCCTGTAATGTTACCTCCATGGGGTGGAGAAGGGGGAGACACATTCCTTTCAAAAAGCATAAAAGGAACTGAATGCTGTTCTTAATATTATACAATAAATTAGTGCTAAGCAACTATTGTCCGGAAATCTTTATCTCTTAATCCAATATGATAACCCTTAAATCATTCCCCCTGCCCTCTTGCTCTGACTGAGAGGTTCATTTTGTTCCTTAGCTAACGACTTTCTCTGGGTCAGATATCAGACACGTGGTACTTGAGTGGAAGTGATGTGTTCACTTTTGTCTTAGTTCTTGTTGTTATCGGTGTCACCTCATGTGTTTGGTATTCTGGGTTGGCTGTGGAACCACATTCCTATCTCTTCCATGAAGTAAACAAAGCAATTCCCACAGCCTAATGGAGGAACAGTTGTCTTTCTTCCTTCTCTCCCGGCTTCTTTCCTTCCTCCCCTCATTCCTTCCTCCCCTCATTCCTTCCTCCCCTCATTCCTTCCTCCCTCCCTCCCTCCCTCCCTCCCTCCCTCCCTCCCTCCCTCCCTCCCTCCCTCCCTCCCTCCCTTCCTTCCTTCCTTCCTTCCTTCCTTCCTTCCTTCCTTCCTTCCTTCTCTCTCTCTCAATCAGATAAGATATTATAAATGAATATTGCCACTAGACATCATTCCCTTGCAGCTTTGAGCAGGATCAGGGCCCTGATAAAGACACTGTGAAGGCTTATAATACCAGGTCTAGATGCTCCCACAGACAAGTCCCACCCAGAGGGGAAAATGCGGACTTTTTGGAAGACATTTAGTTCTTACGTTGCCCTAGTAAAACACAGTGAAACTTTTACTTCAAATAAACCAGCAACTTATTGAAATAGCAGACAGACCTTTGCCTTGAGTAGTTTGTTTCCTGGAGAGTAAGAGGCAATAGAGAAGCAATTTCTCTTGTACACAGCAACAGGAGTGGTCTCATACATATCATCATGACTATGTAAAAGCATGCGTTTGCACTTTATTGATTTATTCTTTAATACTACTTCCTGCTTCTTCAAGGTGGCAAGCTGTCTGTGCTTTGTTGTCTAAATTGGTTCACTTAAGAAAATTGCCATCCGTGCGTGAGGGAGGGGAAGGGGTCATGAAAACGAACCCTCTGAAGTGTTAGAAGTTTTTCTATTAACTCTTGGGAGCCCTGAAAATCAAACAACTTTTATTGGATGGCTACTGTGTTCACTGGGGTCCTGGACACAGCGCATTGTTTGGAATGGAGGTGGCAAGACCTAACCTATAGTGCAATCTACTGAAATACCTTTCCGAGTTTAATAGAGACCCTAGATATGTGGTGATTCTTTATTGCCATCGCTTAAACAAATTAACACACAATATTCTTTACAATTTTAATATGCAGTTGAGGGCACTCTGAATAGTTTTGTTGTAGTTCTCTTATTTCTTTTACCAGCCCGGTTTAAGAAAACCAACACAATCTGGGATGGATAAATGAAAAAGAACAACAAGTCTTCACACGCAGCACACATTCATCCACGTGCATTACTGTGACCTTGCTGATGAGAAAACAAAACACATGGAGGAGCTCTGTCCTCTTTGTTAAGGTCTAGGACCATGGTCGGCAAACTGCGGCTTGTGAGCCACATGCGGCTCTTTGGCCCCTTGAGTGTGGCTCTTCCACACAATACCACGGCCTGGGCAAGTCTATTTTGAAGAAGTGGCATTAGAAAAAGTTTAAATTTAAAAAATTTGGCTCTCAAAAGAAATGTCAATCGTTGTACTGTTGATATTTGGCTCTGTTGACTAAGGAGTTTGCCGACCACTGGTAGGGCATGGCTGCCAGAGAGGGTGGCTTTGGGAAGCTCACTCTCACCTGTGCTCTGGCCCTCCAGGCCCCACGAGCAGACTCCAGGGCTACTGTGTTGTAACTGACATATTCTCTCAAAACAACAACGCCTTTTATTTTTGGGACACAAATTATAATGAGAAGCAGGTCTCTGCCAAAATAGCTGTTACTATTTGGATCCCATCAATTAGTAAAAGTTGTGTTTTGGTTTCTGCTTGGGGGGTTTTCAATAAGAATTAAAGCTTAAATGGAAATATTCCTTTTTTGAGAATAATCCGGGCTCCTCTCAGCAAGTGGGGTTCTATGTGGGAAGGGCTGCAGTGTGCGCCCTGTCCTGCTCCACTCTGCCTCGGAGGCTGGAGGCACCTGTTTCGGCGGTCAGTGTGTGCTGATGCTGCTAACCCCTTCAATAAGGGCAAAGGCTGCACAGAGCTATTTCCGTAATGTTCATCTTTCTTCTACGATTCCTATAAATTGATTTGCCAAGAAGGGTTCCTCTTAGCCTCCAAGCATGCTTTAAAAATCAATGCAGATGGCTAGTTAAATTTATTGTGAGTCAGACTCAAGCTGTGGTGTGTTTGTATACACTTAAGAATCAAGGGACATTGTTAGCATAAAATATCTACTTCCTTGCTGGACTGTGAGCTCCTTTTGGTCAGTTGTCTTCATTAGTTTTACAATTGAGCAACTAACCCAGGATCTGGCAGTGAATTGTAGTAGCCAAGGTTATCTATGATCAGGAATCAGACTACCCAAGTTCAAATCCTGGCTCTGCTACTTACTAACCATATGGTCCCAAGTCAAGAATTTTCAATGTTTCATTGTCTTCAGTTTAATAATTGCAGGGTAATATTATTTACATACACCCAGCAATTATTATAAAGATTAAATAAGGTAATGCATGTACTTATCCCATAGTGAACAGCTAGTAACAACATGTCAGCTATATAATGATTACCTTTATACCCACCCCACTTTGGAGCGAACTGTTGCCCCAAGGTGGTTGATATCCATGAAAGGATAAATGGAAAATAATTGAAATGCAAAGATGGAATTCTCACTTTGCTTGAAAAGTAAAAAAACATACCCCAAAACAGATAAGCCAGAAAAACTCCAGACATATTAAATAACACCCGACAGGATTTGAAGGCGGGAAGGGAAGTGAAATAGAGGCCTGCAGCTATTACTTTCTAGTCTGAAACTTTTTATTGGACTCCTGTGTCATAAAACAGGGAGGGAAGTTTTGTTACCACGGACAATAATTTGATGCCTTGACCATGTTACAGTGCAAGTGTTATTCTGTGTTGGTGTCTGGAGTCTAGGTGGGAAAGTAGGAAAGAAGACGTGGGCATTTGAGAGGTTTGGAGCTGGGAAACCAAGAGGCAGTTTCTTCTCTCCCCAGGCCACTCTGCGTCTTGCTCCCCAGGGTCTCTGACACGCCTTAGTGTTGTGAGCAAGGAGGAGAGAAATGCGTTTCAGTTGGTTCACATTACCTGGTTCTGGTTAAATGAAAAAGTATCAGCGTAAGTTACTTGTCACCACAATTCCAGCTGGCCAAGTCAGGGCTCTTGAAGCAGAGATATATGATCTTATAACTCCTGAGGGGGGGAGGAGAGAGAGAGAGAGAGAGAGAGAGAGAGAGAGAGAGAGAGAGAGAAGAGAGAGAAGAGAGAGAGAAATGTGTTGCAGAGCAAACCTCCCCATCTCTGACACTCAGCTCCCTGCCTGCTTCTTGCATGTGACAAGAAGGGAAAGAGGATGGAATGCCCAGCAGACCTCAGGGCTAATCCCATCACCACAAGTGCTCAAGGCTGTCTGGTTAACACTCAGACCCTAGTCCCTCAGTCCCTAGTCCATTCCTTTTTCTGGCTGCATATCCAAGTCCCTTCCCTGGGCCCTCTGGAGCTCACAGAATCCTACCCAGAATCCCTCTTAGCCTCAAACTTTTCTTGAACTCCTCCTTTCCCTTTCTCACGCCAACTCAAACTTGGATGTCCCAGAAGATGCTCTTTGCCTAAAGCCACCTCTGATTGGGGGAAGACAGTTCACTGGTGTCAGAAGGCCATTCTTGCTGTCATTTTTGGATCATTCTCACTCTTTTGCCTGTGGAAATCCCCATCTTTGAGCCTCCTGGGTCTTCTAACCATATCACCTGCCAGCTCTCCACACGTCAGGCACGCCCTTCATTTCCAGTTCACTCATGGTATCCAATACGACGTCGCCATCTTCTTGCCGATTTTACTACCCTGGACTCTTACTTCCTCGATCTCTTCTCCTCCAGTGATTTTCATCACTATTCTACCTCAGCCACCCATTTCACCATTTCACGGTCATAATTCTGGATCTTGCCCTTACCAGTTACTAAAAACCCTCTGTAATTACAATTTCAGGTGTCATATTCTTGAGTCACTTCTTGTTTATTTTGTGTGTTTTTGTTGTTGTTGTTTTTTTAGTTTTAGGTATTCTAATTCCAACACTGTTTAAAAATCTCAATGGGAATGATGATCCTTTTTTCTTTGTAATTCATTCTCCTCATGTCTCCATATCCCTCCATCCATCCTTCCATCCTCTGCTTAGATTTCATGGAAAACCATTATTTCTCCCTTATATACACACTAGAGGCCCGGTGCACAAAATTCGTGCATGGGGGGGTGTGGGGGGGGTGGTCCTTCAGCCTGGCCTGCACCCTCTTGCAATCCAGGACCCCTTGGAGGATTTCCAACTGCCAGTTTAGGCCTGTTCTCACAGGGATCTTTGCTGAGGACATTTCAACATATAAAATGACTTGGCTCTGAACATGTCAGGGATCTGTGGGATTGGGCCTAAACTGGCAGTTGGACATCCCTTTCACAATCCAGGACCGCTGGCTCCTAACCACTCGCCTGCCTGCCTGATTGCCCCTAACCGACTCTGCCTCAGCCCCCACCACTGCGGCTTCGTCTGGAAGGATGTTTGGAATGATGTCTGGAAGGTCGTTCGACTGTCTGGTCTAATTAGCATATTACGCTTTTATTATTATAGATATACATTTTATTGTTGCATTCTTTCTCTTTTGAATTACTCTGATCCTGGGTATACAGAAACCTGAACCTGCTGTAGAAAAACAAACTACATGATGACTGATTTCACTTTAAATTTATGACCACTAACCTCAAGTGAACCTTTGGTGCGATCACCCAACCATTAGATTTCCTGGTCTATTCATTTCCCACTCACTTAGGTGACTAGTTTGTTCATGTACCTCCTCTTTCTTTCTCAATGTTTACTCCAGCTGATAACTTTGCTTGCTATTTCACTGGAGACATAGAAGCAAACAAAGAGAACTTTAAAAACGCTCCCAGCCACAATATCTTCCAGGGGAGTTATTCCTATCAGCTTACCAACATGCTGTAACGTTTCTCATCTTAAGAGAAAAAGAAAAAACAGAAAAAAAGCAAGCTCTCAACTCCATTTCCTTTTCAGTGACTGCCTAATCTCTCTGCCCCATTTTATAGCAAACTTCCTAAAAGATAAGTCTCTTCTCACTGTTTCCACTTGCTCTCTTCCTGTTCTTTCCATTGTGTTTCCATCCCACCACACCAGCAAAACACTTTTTGTTATTGTTGCCAAAGATCTTATGTTGCCCAATTCATTTCCATTTCTCATTTTACTTTTAATTCTTGGCAACATTTGATGCAATTGATCAGCTCTCCTTTCTTTAAAAAAATATTTTTATTGATTTTAGAGAGGAAGGGAGAGAGAGAGAGATAGATACATCAATGATGAGAGAGAATCATTGATCAGCTTCCTCCTGCATGACCGAAGATCGAGCCTGCAATCCAAGCATGTGCCCTGACTGGGAATCGAACCATGGCCTCCTGGTTCATAGGTTGACGCTCAATCACTGAGCGACACCAGCCAGGCAGCTCTTCTTTTTTAAAGCTAGGCTGGGGAGACACCGATTTCTCTGCTCCAGCTCGCTCACTAGCTGCTTTTTTCTACCTCCCTGGTTTCCCCTTATTTCACTATTGGAGGACTCCAGGCTCAGTCCTCAGACCTCTGGATGCCTTGGTTTTCACTCATTGCCTGAGTGAGCTCATCCAAATTCACATTTTTAAATATCATCTATATCTTGATTTCTAAATTTACATTACAGAACTTAAACTCCAGTCTTTATAAGAACTGGAAACGAACATTCCCATTTTAGATATTAAACAGGAATTTCAAAGTTAACATTTTTAAAGCAAACTTGCTTTACCTTCAGTCCTTACAATCACAATAAAGGGCATCTCAGTCCTTCTAGTTGACTTGGGAAACCTTGATTTGTCCTTTTACCCCTCACTTATCGGATAGAAAATATCAGCAGATACAAATGGTTCTACTTAACCATTGCTCACCATTCCCAGAACTATCACTCCAGCCCAAGCCAATGAACGTAATTCCTTGTCTACATTATTACATGGCTTTTCAATGATCACCCTGTTTATATCCCTGCCTCCCTATGGTCTGTGCTCCACCATTCCGCCAGAGTAAACCTGTTAAAATACATATCAGTGCATGCCATTTGTCTGCACCAATCCTTTCAAAGTTTCTCAACTCAGTAAAAGTATAAGCAGAAGATTTTATAAATATCTATGAGGACCTGCCACTTTTCTGCCTTACCTTCTTCTCTTCTAATTCATGCATCCTAGCCCTGACAGCCTAGTTCCTATTCCTTGTGCTATGAAGATCCCAATCCCACCCATTTGCCACTCCCAACTTCAGTTGTCTGTTGTCTGTTTATTCCTCAGGTCTTCAATTAAATGTCATCCAACCAGAGAGAACTTCTGCAACCAAACTACCAAACTATTATATAATGTAATGTAATGTAATATATATAAACATATATACACTGAGTGGCCAGATTATTATGATCTCTGAACGCATAATAATCTGGCCACTCAGTATATCTTTATATATATTAGAGGCCAGGTGCATGAATTCGTGCATGGGTGGGCTCCGGCCAGCCTGGTCAGGGGGAGGGGACATGGGTGGTTGGCCAGCCTGCCTGCTGGTCGAACTCCTGGTTAAGGGGACAATTTGCATATTAGCCTTTTATTATAAAGGATATAGCCTTTTATTATAAAGGTCAGATTATTTTGCATTCAGAGATCATAATAATCTGGTCACTCGGTGTATATATGTAATATATATAATATAATATATACAGTATATATATTATAAAATGTAATTTTATAATTTCTTTCTACTCCTGGCTTTCCATATACCTTATACCTTATTCTGCTAGGTAGACACATAGATTTTTTTAAATTATGTGATTCTTGGCAATAGAATGGAAGCTTCAGGAAGACACAAACTGGTGTGTTTTGTATCTTGTTAGATTTTTAGTACCTAGAAGAGTACAGGGAACAAAGCAGATGCACAATAAATATTAGTTGAATAAATAATAAATATTTGAGCTTAGATTTGGCTGTTTGTCTTTTTTATCACAGCAACATTTAACCCCAGTTTGCTTTCCAGGGAGGCCAATTAAAGAAGCACTGTAATTGTGCACTGAGTCAACATCATGTTGTGTCCCCTGCCCCCTCCCCAATCTGCAGAGTGACAACATTTTTCTGCTGCAACATTTATTCCTACAGAAAAAGCGTGCAGACTGATGGCTCCCTCCCTTCGATGCAGACACATCATTAGGCAGCGTCCCGCAGTGCTGGTCTGAGCATTTGAGAGGAGTTGGGTAGAGGGAGAGAGCACTTAACTAAAAATTAAATCCTCGTTTGATTGTATTTTAAATTTAAAAGTGTCGTTTAATTGAATTCTTTCAGAGAATTAGCCTACCTTGGGAAAAATAGTGAAGTAATAACAGCAGAATCAGTGCGACTCTCCCTCTAGACAAGGAAAAAATAAAAATGTGCAAAAAGAGCCAACTCCCACTGATTGCCCAGGTCTATTTCCAAGCCATAAGTTCTCATCGCCCTTCTTGGCCATTCGCTTGGCTTTTTTTTTTTTTTTTTAATTTTCTGTGTGAAAGAAGCCTACCCTTGAGATTGCTCTAATAGTGATTTCAATCTCTGATAAGATAAGTTTACAAATTTAATGATGAAAAATGGGGGGAAAGGCCACTCTTTAGCTGTAGAATTGCACTTCGGCTCTGTATTTGCTGTCTGGGCTCTGGTATGGAAGTACCCAAACAAGTGCCTTGTCACAGAGACTGAACTCTTGAGGGACATACACAACCCTCCATGCACCCTCAGCCACAAGGTATTTTGTGGACCGGGCACCCTTAAATACATTCTGACTCCACGCTCAGATTGCTAGACACTGACGTTTCAGGTACTCTCTATTCAGCATCTCTGGTTTAGTCAATGTATGAATTTTACATCAAGTTGAATGGTGATAGATTTGATTAGCAAAAGTGGCTTTCTTGGTTCTGTGATGACAGAGCAAAGATCCCAAGCTTTTCTGGGTGGTAACAACCTCCATTCTTGTCCACAAAATGAAGGCCATGGCTTAGTTTGTTTTCTGCTGTTTAGTGGTTCTACCATGGGGAGGTTGAGTCTTTTATTTTTTTCTCAAATATTTATTGTGAAAGTAAATATGTCCTCCTTTCCCTCCCATGGGAAATATGTCCTCCTGACCTCTCCAAGCCTACCTCCAACCCCAGGCCTTCACCACCGTATGGCCTGTGTCCATGAGTTATGCATAGACTAGTATGTATACAACTTCTCTGGTTGCTCTCTTCCCACCCACGCACCCTCTCCCACCTTCCCTTTGAGGTTCGACAGTCTGAGGCGGCTTTACATGGAGTGGCAAATATGTTTAAAATACTTTGTTACCTCTAATTTAATAAGTTACTCAGGAGAATATCACCTACCAGGCAAAGATTGAAAAGCTTCTCCATGGGCCTGGCAGTGGCAGGGAGAGGCTGCTGGTTGCTGGAAGAAGGGGTGGAGGATTGCTATTAACAATGGCTGACGCACTCTGTGTATTTAGAGGGTATGTTTGGGATGACTTTGGTGGGTCTTGATGGGCAGTGGGGGGGCTGATGGAAAGTCAGAGATTTTTAAAGGAATTTTGCAAAAAGGCCCTTTGGAACCACCTCTGCTACAAACAAAAGATGTTATTTATGTGTGCATGGCTATATATCAAATTTCATTCTGAATGAGTAATAAAGATAAGGGGATTTAAAAAATTCTTTTGAAAATTGAAGATTGCAAAATCCCTCCACCACCATCTCCCCTGCCTTGTTAGATAGCTTGGGGATTTCCAAATTCGGGATGAAATGTCACTGTTCTAAAATAAATAGATTTGGGAAATGCAGCTTTTACACAATATTTCCCCAAATATGTTTTATTGCCACATATTGAAAGAGATATTTTGTGATTTAAAGAATTCATAGTCAAATAAGCCCTACAGACACTGTCTATTAATGTATTTTTATTAAATCTGAGATGCTGTCGATTGCAATATGGACCATTCTTTATTGTTCTGCCAGAAAAAAATTGCTGCCAATTAAACTATGATTCAATTATAGAAGCATCTCCACATCAAAGTTTTGTAGGAAAAAAAGGCATGTTTTAGATTTATTAAGTACATTGTATACAATCTTTTTGAAGAGCCATAGAGTATATTAGTATGCCATTGTTTCTGAGAGCCCTGCAGTAAACATCTCTGTTGAAATTCCTTTAAACCAGAATTTCCTAAACCACCTGATTAGCCATCTGAGTTTCTAACACACCACCCAGCATCATAATATTAGTTAAACTTTCTTTGGGGAAAACTGATAGAGTATCATCCATTATAAGCATGGCAAACATAGGTGGTATATTGAAAGATTTGAAGAATAGTGAGAAAAGGAAGAGATGTAATGGAGCACAATCTTGAAAAAAAATTAGATGCAACAATTCAGTCAGGGCTACTAGGAAGAATATAGAAAATTTCGAAAGAAAATATTCTGAACACGCTATTGAATTTGGGTAAAAAGCTGTGACTTTACTAGGAGGAGTTCAACTGGAGAAGGGGTAGAAATGTTGTCTGAGATTGTGATTGGTGAAAATTTGTGGGGATAGACACAAGTACAAAAGCTATTATTGCCATTGATATAATTTTGGCTATGACCATAGCATTTTTATTGGGATGCTGTTCAAATCTGATATCAGTTGGTGACCCAAATTATAATTGTGAAAGTTATACAGGAAGGATGGGGGAGGGAGAGGTATATTCGATCTTCAGACAAAAGTTGTTCACTTCAACTTTGCAGTCACTTCTTCCTCAACTGCAAAGTGGGATGAACAAAATTGAGTAACTGAGGACTTTAGGGTACAACTGTTAAGTGATTGAAGAATTTAATACTATGATATTCTTTTGTTCTGGCGTGGTAATGGAACGATCTCCATGCAGTTATCTCCTCAATTACAATTTGTTTTGTGGAAAACCTTTTTGGGAAATAGGAATAAATAGAAAAAGAGATATACTCTTGATACATACAAATATTTTTTTGAAAAACTACTTACAGAAATGTAAAGTAATCACTTAATGCAACCCGCTAACAAGTACATGGGAAGAATAACTATGGAACTGACTTTTAGCATAATAAATGAGTTGCAACTATGATAGAGTTAAATTCGGGAAACAAATAGAGGGAATATAAGGTGGGCTGCTAACATAATCAAATGGAAACATGTATTACCACATCTGAAATTACCTTATTTTTGGCGTACTTGTTTATTCTGTTTCACCCCTTTGGAAAGTATCACTCAAGAGAGTAGATTTTGTCTTTTTCATTGTTGTATACCAGCTCTTATGTGAGTGCCTGGATTATGGCCACTCAGATATTTATAAAATACTGGCAAAGTGAGTGAATGAATGAATGAAATGCCATTTAATTAATTAATCACCTTTACTACTCATAATTTGCTCATGTGTCCTCCTTAAAGCTTTTCAATCTTTGCCTGGTAGGTGATATTCTCCTGAGTAACTTATTAAAATTAGAGGTAACAAAGTATTTTAAACATCACAGGACACCCCAGTGCGGGGAAGGTTACATGCATATGTTACTTGCTTTCATGTGATCAGTCATTACTACATGTCTCTGACGGCAAGGGTAAGAGGAGAGAATCTGCTATGACCTTTGCTCAGGTGGAGAGAGGTCACTCCAGGCATCACTTTACTGCAGTCGCCAGTTGCAACATTGCCCAATGGCCCAGCGTCTACAGAGGAACCAGAATGGAGCCTTCTTTTTTCCCCATTATAATTTTTCTTCCTAAGTTAAGGGTCATAACCTGCTGCTGACTCCCTCTCCCTGCTTCCGCTTTTTGTTTGTTTGTTTGTTTTTGAAACATCCACTATTTCCACAGATTCTTTGAACAGTGAGTAAACTTTTCTGGTTTATGTGTGAAAACTACACCACAAAGGTGAGCTTCATCTTTGAAAGTCAGTACTCAGGTGGGGATGAAACGATGCCTCAGCATCCCAAAGATATGAGCAACCTTTTTTCTCTCTCCTGAGACTTTGAATTTTAAACTCCCAATATATATTGATGTGAGAGTATGTACAAGGCGATGTATTAAGCTCTCTGCCTCTCTGCATTCTAATGCTGCCTCGGAAGAGGTGAACCTTTAAAACTATTTTATTTGAGAGTTTTCCTTCCTTTTCACAAAACCTGAAAGTTAATTTAAAATTTAGTATTTTTCAGTGGCAGTCCTCAAAATAATCTGGGTGTTCTGTTTGGTAATGTTGTTGTATTTTTATTTAAATCTTAGCACAACAGAACCTTTTCCATGGCTTTTAATATAAATGCTATGTAAAAAATATATAGACATCGTCTATCTCGTGTATAGTCATTCACTCAGTCTTATAAAGCCCCCTTCTGTGACATAGAAACTTTTTTATTCTGAGTATTAAAAGATGCATAGGATTACCCTCAAGGAACTCATTTATCTAGGATATGATACCAGTATCTTAATAAATATAGTACAATATGTAAGTAAGAGGAGTGTGCCTTCTAAAAATACTAGGAGTGAACAGAGGAAAAAGTTGAAGAATTATAGAATTCATATATATATATATATATATATATATATATATATATATATTTACTGAGTGGCCAGATTATTATGATCTCTGAACACATAATAATCTGGCCACTCAGTGTGTGTGTGTGTGTGTGTGTGTGTGTGTGTGTGTGTGTGTATTAGAGGCCTGGTGCATGAATTCGTGCACAGGTGGGATCTGGCCAGCCTGGCCAGGGGGAGGGGACATGGGTGGTTGGCTGGTCTGCCTGCTGGTCAAACTCCTGGTCGAGGGGACAATTTGAATATTAGCCTTTTATTATATAGGATATACACTGAGTGGCCAGATTATTATGCATTCAGAGATTATAATAATCTGGCTACTCAGTGTATATATGATAAGGAGAGAATAAGGACTAGTGGATGATGAGCTATAAAGATACCCAATTAATATTATCATATTTAGCAAAGCCAGGCTTACCATATAGAACAAAAACATAAATCCTACTGATCCTATTAAAATGTCAGTCAGATCATGTAACTTCTGTGTCCCAATCCTTTAATGATTCCCTGAAGTCCTCACTTTGGCTTCTAAAGGCCTCCGCGATCCCCACATCCCTCACCTCCTTAACAGCATTTTTGTTATTTTTGTGGTTCCTCTACCCTGCTCCTGCCACAGTGACCTCCTAGCTGACCTTCAAACATGGCCTTACTTCAGTTCTTTTGCATTGCTCCCTCCTCTCCAAAATGCTCTTCTTCCCTTAGATAGCCACACCTTCTTCAATATTTTATTCAAATGTTACCTTTTTTAATCAAGGCTAACCAGAGCGCTCTGCTTTAATTTACAAACTGCCCTTCCTGTCCCTTCCCTCAATTCCACCTCTTACTGTCCCAATATTATTCTGGTCAGTCATATGTTGGGTTAGGGATCAGTCTGTAAAGAAGAATGAATAATATTTTTAAATCCTCATTATTATTTTCTAATTCAAATGTCTAAAGTATCAACGAGCCAGTTATCAGAAGACCCATCTTCTCCATTGCTGGTGATGTTCTACCATAACTTCTTCCTAGCCATTAATGGAACTATCCCATGTCAGACTTCTGGAATTAGGCATTAACTTGCATACTGATAATAACTACATGGATGTGCATAAAAATGTGTGTGTGTGTGCGCTATGTTTGTATTTATATAGAGGCATGCAGGGTTTTGGAAAACACTGAATCAGTAGACATGGAAATACTTAGGACCAAATCCCCATCTTTACATGGGGTAATACTTGGTCTACCTAATTTTTAGCATTCTCATTAGGTAAAAATAAGTTGTTTTGTGTCAAAATCTCCTAAAACTAGAAAGTGCTATGACATTTCCCATTATTATCATAGCAGCTATGAAAATTTACATGCACGTTCACATTCAACACCTTATCTTTTTACAAAACATTCTTTCAAATGTATGTTCATGTGCCATTATTTTTATTTTCTGAAAAAAATATTATTGACATTATTTTAAAGATAAAATTTAGTTTCAGAGAACAGCAGAGACCTGTCCATGATCAAATTGTTATTAAGTAATGAAGTGTTCTCTATCTATGTTGCTATTTTTATGCACAAAACATTTTACCTTCCCAAGACATTAAGTCCTGCCTGATTGTAAGTTAGGCATTTAGTAAAGAAAATAAACTCTCTACTGATCCACCATTTTTATTCTATATAAATAGTGAGACAAGTAATGGGATTAAATATGAAGAGAAGCCAGAATTGGAAAACCATCATATTGAGATCAAAGTAAAGAATCATTAATAGGTGCTAAATCCAGGGAAGAAATTTTTATGAGTAGCAAGATATTTGCAACCTCTTCGGAGATTGTTTATTAGTTATAAGCTCAAAAAGAAAACAGCTAACTGAAGAATGGAAAAACTTGCCAACACTTTGGGTAGTCAACATTAGCAGTGAGGAGGAAGTGACATCATGTACCTATGGACGTGATACCCTGAGAGGACATAATATCGTTTATGTATGTCCCAGCCAGGAATAATGGATAACCTGAATTTAATCATAAAGAAACATCAAATAAATCCCAAACCAAGAGTGCTCTTAAATCAAAGCAACTACTCTTCAAAATTGTCATTGTAACAAAAGACAAAAAAATGACCAAAGAAATATTTCAGGTTAAAGGAGACTAAAATGTTATGACAATTAAATGCACTGGTTTTGGCTCATATACTGTAGAAGGAATATGCTATTAATTCTATGAGGTTAAATGGCAGAATTGGAGTACTGGTTCCAGATTACAGTATTGTATCAATGTTATTTTACCATATTATATAGGACTAGAGGCCCAGTGCATGATTGAATCATGCACGTGTAGGGTACCCTACAGGCTTTCGCTTTTGATCGCGGGGGAGCTGGGTGCCTGTCCGCTGGTGCACCAGGCCTTTCAGAAGCCTCTGGCTTGGCAGAGGCTTCCAAAAGGCCTGGTGCCGGAGCAGACAGGCACCCAGCTCCCCCGCTTTTGATGGTCGGCGGCAGGACATGAGCTCGCTGCCCCAGAGGCCTCTTCTGTTCCGCAGCACAGCCATGGCACAGAGGCTGAGCTCGCGCCGCCACTGGCGACGCAAGCTCAGCGTCCCACTGGCCCAATCGGCTACCCCAGCCACCCCGAGTCCCGCCCCCTACGCCTCCCACTGGCCCAATCGTGGGCGTAGCGGAGTGATGGTAATTTACATATTACCATTTTATTAGGTAGGATAATATTATGTTTCTTAAGAAGGTCACATGGAGGTTTTTAGGGGTAGTGGGTCATGATTTAGAAATTTACTCTTAGATGGTTTAGTAAAAAATGTTTTGAGATAAAGGTATTGATGAATAGAGAGATCTAGATAGAGAGAACAGCAAATTTAAAGCAAATGGGTAATTCCATTTTTTTGAGGAAAGTCCAAACTGTTTAACCACAATTTGACCTAGTGATCTCACTTCTAGGAATATATCCCAAGAATTCAGAAACACCCATCAGAAAAAATATATGCACCCCTATGTTTATAGCAGCACAATTTACAATAGCTAAGATTTTGGAACAGGCTAAGTGCCCAACAGCAAATTAATGGATTTAAAAACTGTGATACATCTATACAATGGAATACTATGCAGCTGTAAAAAAGAAAGAACTCTTACCATTTGCAACAGCATGGATGGACCTAGAGAATATGCTAAGCAAAATAAGCCAGTCAAAGAAAAGATAAGTATCACATGACCTCACTCATATGTGGAATCTAATGAACAACATAAACAAATGAACAAAAATACTAGTAGACCCAGAGACACAGAAACATCAAACAGACTGTCAAACCTCAGAGGGAAGGCAGGGGAGGGTGGAGGCTGGTAAGAGATCAAGCAATGAACTCATATGCATATATGCATAACCCATAGACACAGATAATCAGGTGGTGAAGGCTTAAGGTGGTGGAAGGGAAAGGGCAATGGGGGGAAAAGGGACATATGTAATAATTTCAACAGTAAAGATTTATTTAAAAAATAATGTCTACATATCAACAACAAAACAATGCAAAATAAAGCAAAGGGGGAAAAATGTGATAGGTAAATCTGAGGAAAGGAGTCTTCTTGCATATTCTTTGTTCTATTCTTGCAACTTTTCTGTATTTGAAGTTATTTTCAAATAAAACATTAAAAACTAATTAGGCACTAGGTTACAATTTAGTGTAGCAGCAGTGGAGACTTCTTGATTTACCTCACAGAGTTTATTTTCTTTACTAAATACCTGAGTTACAATCAGGCAAGGACTTCGTCTCTTGGGAAGGTAAGATATTTTGTACACAAAAATAGCAATATGACGGTGTTTGATATGTTAATATTTTTCTGCGTTCTCATTTTTTATTTATTATTAGTGAAATGCAGTTTTTCTTTGAAGCCTGCTGAGTGTTTAATAATGAAATTGTGCAAAGTACATTTTCAAATGTCTGTGCTCCATAGGTGTTAGGAACACAAATTCAATATACTCTTCAAATCACTTTATAAGGGAGTGAACCAACGGATGCTCTTTAAATGCATGTCTACATACAACAGTTGCCAGATTGACCTGACATGTTATGAATTTGTGTGTTGTATGCAAAGTACCCACTCCCTGAGCTTTTGTTTATGTGGTCTTAGACATCTACTGAAGTACTCAAAGTATATAGCATGGTTTAGTGACATGCTTCCCAAGGCCCATAGTGGAATGTATTCGCTTTCAAAGACTGATTAATTTCTTCCTTAATATTCTGGGATTCTTTTTGTAAATTAGTTCTCCATTTGTTGTGGTGCTACCACAAAAATTGACCTTGGTCTTAAGAGGTCACTGTGCTGAATAGTTTTCTCCAACTTTTACCATTCATGCTCAGCATGCATAGTGCAGTGCTTACCCTTAGCTAGTTTGGAATGAGGCAGTTAGACTTGCATTAGTCCTCAATCAAGGCAAAAGATCACCAAAGACAGTCATGCCCCAAAACTCTTTCCCTTCACTGTTTCACTCGTACCCCTTCTTCTCTCAGTTCTTCACATCCTCTAACTCTTCTCCCAGCCCCTCTACCTCCAGTAACTTATAGTTCTTCTTGTCCAAGCTTTTTTCCATTTTTGGCCTCAAGAGAGCTTCAAGCAGGCAGTCCCAAAATCACAGGGTCTTGTTCTGGGATTAGTGACAGAATAAATAGAAGAAAACCTCTCCATCATGACCAAGTGCTCCAACTGTGGTGATGAAGGAAGGATGTGGGAGAGACTGCTCTCCTCATGGCCTTCGGGGAATTATACACATAGCTACTCTCTGTCCTGTTAATGAGAGTGCAAAGCCTTTAGATCCCAAGGGACCTGAGTTCAAATCCCTTCTTCACCACTTATTAGCTGGGTGAACATCATAAGCCAACCTCTCTGAACTAAAGACTCCTCATCCACCAAATTAAGGAAATGTTGATACCAATTCAGAGGATTCTTATGGGGATAAAATGAGATTACACAGATAAAACAATCCTAACAATGGCTGGCTACTGTCTAACATGCTATTTATATTGTTAGTTTAGTAAGTATGTCACTTCTTTAGTTTTACAGTACTTTCTGGAGAGTCCACCACCCAACTACAAGATAATCTTTCTAGGACTTGTTTGGGTTAATGAGCAGGATGGATACAATTTATGTGAATAAGTTCATGGCTGAGTGAGCCAAATCTCTCTCCCTTCTTCTCTCTAGTACTGGAAAAGTCACCCAGTAAGATTTCAGTGGCCAGTATCTTATCAAGTGTATTTCCTAGAATCATCTGCCTATTGTTGGAATAAATAAATAAACTAGTCTTTTAATTGAAAATAACAAGGCCTTGGGCTGGCAAAAGCCAGAATTATTTTTGTGATTTGAAAATTCTTCTGAATTAGTGATAAAAAGATATGTCTTCCCTGTTGCCAGAATTCTAGCCAGAGCACATGGCCATTGCCCATCATGAAAGCATGCGACGAGGATTTCTGGAAATGCTGTCAAGATGGGTATGCAATAAAATAGTGTTTTTAGTTCTAAAAGGACCCCTCTCTTCCAAGAATGTCATGTACTGCAGGTGTCAAGTGTCCCGACAAATGTTTACCTCGCGTGAATCCCAACCAGTCTGTGTTTTATGGTGTGTCGACACTCTGGAGGACACTTATAAAGGAGAGAATGTGATTAGGTCTCTTGGAACTCAGCTTTGAAGAGGAGAGTCCGGGTGTTTTTCTTACAATTTTCTGCCGTACATCTGGGAAATGTTTGTAGAGAGTGTGAATCACTTTGTAGGTTTCCTCAGAAGGGTGTTTCCGTTTCCTGTGCTCCCAGGCTGCCAGTGCTAGGCTGGGTTTCTGGCTGAGTGCCAGCTTTGGAAAATCACTTCTTCCTATGATATCAAGCATCCTCTCTCTTTCTAGTCCTGCTTCATCCCCTTTTTCTTGTTCTGGAAAATTTTAACTTCCTTTCATAAATTACAGGGCTTAATTATTTGGAACAAATCAACAGACAAAGCCCAAATCTCAAACAGCTGTGGCCTATATTTGCATATATATATATATATATATATATATATATATATACACATATATATACACACATACACACACATACATACATATACATACATATATATGGTATATATAAAGTGTGTGGTATACACATTAAACATATATGTGTACATACACATTATTGTGCACACACATATGTATATGTATGTATCTTTTCATCTCACAGGTGTCTCAGATCAGTAATAGTTTGGTAGTGAAGCACTTACATTTGCAGGTGGTTTAAAAAACTCAGTTTTTTTCCACTTAATGGCTTATGTGCAATTTAACTGAGCATCCTGATTAAGAAAGAAATGCTAGAAGATGTCAATGGGGAAAAGGGGGCATATGTGATACTTTCAATAATAAAGATTTTTTTAAAAAGGAAGAGATGCTCTTGACTACATGGAAAAGATGATCAGGAACCTTAAGAAACTGAAGTTTATTTGTCTTTTATAAAAGAAGGATAAGAGAATCCCCATAGGAATGAGGTGCTATTCAAAAATTTCAGATACCCATAGCATGTTGGCTCTAGCCTCGTGATCTCAAAATAGCTGCAGAACCTCCAGAATCATGTCCTAATTAAATCAGTATTTTGCATCCTGTCCATGTTCAAGGCCTCACTAAGGCCAAGGGGAAATGAACCAAAGACAAAGATGTGTGCCAGCTGAGTCTCTTACTTTGATTAGACAAGTAAGATTTTTCTCAAATACTCACTCAGCTGAATTCCAATTATTCCTTATTGGTCAGATTGCCCCAAAGCCACTCCCAGCTAGAAGGCTGCTAGGCAGGGAGAAGAGTAGAATGAAGGATTGTGACAGAATCAGTTGCCTCCCACGTGCACCCTGACCAGGGATGGAACCCTCAATCTGGGTATGTGTCCTGATCAGGGATCAAACTGGTGACATTTCAGTGCATGGGATGATGCTCAACCAACTGAGCCACACTGGCCAGGGCAGGCTTTCATAATTTGATGGAGATAACAGCTGAGAAAATTCCATTAGATTGGGTAGTTAGAGATCTCATAGGACCTATTAGGCTGTAATGCTCCTAAGATGCTTATAGTACAACTCAGGGAGGAGTTTGAGGTGAGAGGGGAAATTGAGGAAATAACAGAAACATATGTGGATGGCTAAGGAAGCTCAGTAGTTAAAGAAAGAACGTGGGAACAGGTCCTTGGGATGAAAGCAAGATATAATGAAGGATATTAAACACTGGCGAGATCTGAATGTGTTGAGAGGAGCCAATGGAGGGAAAGAGCGAGATTAAAAATACAAGGGAGAAAGAGGGCAGGCATAAGGGGAAGGAATAATTAGTTGTGGGGGGATGGAAGAAGGAGTGCCTACATCCCTACACTGACCAAGGTTACGTGGGACTAGGGAAAACTTGAGGAAGACTTAGAAGAGAGTCTTTCCAGGTGGAAGGCTTGATGTCATCATGGCTGAAAAGAGATTTTTATAAAACTTGGGTGAACACATTAGAATACAAACAAGAAAGAATCATGGGAAATAGAAAATCCTCAGGTGAGGATTCAGCCTTCTAATACTTATTTCACTAGGTTTGTGCCATCTCTTTGTTTTTCCAGTTTTATTGAGATGTAATTAACATACAGCATTTTGTAAATTTAGGGTGTACAATAAGATGATTTGATATATGTATATGTTGTGAAATGATTACCACAATAAGGTTAGTTAACATATCCATCACCTCACGTAACTACAGTTATTTTATGTGTACATTGTGAGAGCAGTTAAGTTCTACCCTCTTAGCAAGTTGCACCTGTGTAGTATAGAATTATTAACTATAGGCCATGATGAATATTAGATCCCAGGACTTACTCATTTTATAACTGGAAGTTTGTATCATTTGACTGGCACCTCCCTATTTCTCTCAGCCCCAGCCCCAGAGGAACCACCATTCTACTCTGTTTCAGTGAGTTTGGATTTAAGCTTCCACATATAAGTGAGATTACATAGTATTTATCTTTCACTATTCTACTTATTTTACTTAGTGTAACTCCTTGAAGATCCATCCATGTTGCACAAATGGTAGCATTTCCTTCTTTATAGCTGAATTATTCTATCATCTATATATCATATTTATGTACATTACATCAAGTATATGTACCTATATATTACATTTTCTTTATCCATCCATTCTTTGATGGGCACTTAGGTGTCCATTGAATAATACTGCAGTGAACATAGGAGTGCAGATATCTCTTTGATATAGTGATTTCATTTCTTACAGATATGAACCCAGAAGTGGAATTGCTGAATCATATGGTAGTTCTATTTTTATTTTTTTGAGTGGCTGTACCAATTTACATTTCCACCAGTAATGCACAAGGGTCCTCTTTTCTCCACATGCTTGCCAACACATCTCTTGTCTTTTGATAGTAACCATCCTAACATTGTGATTTTGAGTTGTATTTGCCTGATGATTAGTAATGTTTAACACCTTTGTTGTGTACCTGAGGGCCTTTGTAGGTCTCCCTTGGAAATATGTGTATTCAGGTCTTTAGCCCATTTTTTAATTGAAATACTTGGGAGGATTCCCCACTATTGAGTTTTTTATATATTTTGGATATTAACCCTTACCTGGTATGTGGTTTGCAAATATTTTCTTCCACTCCTTAGGTTGCCTCTATATTTTGTTGATAATGGGGGCAGGAAGTATATGGGAATTCTCTGTACTTTTCACTGTTTTGTATGAACCTAAAATGCTCTAAAAATACTAGTAAAATCTATTATAAATAGCATACTATAGCCTAGCCAGTTTGGCTTAGTGGATAGAGCATCAGCCAGCAGACTGAAGTGTCCTGGGTTTGATTCCTGCAAAGGGCACATCCCTAGGATGCAGGCTCAATCCCCAGACCTGGTTGTGGCATGTGCAGGAGGCAACCAATTGGTGTGTCTCTTTCACAATGATGTCTGTCTGTCTGTCTCTCTCTCTCTCTCTCCCTCCTTCCCTCCCTCTCCCTCTCTCTCTCTCCCTCTCTCCCTCTCCCTCTTTCCCTCTCCCTCCCTCTCTCTCTAAAAATCAATGGAAAAATATCCTCAGGTGAGGATTAACAAAAAATAAATAAATAGATAGATAGTAGGCTATATTAGACATAAATAGAGTTTCCAATATGTCTATCACTCATTATCAAAAACAAACCATACTAATGACACATTATTTTAAATGTTATGTTTTATCATTTAACATTGGTATAAAATATATTTTAGTAATATTGCATCAAATCACTGATAAGATGAAGTGATAAATTGTTACATGTACCTCTCTGAAAGAAACATGAACTCTAACTCAGGTTTCCTGCATTTACAGTCTTTGCATTTTCAGCCTCCCATTTGTCAGATGGGTGGAGGGCTTCCGAACAATCTACCTTTTCATCATAAGAAGAGATTTGATGCCCTCATTGGTGCAGGGCTACAGGAAGGCATATTGCTTCTGTTTACTGTTGCTTCCTTAAACCCAGGGCATGTTTTAAGAAGAAAAGATAAAGCCAACTAGGTTGGCTTTTCATTTAAACAGTGATAATCACTTTAGTGTCATAAAGGATCATAGATGTATAGAGAGACATCAGTGGGAATTTCTGAATGAAGACTAGGGATAGAAATCTGCCTTCCTTTCAAATATTGCTTATACTAGTAAGTAAAACTGAACTGAGTTTGAAATTTTTAAACTTTGTTAAACAGAGTAGCTCCCTTTCCAGAAAACCTTAAGTGCTGAAGTTTTATCCTTCACAGCATTTAGACCGCTGCTAAAAGTTTTTTCTATGTCATGGTCATGGTCATGGTATGAAGGTTAATTTTTTTAAAACTGGAAAAGGGGAAATTGCCTCAAATTAAAGAAAGACAGCTTTGAACAAGTTGCCTTAGAGTAAAGCATTTTAAAAGTCAAGAACGTTAGTGAAGCTGACTATACTGTAATTTAGGTAACAGCGCGCACGCTGAGCTGGTGCTTGGTAGCTGTTCAGCCCTGTGGATGATTGCCACTCTCAGTGTGCTTTATTTTATGCTACAGTATTGCCTCTTTATACTGACGATGAAAAAAGCCCTTAGTTAGATACTGAAAACTAGGTTTTGAGTATGTGCTTGAAAAAGTAGTGAATCCTATGGTCCTCACAAGACACAGGGAATATAGGAAAAATTATCCTACTGAAGGAAGAGCTTACCTGGAATGTCCTTAACCACGAATTCAAGGTAGCACTCAAAACTCCAGCAGAATCATGCATATAATAAGCCACATACACAAACAGCTCAATTACTCACTGTAAAAATCAGTGAAAATATTTCAAGGGACTGTGTTTTATATTCCCTGCAGAGAGTTGGTGTTCAATAACTGCTCCTTGAATGAACAGATTAAGCAGGGATGTAGGTTTTTACAATACCAAAAACCAAAGACGTGAGTAACATTGTATAGTCGAGGTGAGATGTGCTTTGACTAACTTTGCTGATTACTAATAGCCATGGCAGAGAGGGCCTGGAAGTGTTTTCCCGTTTGATTGCAGGATATTTTTAAACAGAAGGATAACTGGTCAAAAATCAGGAGAGTTTGGAAAGGCCTCTTGTATACCCTGCACTGACTCCCAAATGTAGCATTTTTTTATGGACTTAGATCTGGGATTAGGTTTTATATTTTTCAAGGGGAAAGACAGCGCTCTGCAAAAGTTTGCAGTTTGTGGCACAGAACTTTACACCAGATAATATTCAAGCTGTGTCGATGAAGAATCCAGACGGAAGGCTGTGATGACGAACTAGAGTTTATTGGCACAAAGTAGCTCAGGAGTTCCAAAGAGGGGGAGACAAGAGACACTGTGATCTCATACAATAGCCATCTGCTGTTTATACTTTATTTATAGAGCATTTCATTTGTACAAGGCCCTGGAGCAATGAAGAAACATATAAGAGGATCCTTAATGTTTTAAGATAAATAGAATAAAAGGAAGAGGATGTTGAGCTGTCGGTCAGAAATGAATCAGAGATGACCTGTTCTCAAGCCAAGTAAAAGATTATAAATTTAGTAATTAAAATAAACAAACAATCATATCTCCTACTTTCCTATAGTTCTTTAAGAATTGTGGCTGTATATGAATATATTTCCTTATCTGGGCAAGAATGTGCCCAGCCATGCCTACGCTGGGGTCAAAAGGAAATAAAGGCATATGACATAGATGGATGGATTCCTTTTCCCAAGAGCTACTAGTCTCATCTGTTTAAGATGCTTGTGGAGGCCAGAACATGTGGAGCATCTGCTGTGACTTTAAGTTGGGATGTGTCTGAAGGAAGGGATACTGCGCAGCATCCAAACCAGACCTGGCTCCAGGTAGCCAACTTGGAAACACTTAAGTAGCCAATGTTGCTCTCTTCTCATCACCCTGGTTACCTGAGCTGAAAGCAAGCTAATGTAGGGTTTGTTATTCTGTACTTCCATCTTTAGGGCCCATCCTTTGTAGGGCTCACAGGGAAGGTCAAACTTGAAGGAACAATGGGATTTCTAGAGGAACAGTTCAGGACTGTTGAGAACTCCGTTTTCCAGGGCAGTATGAGGCCATTGGAAATTCTCTGAAGGGACAATGTGAAGTGAAGGGAATAATGAGTTGCAATTTAAGTTGGGGAAATGCGATCATGTTTAGTCATAGCCTTTTCTGTCATTGTTCCAATGTGTTTAGAGACATGAGATTGAGACCTCTGTTAATAAAGAAACAAGTTTGCTATTGGGGATATAATAAATAAACATATTTTTTAATTATACCAATCTGACCCAAAGACAGTGCTGTACAGTTCCTAAACTGCTCAGTCTCTGAAACTTCTTGGTAATAGAAATTCGATTGAGCTTTAAGGTCCTTTTTATTGACTTCAATCTGTCTGTGATATCAACATTCTTCCCAACTGTACTATGCAGTATCACCATAGATTGGATCAGAGTGAAGAACATGCAACTGTAGAGGAGAGACCAAATTCTGGGAGTTAAGAGGGCTGACTTCCAGTAGTGCTTCTCAGACTACTCAAGTGTGTGTGTGTGTGTGTGTGTGTGTGTGTGTGTGTGTGGGCAGGCAGGGGCGGGGTGCAATTGAGTTCTCCTTTATTTCCAATCCATTACAGACCGATACTTCCGCAAAGTACAAAACCAGACGCTTGGATGTTGTGACAATGTCAACTTGGCATAAAATTTTAAAGCAATTACTCTCAATTCGTGTAACCGATCTTGTTGCCGACGGGTCACAAGTTGCAGGTTGACGCCAGCCCACACTTGGAGTTATGCTGACTTAGAGCACCTCCTTTTTGCTTTTGGGACAGTGATTTTACCTCTCAGAAATTCCTTTCCCCGTTTTTAAAATGAACTGGGAACACATTAGATGATTATTAAAATCCTATGAGGCTATCATGTTGAGAATATTTTCTTTTTAGTAGTTAGGAAACATTTAGATCATATCTACAGCCAATGATCTAAATGGTCTCTGTTAGTCCGTACTTACGTAAATGAGTGAAGAGCAAGTTTTAGCTGAGGGTTTACAGGCGATATTTTTGCAGATTTGTCAATTGCAGGGTAGTATTTTTTTTTTACCAGCTCCTTTAACAAGTACATCACTTCCTGAGTAGCTCTGGACTTTCTAGTGATACCCTTCCCCCTCATGCGCCTGTCTGTCCCCTTGAGTGTGCCAGGTAGTATAATGATGATAATGGCAGGTCAACCTTGAGTGACAAAACTTCAATTTGGTTTTCTAACAGATGTGAGAGTATTGAGTTACAAATAGGATAGTTCTGAATATGGCAAAGTACCTGCAACCCAGACACATTAGCCTCCTCTTCTCTCCCAACACCTGTAGTGAAAAAATATATATACCCAAAAGACAGCAACAAAAAATATAACTTTAAAATTGTTAAATATTTTGGTCTTAGATATTCAGTTGTGGACTTTTAATGAATGATCATAAAAGTAGGCATGGAAGAAAACATTTATCTAGAGTCAAAAGTCATAATAACCATGGATAAATGATTTCATGTAGTCATTTTGTGCCTCAAGTTTATGTTTTTAGAATGTGTTTTAAATTCTAGGACCAAAATGCAAGTTTTCATGGAGTAAAAAAATATATTTTATTTTGAGACTATCGAAAGAAATTTAGATCTTAATGGGAAAATCAGGTGTTTTTCGCGAATAAGGTATTTGGAAACCTCTGTGCTGTTTCTGAGAATTCCAGATTGTCAAAACTTTCTCTGACAAAACAAATACTACACACTTCCAGACATTGCCTTTGTGTTTTGTTTTGTTTTTAAATCTTTATTGTTGAAAGTATTACATAGGTCCTCCTATTTTCCCCATTAACCTCTTACAGCCTGCTCAGACACTGCCTTTGGATGCTAACTTCCAGACCACAGGTACGGTCCTGGGCCTATGTTAAAAAAAAAAAAAATCACAGAAAACGTATCTGCCAAGTCATGCTTTTAAGAATTATTCCTTCTTAAGTGATTCTGAAAAAATAAAATCTTTTTTTCCAAACAATGCTTCTGAATCCATAAATATTCTAATCCACTTTTTAAACTGGTTTTGTGGTGAATCAGGATACGTTATTTTCATAGTGAGCGTCGTTCGTCTTTGATATGTGGTAGGTTCCATTTGCCACACATGTATCTTGGGTCAGGTGGGACAGGGCACGTGCGTACTAATTGGATGAATGAGTCACACACAGACTTGCTTAAATACATCTTGCTTAAGTCAGTCTGCAAATTGTATGGCTATTGTTCAACTGTGTGCTTCATTTGTCACCCATAGCAGTGGGAAAAACTCAGCCAATTCAGCTCTATTTGCAATCACTCAAGATGGACCTTGTGACCTAGTGATTGATTGGACAATAGAATTTGCAGTTCTGGCTCTCCCACTTGACACTATTGGAAAAGGTGAAGATATTGCACAACTTTTGAACTTACTTATCCTCTTGAAAGAGGTGTATTAGATTCGATAGAGTGAAGGAGTACTTGAGTATTGAATATCCCCACCAAATTTTAAGTAAACACAGACATGAATATTTCCATGCTGCCATGCTGCATATCCTAGTTGTTGAGTTGAAAAAACAAAAGTAGTTTCTAAGACTGCCTTCCAGAGAGATGAAATAAACACCCAGACTACGTTTAACAAACCTTCAAGTTACATTGTCAATCACGGTGATGTTTGCCTAGAGGCAAATTAAACTCGATAACTAGGTATCTTTGGTGCATTTCTGAAGGGGAGTTCTTCAGCATTGTGATCTGCTCTTGATGTGTTAAACAGTTGTGGCTCACAGTTATTCCAAATCCATTCTGCTGAGCCTGACCTTACGATAATGTAAAAAAAAAACAATTAGTTTTAAACAGTAGGAGTGCCATCAGTGTGAAAGAAACAGATTACATGGTGGGGTGATAATTTTAGTGACTGTTAAGGAAATTATTAAAAATGAAATCTGTACTAAAAGCTGTGATTGTAATCGTTACAACTGACACAGAACAATGCATTCTTTTTAAACAAGGATGCTCCCTAAATGACAGCCCGAGCTCCTTTCTGTGTCCTAATGAGAGGTGGTCTGGCTCATTAAATCACATCAAAACTCGTCCTGAATAATAAAGCCAAACATTCCTTATACTTGATTTGTTAAATTCTACCCTGTTGCCCTGTCATTCAATATTTCAGCAAATATTTATAGTGAGTGCATAATGAGCCAAAACTGGGCTTATCATTAGAAACTATTGTTTATAACCCTTAACCAGACCCTTAACGCTATTTACTTATATATACACACACACTTGTATGTATATATTTATATTTATTGTTTAAAGTATTATAGATATTCCCTCCCCGCGCCCCCCCCCCATTGGCTTCTTCTAGCCTGTACCTGTCTCCTCTCTCTTCCCTTCCCTCCACACCAAGCCTTCACCACACAAAGAATTTATATGCATATATGCATAACCCATGGACACACACACACACTTTCGTATTTTAACACTTTTGTTTTATTAACCTAAAATTTTACTTTTTTGTTGACTGTTTACTTTTTGTTAGAAATAGCAAAATGTCATTCTGTTCCTTTGAAACTCTACTTTATTTCATTTCAGTAGTGGAGCTGTAGCTAAAATTGGCAGAATTTTAAATTTTAAAATCAAATTTTTGGTCTGTATTACAATCACTTACCTCTATCAGGGTTTTTATCACCACAAACGAAATGATCTTAAGGTTGTAAATTGGATCATCATTTAAAAAATCATATTTATGAAACTTAGACACATGCTGATCTTTCAGACAGTGTCTTAAAGTTGAAGCTCCTATATGTAGAAGCTGTCTGGTACATTTTGTAGAACCAATGTTGATTCAACTCTAGTTCAATAATAAATTTATAAACAAGTACAATGCAGATGATAACAATGACAATTACTGCACACTTGCTCAGTACCAGAAACTGTTTTTAGTGGTTTATATCTGCGTAATTCAATCAGACATCACAATAGCCGTGGAGGTTGGTACTATTGTTCACTTTTCAGACATGGAAACTGAGCCTCATAGAAGTTAAATAACTTCCATAAGTTCCTCATATGATTTTGAAAGAAACATATATACATACCTCGGCAGTTTCTAGGGTTGCCATTTTTTTAAAAAATATATATATATTTTATTGATATTTTTTACAGAGAGGAAGGGAGAGGGATAGAGAGTTAGAAAAATCGATGAGAGAGAAACATTGATCAGCTGCCTCCTGCGCATACTGGGGATGTGCCCGCAACCAGGGTACATGCCCTTGACCGGAATCAAACTTGGGACCCTTCAGTCCGTAGGCCAACGCTCTATCCACTGAACCAAACCGGTTAGGGCTAGGGTCCCCATTTTTTACCATTGTTCTCTGAGGCTGAACTTCAGGGGCAGTTTTCCTCATCAATATACTCATCATAATTTTATTACAAAATACATAGTCAAAGAATCTTAATATAGACAGGTACAATATACTAATAATTTTCTTGAAATACACAGAATTAACAAATCTTAATATAGGCAGATGCAACCTACTTGTGAATGTGGTTCAGTTAGATAGAGTCAAGAATCTTTCTTGTCTAGGAAGATGCTTTCAGGGTCCAACCATTTAGCCAGGCACTTACAGCCTCCTCTCTTCACTCTGAGATACAGCTGAGTTAGACTTGAGCATCCCACTTGCTTCCATCACTGACATGACTCCTTTCCATCTAACTCATAGCACAATCATCCTAATAGGCAGTAAAAACCAGTGTCCTCAAAACTCATCTGGACAAATCCACATCATTAAATTAGGTTGTTGGAATTTTTTTTGCAGCAGTATCCTAATTTGGGTACTACTAGGCTAATTCACATTATTACTGGAAATGAAATCGGTGACTAAACATTAATATATTTTAGAGGCATTGAAGAACTTAGAGGAAAGTAGTCTTAAGAAGTGACTTTTTAAAAAAAAAACCTCAGTAAATAAAATGTTTCCAGTTAGTGTGCATTGGAAGTACAGATTTCTTTTGAGTTAGATTGGATTTAGCACCATCTTTACATCCTAAACAGTTTCTGACATAATGCTTTAACGCTTTTAATATACCTACCATGTTCATTAACGCAGTTAGTCAGAATTTGGTTCAAATAACAATGTAGTCTGGGATTTATTTCCCATATGGGTCAAAACATTGTGTTTATGGAAAGAATACAGAGTCTGGAGCCAGGCTGCCGAGACAATGAGACCCGCTCTGCCACATACCAGCTGGGCACTTCATCGCTCTCTGCTTCAATTTCCTCATCTGTGAAATGCTTGGAACAGTGTGTGATACATCAAAAGCACTATAAAAGAGATGGTTTAGGAAAAAAACCATCTCAGGCTTCAGAAGCAATCATCACCTTATTTTTGGTACTTAATTGGTGCAGAATCAATATTTGATAATGGTATTTAAATTACCCTGGAACTTTAGAAGACTATGTATAACTAGGTTGACTCTCTAATATGATAATACATTATAGTTCTCTTTCTCTTTTTCCCCCTAAATAGTGGAATCTTTTTTTTATTTTTATATTTTATTGATTTTTTACAGAGAGGAAGAGAGAGGGATAGAGAGTTAGAAACATCGATGAGAGAGAAACATCTATCAGCTGCCTCTTGCACATCCCCTACTGGGGATGTGCCCGCAACCAAGGTAAATGCCCTTGACCGGAATCGAACCTGGGACCCTTGAGTCCGCAGGCCGACGCTCTATCCACTGAGCCAAACCGGTTAGGGCTAAATAGTGGAATCTTATATCAGTAGATCCTACCTCTTTTGAAGCATCCATGCCATTATATGGTGTGATCATTATACCAAACAATGGGTGTTGCTGTCGTTTTCTTCAATATACAGAGTTAAGGAATCTACATCAAAATGCTCAGTTATGATGAGGCTGAGCTAGAAGCCTTTTTCACCCAGGAAAAAATATGTTTTGTTATCTGGTAGATTTATAGTAGACCATAGCTGCCAACGAAAGTCTCTTTTCTTTAAGGCTGCAAGGCTCCATAATTAGTTTGCTGTTGCAGTCAAGTCACTAACAACTGTTTTCCTAATCCCAGAACAGAATGAAATAGACTATCAGAGCTGGACGGGACCTTGAGGTCATCTAGTTTAACTTGCTCATATTATAGATGAGAAAACAGCCTCTGGCAGGTTAAATGTCACACAGCAAGTTAGGCATCTGTCCATCAGAATCTCAGAGAGAGAAAAAAAATGGTTGCATTTTGAAAGTGCCTATTTCAGTTCTATGTAAGAAGTAGCAATAGATAACGTGGCGAAACCAATCGTGATTTTCTGTTTATTTATTAAATTGTTGCCTTATAGAATACTGTTGTGATTCTCTGCATTGACTGAGTAACTCTTCTGCCCACATGTTGCCACTGGAGTCACACAGCTTCATTGATCTGAGACTCTGCGGAAGCACCTCAGTCAGGGCACCTGGGTCCTCCTCTACATGGTCTCTTTCTCCATCTATTTTCTCATCCTCTTGGGTCTCTCATGTAGCCTCTCTTTCTTGCAGGATATTCTGTGACCGAAATGGCACATGTTTCAGCCCTAACTCTTAGCACAGTCTTCCTTACATCGAGTACAGATTATTGCCCCTATAGCTTATCTGGATAAATCAACTTCAAGAAAGTATGCTGTTGGGATTATTTCCTTACAACATGGTGGCTGGGTTCTAAGAGGGGGCTTCGCAAAAGAATTAGCCCCAAAGTACCAAGTACTCATCAGACCGCTGCTTGCGTCATACTTGTGGATATCTGTTGGTCAAAGCAAGTCCATGGTCAAGGTCAGAGCGAATGTAGGAGGGCACTATCATAGAGCAGGAGTTTTGGAAGATGTGGTTCATTTGGAGCTACCAATGTACCTCCCTACCAAAGTGGCAGAGAATTTATGTGGTCAGGGTCAACAGAGCATGACATATTTGACATATAATGTGACACTATTTAATTAAAAATGTTCTTGCATTGCTTCAGAATTGGAAGTCCAATTGCACAATCATGCATGGACTGTAGGGGACAGATGAACCTTCCCAGGATATGAGCAGCAGAGGAGATGTTTACCTTGCCTTTGGCGGGCACTGTCTCTTTATTTCAGATGGTGAGATTGTGATAGAGCCAGCCAGCTCTTCACATTTTAACATTTAAATCTTGAACCAAAAGAACAGAAAAGAGCCAATATTTTCAATGTACATGTCATAAAAAGTGAAGGCATATGAATGCTATTTTGGGTATAATTCACCAATGGAAAGAGCAAGACTTCAGTAGTAGATTTTCGTAATGGATGAAATTATTGTGGTTTGAACTTCCGCTGAACTGCTACAGACTGTAACTCAGAAGAGAAAAAAGAAGTGCCAACCTCCTAACAAATCCCACTTATCAGCATAGACAGAGAAATACGAGCATGAATCAGTCATAAAGCTCTGTCCTCTAGGAGGCTTCTCTTGGCCTCTGTGAAGTCCTTGATACATACCTGTGTCGCTGACAGCTAGTATGCAAATTGCCTGAAAGCTCCATTAGGCTGGTCTGGGCAAGGGAAGCCCATCTGTCAGGTCTGTGACACTTTCCCTTTTGGATCCTCACCTGGGAATATGTCCTTGAGACACCCAGATGGATGAATTCACGCCGGTGTCTGGTACAACCAACCTTGGAGGACTTTGTCACTTCTGTGGCTTTTTTGTTGTTGTTTTGTTTTTTACTGACTTTAATTTTGATCTCCTCTCGTCTCCCAAACAATTAAATTATAAGGCACAAATATTAATGGATGGGAAAAGCTTTTTTAAAAAAATATATTTTATTGATTTTTTACAGAGAGGAAGGGAGAGGAATAGAGAATTAGAAACATCGATGAGAGAGAAACATACATCAGCTGCCTCCTGCACACCCCCTACTGGGGATGTGCCCACAACTGAGGTACATGCCCTTGACCGGAATCGAACCTGGGACCCTTCAGTCCGCAGGCCGATGCTCTATCCACTGAGCCAAACCGATTAGGGCAAAGCTTTTTATTCTCAATAAAATGGACACATTATTATTTAAGTCTAGAAGATGGAACATGGTGAACCCTCTGTGGGGGAAATTCTGGTATTTTTGTATATTGTGTGTGTGGTCTGATCCTCACAGGAAACACACTATTTCAGATTAACTGGAACTTGTCAGCTGTTGCTGATAGCTGTCCAAAGGTTTTGAGAAAGAGTGTCATGGTGTTATTTTAGCAGGCTTGCCTATTAAGGGCATTTATTGGGAATTGTTTCATGATTCCTAGCCTCTTTCTTCTCCTTCTTCTTTTCTTTTTTTTTTTTAAAGACAACACAACAATGGCATGTAAGCATTTGGGAAAGGAAGTCCAACCTTCATTTCTTTGATGGTTTCATGATTAGATTCAAATCTCTTGTCCATCTCAGGTCAAAATCCCCAGGGGAGAGTTAGTAGCGACAACAACAGAACCAGAAGTGCAGCCATCCCTTTGATCATTGATATCTGCTCATCAAAAACAGGCTCCTTTCACCCATCTGGTCTAGCAGCAAGATCTACTCAAGTTTCTTTCTGAACGTAGGAAAGGTGGCATAGAAATAACGATGGCCTCACCACCCAGGGAGGAAAGAGTTCGCAGACATGTCCAATGGGTCAGAATCTAGAACCAGGGAGAGTATTTCTTCTTTTGAAAAATTCCCAAGCCAATGGCAAACAATGTATGCAGGTTTCTGAAAGGCTTATGATAGGATAGGCTTGATGCTTCTGATCATTTTGGCAGCTTAATCGTTCATAATTTTGTCAGATTAGATCCTGTTTTCCATTTTTTTCAGGAAATGGTCCAAAAGACATACTGTTGTTATTGACAGGACTTCCAAACTAGTTATTATTGGCTAATAATGTTTCGTTAAAAGTCTGAGCCGAGCATCTTGCCAGACAGGGAGTAAAACTTTTATGCCCAGCGGTGTTTGGATGAGCAAGATAATTATACCCTTGTCCACAGCAGATGCTCTGTTCTTCGCTTTGGCAGTTTCCCTGTTCAGTGTGCAAATTATTTTCTCTACTGAAGTTGGTGGCTATTTGCAACAAATATATTTCTTTTCCAGCAAAGAATGGATCTCTTCCATCACCACTTGTAAATAGCAACGGAATTGATTGGAGTTTGTATTGTTTCACACACAAATCTGTTGTGAAGCAAACAGAAATGCATGCAAGTCCCATGTCCATCAAAGGATGTGACACCAGCCCTGACTGGGTAGCTAAAGAGTTAGAGCCAATATGCCAAGGTTCTGCGTTCAATGTCTGGCCAGGGCTCATACAAGAAGCAACTGATGAATGCATAACTGAGTAGAACAACAAATCTCTCTCTCTCTCGCTCGCTCTCTCGCTCTCTCTTTCTCTCTTTCTCTCTATCAAAATGAATAAAGAAGGATGTGATACTAAGAAAGAAATCATTTACCAAAGTAGTTGAAAAACTACATTGTAACACTTACTTGAATACCCTTATTAAAATCAAGATAAAAAAATTGTCTCAAGGCTGATAGGCAAATAAAATTTTAAGTCAAACACATAAGTTTATTTAATAATAGGAAAGACCTTTATTTGCAAGTATTTGTAAAAATCGTATGAGCTCTCTCTATGCAGTCTGTATTTCTGTATGAGGAAAATTTCACTTTATACATATATTTTGAGACCCAAAATATAGAGTTCACTTCCCTCACAGTTCAACTGACATGTATGACTGTCCTATATTTGAAAAAAATGAGAGTACTCTCCTTGGTCACTGATCAACCAATTTCTTTCCATAAGCCATATGCTTACTTCTTCGGGGGTAGCCCAGCTGCTACAGTTGTGTCTGTTTGCAGCAAGCTAGTGGGCGTTTGGCTGAGAGCTGCCGGAGAAGAAAGGGCCAGATGTATTTTCCATAGCTCCCTTTTTCTGCTTTTACCACAAGTCCTCCTAAGTAGAAAGGCAAGCATAACCTCTCCTCCAGTCGCCATGTTTTCACAACCACAAAACGCAGCATACATTTATTTAATAAAACTAAGGATATAATTGGGGGGTAGGTTTCTGGATTACCCCTGGTTTGCCCAAGAATAATCATTGCTGACAAGATTTTTATGGTGAAATTCAACATCCAGCAAGTGATTAAGTACCAGCTGAAAGAGTTTTCCTAAGTCTGCATGGAAGTGCTGAAGACCAGAGGTGTGTCTCATCACACACCCTGTCCTCAACTCTTCGGCATGCCCGGGGTGGAAATAGCAACTGAAGGACAAAATATTGCACACAATATTTCTCACCTGCAGAGGCATGAGGAAAAAGTTCCCTGGAGCTTTGAGGAGGGGGAGATAAATCTGCCTGTGCTAAAGGTTTCTCAGAGGAGGTGAAATTCGAGTCAGAATAAATAGGTTCTGCTACTGGGGAACCAAGAGGGCATCCCATAGGGTGCAACAGCATGGATCAGGAGACGGCAGATGCCTCTTTTGCCAAATGCCTTTATCAGAACGTTCTCGAATACCACTATTTGGTTAGATGGCACAAATAAGGAGAGGTGGCCCTGTTTGCACACTGACATTTCTCTCCTCCGGTTGAAAACGAGTTGCAGCTAAAAAATCTGGAGAAATCCACTATAATCTTGATAAAAATACCAGACTATTATGTGTATTCATATTCTAATAGAGATTTAATAACTCGCATATTTACAAATATATTTCTAGTTGTATGTAATGGTCACATGGGTATCACTTGAGATGGCATAAGAAATGGTAGTAGGAACGGCAGTATAATAGGATTCTGGGGACAAGCAAGGTTAAATGATATTAATGATAACTTTTATGCAGATGGTTCTTAGTAGGGCTTTCAGGTTATATTCACTTTGGATGCTACATGTTAGCTTTTCATCTTTGTTTCCAGATGAAGAGAATAGAGTATTCAAAAGCCAGTCCCACAACTCAATCAGTGGCCAGAACATTGCATCCTAAGTTATAAATAACTGAGGAGATCCTTGGGAAAACTCAGGAACCTTCTTCCCAGTAGAATAATCGGTGCCTCATTGGGGACATGGTCCTTCTCTCTTTCCTCCTTTCCCTTAACCTTTCTCCTCATAGGCTGCTGTTCTATCCTTTCTTCTCTAATCACACACACCTACACACACCTATACTTCCATACCCTTCCCCGTTTGGGACTGTGCTTAAGGACCACCCACTTTTTATTGATGTACATCACTGAATCTGCTTCTCAGTGCACTTTTTATTCTCTAGGTATTACCATCAAGGTCTTTTTTGAGGGGAAAAAAATGAGTTAGAACCGAAACCAAAGGAACGTCATTATTCTTCAAATAATTTAATTACTCAGAAATGCTTTTTGGCGAAACATAGCTTCTAGCATCTTCCATCTTCCTGCTATTTATCCATACTCTGGATTACCTCATTCATTAGTTCTGACAAGGGACTGTGTTTGTATCATTGCCTGACGGACGTGTTACATGTTTCAGTCCTAAAATATTCGACTCTGAGCTCAGTGCTGCATACTTGGGAGATGATGTTAAATCAGCCTCGGAGACACAGCACTGTCATCAAGCCAAATAACTCAGTGGAAAAATGATAAGGGTATAAGGAGATCAATAAGGCAAGGGAACCGTGCTTTCAAAAGCGAGGCAAAATATGAGCAAGACTATCAGCCAAGCATTCGGGTGTAAATAAAGCAAGAATATGCCATGTTCGGAACACCCATACGCTACAGTGAACCATTATCCCGTGAGTTGTAAATTTCCCTTACATTTGCCTAACTCCTTTAATATAGGTCATTCTAACATACAGCCATAAGACTCCCTGGCACATTGATTAGTCTGGCATTGCTCTCCCTTCTCTCCTAACAGAAGAAAATGAGGAGATGGCTGATGAATGCTGAGGACAATTCCGAGGCCATTTAGTTGTGAGTGGTCACTGTGGAGCATTCTCTCTACTTAATGATGATTTGTATAACTCATATCTTTGTAAATATGAATTATGCAGATACATTTCTGCCCTGTGAGATGAAATTACTCAACAGGGCCCTCATAAGTGTCCAGTTGCATTGGGTTTTTTTGAGTGAAAAACAAAGCAAACTGTATAAACTGGAAACTTGGAAATGGAATACATTGCAGATGCAAGACAGTAAAATTTTTTGAATATTTGGAAATAATAATTTATTTTCTATGGGCTAATGGTCAAGGAGACTTTGTGAAAATGGTTCAGAGCCCTTGAATGTCAGTCTAAGGAATGTGATCTGTAGACTATGAAAAGCATTTTAGGATTTTCTTTTTTCTAATATGGGATGAAGTATGAAAATTAATTTTTGTTCTAGGAAGATAAAGCTTAAGGCTATGTGCTGGACAGATTCGAGTATTTGGAGCTTGGGAACAGGAAACACAATTTAGAGATGGTTACATTAATCCATATATGAAGTACTTCCAGACAAGAATAGAAGCAGTGGAATGAATGGAAAAGACAGATGTGAGAGACACTGAGAAGGAAGCATAAGTAGGACTTGGGGCCTGAATGAAACATAGCCATGAAAATAAAAAACAGATGCATACAGATGTTAAATGACCAATGCACAGTTGATCTGTGAAAAATGACTGCTAAGTTCAAGTTCAGCATTCAAGGCATAATGTACTGTAAAATGTTCATGCCATGATCTGAGGTAAAACTTGGAGGTGCCCTTCAGCTCAGTGAGCCATCAAGAAAAGTGTCCAGAAAAGGTAATCGAGAAACGTGGGCTAAAAGTACATTATAGGCAGAAAGCACAGCAAGTGGAAAAGCATTGCTACAAATGATCACACAAAGCACTTACATCTAAAAATGGTGGGTTACCCATTGGAATGGAGAAGAAGTGGAGGGGTAGCTGGGAAGGTGGGTTGAGGGGTCAGTGGCAGTAGGTTTGCCTGGAAGCTGATGAAATTTAAGCTTTAGGGCTCTTCCTTTCTTCTACCTTTTCAATATTCTATATCTAATCTTATCTTCATTTTGAATTCTCCTTAAGAATGGCCAGTGACCATCCAAATTGTATAAACTTTAGCTACACAAAAGCCACTTTTTTCCTTGCCTCGTCATGTCTTCACATGGTCATGTGGGTTTGGAAAATTTTCAAATGAAAGATATTTTCATCACAACTGGTTAAAACCCTTGTCCTTTTCCATTTCGGCTTTCCAATTTGCACTTTCCTGTTTTCTCAGATGGTGGTGGGTGTTTTGGAATTTAGCTAAGGGGAAGTAAGGTGAGAGATGCATTTGGTCTGGATGTAATGAGATGTAGGATTTTGTTAGCACTAGCTGTTCTGTGTAACAATTATTCCAAGAACACTCAAACTTCCCACTGTCCTGGGCATTGTGGCAAGAACATGGGACCACAAGGTCCTATTATGACTGGTGTCTAGCCACTGACACTCAACATAGAAAGTTTATGGAAAAGTATCCTATATAATAAAGAGGTAACATGCAAATTGACCCTCACGCCTTTGCATCACAAGATGGCTGCCCCCATGTCGTCACAAGATGGCTGTCACAGATGGCTGTCCCATGTAGTCACAATATGGCCACCCCTATGTCATCACAAGGTGGTCAACACAAGATGGTTGCCCCCACAATGTCACAAGATGGCCACCCCCACGTCACAAGATGACCAGCATGGGAGGGCAGTTGGGGGTGACCAGGCCTGCAGGGGAGGGCAGTTGGGGGCGATCAGGCCGGCAGGAGAGGGCAGTTGGGAGTGATCTGGCCAGAAGGGGAGGGCAGTTAGGTGTCAAGCAGGCTAGCAGGGGAGCGGTTAGGGGGTGATCAGGCTGGCAGGCAGGCAAGTGGTTAGGAGCCAGCAGTCCCAGATTGTGAGAGGGATGCCCGACTGCTGGTTTAGGATCGGGCCTAAACCGGCAGTTGGACATTCCCCAATGGGTCCCAGATTGAAGAGGGTGCAGGCTGGGCTGAGGGACAAAACACCCTTCCCCCCCCCCTCCTCGTGCACAAATTTTGTGCACCAGGCCTCTAGTATAGAATAAAAGGCTTTGCAAAATCTGAAGCCAAAAGGTAACTTTATGCAAAGTTCTTCCCATTTTTTTGATCCCCAAATTTACTGTCCTAACAATTTATAAGCTGTTACCGTGAATGAGTTGTGGAAGCTGAAGAAAAAATCTATTGTAAACTCTCAAAAAATGCATTTCTATCAACCACTAGGAGACAAACAAAATGATCTTTTTATTCTATGTATGGAAAATATTATAAAATTCATGCTATCTGATGAGGCAATTAAAGAATATGCAGACCCTCCCCCGCCCCGACACACACACACACACACACACACACACACACACATACACACGCACACAAAGAGGGAAAATTATTTTGAAGTGTGAGAAATTTATTATTGTTATTTTCAACATTTTTGATATTTATTTTATATGTCAGCTTTTTAAAGTAAATGATTTATTGTAGCCTCCTTGTTCATTCTAAATAATATTTATTTTTATAACTAATTTTACTTAATTTTTCTTAAGGAGTCTCTAAAGTTGTATAAGTTTTAAGTACCTGTCCTTACATTTTTTTTTTGGGGGGGGGGACCTTAACTTGTATAATCAAGTACATAATCTTAACTCCTGACCCATCCATGAAGAACCTTTAAGGGTTAAGTATCTGCTGTGTCCTGAATGTTTGTATCTCTCCAGAAGTTCACATGTTAAAATCCTATGAGATGGTATCAGGAGGTGGGGCCTCTGAGAGCTGCTGAGATCCTGAGAGTGGAGCCCTCATGAATAAAATTAGTGGTCTTATAAAAAGAGACCTCCCTTACCTCTTACATTATGTGAAGGTACAATGAGAAATCTCAGATCTAGGACAGGACCCTCACCTGACCATGCTGACACTCTGGTTTTGAAATTCCAGCTTTCAAAACTGTGAGAAATAAAATTCTGTTATTTATGAATTACCCAGTCTGTGGTATTTCATTGTAGCAGCCTGAATGGGCGAAGACAGCATTTCTATCTTTCAACTTCCATGGTGTTCAGCCTTTTTACCTTCATTCATCTAGCTCTACTCTATAATATCCCAATTAGTGGAATATTATATTAGTATTCCCTAATACCCTATGCACAAATTCAGGTTAAAACACTTCCAGTGTCTGGCCCTAGTCGGTTTGGCTCAGTGGATAGAGCGTTGGCTTGTGGACTGAAAGGTCCCCGGTTTGATTCCAGTCAAGGGCACATACCTGTGTTGCGGGCTTGATCCCCAGTGTGGGGTGTGCAGGAGGCAGCCTATCAATGATTCTCTCTCATCATTGATGTTTCTATTTCTCTTTCCCTCTCCCTTCCTCTCTGAAATCAATAAAAATATATTTATTTAAAGAAAAGTTCCAGTTTCTGGATAGCATAGTATTTAAGAAATATATTTAAGTAGGACTATGTAACTGATTCAAATCCGAAATGTATGTTCAGATGAAAATTGTAGTAGACTATCTATAAGGTCAGGAAGATCTTGATAGGGAACATTATTCTACTTAGAAAGTTTCAGGAATTTATAACTGGTTTCATTCAGAAAAGTATTTACAGAAGTACATAAAGAATTTTGAAGTATGGCCAATGGAGAGAAACTGTCCACCCTTTATCAATACTCCATTGCCAGCAAAACAAATGTAAAATAATTACTTTATTCTATTTTATAAGGGAACAAATAAGATACATTCTAATACACAGGGAGTCCACCCATTGAAAGTTAAGTGTATATAATGGACAAATTTGAAAGTCAGATATCTTTTTCCTAATTTCCCCCATTTTCTCTGTGTCTTCAATAAAGAAAAAAAAATCTGTGAGATTAGGTAAGAATAAGACCTGCATATATATATATTTATTTTTTATTGATTTCAGAGAGAAAGGGAGAGGGAAAGGTAGAAACATCAGTGATGAGAGAGAATCACTGATTGGCTATCTCATGCACAGCCCCCTACAGGGGATTGAGCCTGCAATCCAAGTACGTACTCTGGGAATCAAACCGTGACCTTCTGGTTCATAGGTCGATCACTGAGCAACACTGGCTGGGCAAGACCTGTAGGTATTGATTGGTCAGTAGAACTAGCATGTTAGCTACAACCATAATTTCCATTTTTATTCTGTTCATAAAGAAGTCTCTATTTGACCTGCCAGGTATGACAAGTAGCTCAAAGAAAATGGAACACTTTGGGTCATGCCATTTTCAGTTTTCTAATAAGGAAAATGCATGTTCAAAACACACATCTTTTTTTTTTTGTCGTTGTCTGTGTTCTTGCACAGATTGTAGATTGTGTCCATAACAGAAACCAGTAGCCAAGAATAGACATGTCTATCTGTCTGTCTGTCTTTACAAATTGCTAACATATGACATGAACTGGCCTTGCCAGAAGCCTTAGTACTGATAGAAATGAATGACTAGTGGAATCCAAATAAATGAAAGGAAACATGCCTTTACATACAGCACAGCCAGCCTCAGAGTGAGTGGATGGTCAACATTGTAGAACATTGTAATAATATTCCAAAGAGTGCTTCTTGGCTAGTGGTGGGAGTGCGAGGTTCTCATGGTCCTGCATTCCACTGCGTAGTGTGGTCCACACTTCAGGAATCTTTACTTTCCTCCCCTGAAATCAGAGCATAACACTGGTGGATGCCTTTTTCCACTGAATAAGAAATACCCCAGTGCAAAAAAAAACCACAACAACACCCAAAAACACACACAAAAAAACCCTCTTAAATATGAATCTACTGATAGACCATAACTCATCTGAGTAAAAGTCATCACTGTGGTAGAAAGGTTTATGTTGTTATTCCCTTCTCTCATTTTATTTTTATCTTTGTTATTACCTATTCCTGCAAACCACAAGAACAAGCAATAAAATTAGTTTCATTTATTGTCGTTGAGAACTCTGGTGATATAACTTGACCAGTCCACATCAGTCCTCATTTCTATTCTTTCTGATACTTAAAATGATCACTGTGAGCTATAAAATATGTTGTTCTTTGTTTGTTAAAAAGAACAGAGCTTACAATAAAATAAACAGGCATTCTATAAGAATTAGCATTACACACGGGCACTGTTTTCTCTCATACTTTAATAAAAATAAATATAGATCGTATTTTGGTGCATATCAAGTTCATCTTTCATTTGCTTTCTATCCTGCTATTATATGTGCTGAGAACTTTATGCTAACTTCACCTGCATGGACTGTTTCTCTAGTTGTGTTTCTTTAGAATTTAAAGGAGCAGTTGTCATTGGTTACATTTCATCTTTTAAAATATTTCCATAATAATATTTAGCTTTTATATTATTGTTGAATTTACATGAATTCTAATTAGTCATGTATCATTTAACTATGAGGATATGTTCTGAGAAATATTTTGGGTAATATTGTCCTTGTGCAAACATCACAGCATGCACTTACACAAAACTAGGTGGTATAGCCTAGTACCGTGGTCAGCAAACTGCGGCTCGCGAGCCACATGCAGCTCTTGGGCCCCTTGAGTGTGGCTCTTCCACAAAATACCATGGCCTGGGCGAGACTATTTTGAAGAAGTGGCGTTTTTGAAGAAGTTTAAGTTTAAAAAATTTGGCTCTCAAAAGAAATTTCAATCGTTGTACTGTTGATATTTGGCTCTGTTGACTAATGAGTTTGCCAACCACTGGCCTAGTACATGCCTCGGCTATATGGTATAGCCTATTGCTTCTAGACTGCAACCTGTACAGTATGTTATTGTACTGAATATTGTTGACAACTGTAACACAATACTAAATATCTACATATCTAAACATATCTAAACCTAGAAAAGGTACAATAGAAATGCTATGGGAAAGATACAAATGGTACATCTGCATGGGGTTACTGACTGTGGACAGAGCTTCTGGACTGGGTGAGTTGCTCTCGATAAGTCAGTGAGTGACCGTGAGTGGATGTGAAGGCCTAGGGCATTCCTATACTCTACTGTACACTTTATAAACTGTGAACACGTGGCTACCTACATTTATTTTAAAATATTTTTCTTTCTTCAATAATAAATTAACCTTAGATTATTATAACAATTTTACTTTATAAACTTTTTATAAATTTTGGGTAGCTAGCTGTACAGAAACATTTTCTTTCTTTATATCCTTACTAGAGGCCTGATGCACAAAATTTGTAAAAGACTAGGCCTTCCTTTCCCTGGCTGCCGGCACCGGCTTCCCTCTGGCACCTGGGACCCAGGCTTCCCTCGCAACCCCAGCTTCTTCCAGAAGGTCGTCCGGTCTAATTAGCATATTACGCTTTTATTATTATAGACTAGAGGCCCAGTGCATGATTTAATCATGCACCTGGTGCACCAGCGGGCTGGCTGTCCGCCGGTGCACCAGACCTTCCGAAAGCCTCCGGCGCGGCGGAGGCTTTCGAAAGGCCTTGTGCCGGAGCAGACAGCTGGCCAGCTCCCCCGCTTTGGCTTTTGATCGCGGGGGAGCTGGCCGGCTGTCCGCCGATGCACCAGGCCTTCCGAAAGCCTCCGGCGCGGCGGAGGCTTTCGAAAGGCCTTGTGCCGGAGCAGACAGCCAGCCAGCTCCCCCGCTTTGGCTTTTGATCGCGGGGGCGCTGGCCGGCTGTCCGCCGGTGCACCAGGCCTTCTGAAAGCCTCCGGCGCAGCCATGGCACAGACGCTGAGCTCGCGGCCACTGGCGCCGCGAGCTCAGCATCCTGCTGGCCCAATCAGCTACCCCGGCCACCCTGAGTCCCGCCCCCTGCGCTTCCTGCTGGCCCAATCGTGGGCGTAGCGGAGTGATGGTAATTTACATATTACCATTTTATTATGTAGGATTATATAAGCTTTTGTGTTTTGTTTTTACTTTTTGTTAGAAACTAATACACAAACACACATTAGACACGTGGTCAGGATCATCAGGATCCTGTGACCCACTGCAAGGTCTTCAGGGGCAATACCACACTTGGAGCTGCCCTCTCCTACAGCATCAATGCCTTCTTCTTGAGGAGGTGTCACTGTTTTCAGGAATATGTACATAGTAGTTTGCCTCATTTCTTTCATCCATCACAGATGTGCATGTAAGCAGGTAATGCACACAGTAGTCCTTATTTCTATTATTTCTGCTACTTATTTTTTAAGAAGTCCTCCTTAATACTGAAAACACTTTATGGGGTCCAGGTTTTCAAACTTTATTAAGAAGCTTGTAGAGGTCTGCAAAAGCTTCTGCTAACCCCTTCCCTGTGCATTTTCTTAAGGATTCTTTTCTCCTGTAAGTCACCTTCTCTCTTGCCTCTTCTTCAGCTATGTGTTCCTGTTCCAGTTCCAACAACTCCTCACTAGTCAATTCCTCAGGAACCACCTCGAAGGGCTCCTCAATGTCCTCCCCATCCACACCAGGGTTAAAGGTCTTTGCCATCTCAACCACACCCTCGTTGATTTTTGCATCCTTGGCGCTATATTACACAGGCTGCAGCATCACTAGGCAATAGGAATTTTTCAGCTTCATTGTAATTTTATGGGACCACTATTGTATATGTGGCCCATCGCTGACCAAAACATAGTTATGCAGGAGTGACTGTATACGTTTGATTTTAGAAGAGTTGTAGCATGGGTTAAATTTGTGTTGGTTACCTGAAAATTAGAAGCCTTTGGACTTTCTTGGGCATAATGTAACTTTTCTTTAATTAGATCCATCCTTCAAATCCAAATTCTGGGCAGAAATTCTTAAAATTGGCAGCTTTGGGAAATCTGTCTATAGAAAAGAAATATTTTACTATAAGGAGCTATAATTCTAGGCTGCTTTGTTACACTATCCATGTTGGTAAATTTGAAAAATTTGCTTATTACCCATTATCAGCCAAAGTTTTGTGTTCTGTATGATGTTGGTTACAAGCAGAAGGGTGTGATGTGTTTTATATGATACATGTAAGTTCATATGAAAAGCTAGCTTATTAAAATGTTTAACTCCACATGCTGTTATTTCCTCAATTAAGGAATACTTATAAAAACTACCGATATTATGATTTCAAGGACGCAGCTTTTATCGCTGTTCGAGTAGTTCTTGTTCCTGTATAGGTGCTTCTATATAAGAGGACGGTATATGAAAGTCTTTTTAGGTAAGGGCATGGACATTTAGTTGTTAGTGTGTTATTTAACTGATAAGCTTTTCCCATTTATCAGAAGAATGAGATACAGTTGGTAATTTTTGTTTTGGTGATGGCTGCTGTCATAGCTTAGCTTCTTAGGTTTGGTCTCTGTTTTGACTTTGCTTAAGATGTGATCAGATGATTGGTGTTACTGGTCTTCCCTCAAAGAATTTAAAGAGGGCCCTGAGTGTTTGTACTGCAAGTAATGATGACATAGTTATACTTTCTTTTCAAGGAGCTCTCTGTGGGCTAATGAACAGAGAGGGTCTCTGAGTCCCATCTTTCTTTAAGAAATTCTGATGTGCCCTGTGCTGTTTCTCCATTAGATCACGGGGATTTATTAAATCAGTCTGTCTGCCCACACACTCCTCTGGTCCTAGCAGCCTAGCCGCGGAGACAGAGCCACCAAGAAATGTTTATTCTGTCTTCCCTGGGTGTGCCTAGCTGCTTCTTTACTACTCATGCATTTAAACCCTCTCCTTTCTCTATGTCCTCTAGAAATTTAGGCCTTTGAATAGCCAGCATGTCACCTGTGGCCACATCCATTTTGTGCTGCAGTGGGGGCTTGGAGCTAGTTCTTCCCTTTTGTCCGAGCTGATTGCTAACTTCTCAGAAATGTCCTGAGCCAGATGTTGAACTGTTAGTCGGTTAAAAGAAGCCAAGTAGAAGTGTTTACATGTCAAAAATCAGCAAAGCTATACATCGAGGTGTTTTGTTTTGTTTTGTTATTTCTGAGACCTGGAATACCAACACAGTGCTTGTTCTAAGTCAGTTTTCTCTTTTGATCCCCATTCCAGCCAATTAACCTTCTACCGAGTACAGCAGTCACTGAGGCTTCTTTGGGGTGGGGGTGGGGGTGGGGAAGAGGATAGTGACTATTGGAAAACGCTTGGGGATTATAGTTTAGATTTCTGTTTGTCAAGTTACACATGGTACTCTAAACTGAAGCAAACCCAAACCAAACCAAGTCATTCTCTGCAATATTGGAAATGTATAGTAAGTACTTTGGACTGTATGATTATTTCATTTTTATATAATAAATTATTTGCTAGTTACCCTAGGACACATACCATACAACTTGTTAGAAATTAGGGCGATAATTAAGCTGAAATAAGCAGTTGAAGCTATTGTTTATCCACAAAATCTCCTTTCAGGGCAGCAATTTTTATTTTATTTTTTTAATATATTTTTATTGATTTCAGAGAGGAAGGGAGTGGGAGAGAGAGATGGAAACATCAACGATGAGAGAGAATCATTGATTGGCTGCCTTCTGCATGCCCCCTACTGGGGATCGAGCCCGCAACCCTGGGTATGTGCCCTTGACCAGAATCAAAACTGGGACCCTTTGGTCTGCAGGCCAACGCTCTATCCACTGAGCCAAAACAGCTAGGGCAATTTTTAAAAACCTAATTATTTTTAGTGTTAGAAGCTATGAAATTGGTCTAGTTTATTTTCTGTATATAAAAGTCCTTTTAGGTAAGGGCATGGACATTTAGTAGTTAGTGTGTTATTTAACTGATAAGCTTTTCCCATTTATCAGAATAATAAGATATAGTTGGCAATGACATATCTTACTTGACTAAGTACTCGCACAATTTACAGATAATTTCCCTGAGTTTATATATTCTAAAAATAACTTCCCTTGTGAAAGTTTATGTGTGTGTGTGTTTTAATTCTTCTGAGGATCTTGTCATCAGTTTATCTGGGGATAATTAGTGGCAGTAGTTAAAATAGTACTAACTGAGCCTAATGTCTCATTGAAGAATGACATTTTTTTATTTATAATCTAGAGAACTTGTTTGACAAACATGAAGGGGCATTTTACTTTGTATTGTAAGATTTCATTTAATACAGGTAACTGGAGTTTGCTAGATCATTCAATGGACCAACCAATATACCTCTTACTCAAAAGAACATTATTGTCATGATAACAAGGAGTATTATATAATGCTTTAGGATTTATAGAATAATAACTAACAACTGTAGATTGCTTATTGTGTTCCAGATTTTATTTTCAGTGCTTTACACATAATCACTTATTTGAAATGTTTAATAATTTTCTAAGGTAGTTACTATCCTCAGTTTTACAGATGAGGAGACTGAAGCAAAAGAGATGCGATAATTTGCCCGGGGTTATACAGACAATAAGTGGGAAAGCAGGATTTGAACCTGGGTGGTGTGGCTTCAACGTCTATGCTCTTAGTTCCAATAACAATAACACTTCCTTCTTCTCCTTGAGCCTTTGGAGGGTCTACCGATCAAGGGCAAATACTATACTCTTTATTTGCAAGTCTCAGAAGTCTCAATCACTAATTTTATACGAACAAAAGTAACTTGGAGAAGGAAAAGCAGAACTGTCTTATCACTGGGGATAAATCATTCTCTTGATTATGGAAAATTTCACTTGGTAAATAGAATCTCCAGTAATCACAGTACAGAGAAGATACATCAAAAACTGGATAGATCCATGTTGTTTTGGAGATTCTCTAAGGTACAAGATGGATTGACTTAAAATATAATGAAAAGGGAGTCCTTATAGAGGTTTATAATTATGCGAAATATAATTTTGAATGTATAAATATTGCACTAGCTTCTTATTTAAAAATTGTAGTAAATTGATAACAATATAAAATGCCTAATAGTCATTTTATTGCCTGATCCTTTTTTTAAAAAAAAAACAACAACCCTGGGCATTAATTTATTCACATAGTTATAATCTCATGGCCCAAACTACAATAAATGTTGGAAATATATTCACAGAAAATTATCTGTGCAAGTGCTCCTTCCAATTTTTATAATGAAGCAATTACTTTGCATGTATTAATTGCTGTCACATTTTAATCTGTGCTCTAACATTGTTGTTTTTTTTTAATTATTGTGCTTTGTACTCTAATATTTCATATTTAGAACTTCCAAAGCATAGGTTCGTCCCACATTTAATTTTGCTACATCAAAAAAAAAAAATGAATGAATTGGCTAATAAAGCAGCAAACTATTTTATGTCATGGAATATAGGTTGCTGTTTATGAATATTCTCAACTGACCCAGTAGTTCACTGTAAGAAAGCATTTTTCTTTTTTTTTCTTTTTTTGCCTTCATTCAGTGGAGAGAGAAATAAGATTGGTAGAATAACATGCTACATGGGGGTGGAGGAGAAAGGTGCTCTTCTTTTGGGTTGTGCAGGTACATGCACACCCCAAAATAGATGCACATCATAAAGCAGATGATGTCATATTGAAAATGCAGGGCTTCCTACCCAGGCAGGAAGCTTGTCTGCCTAAAACAGAGACATTTATTCTTTACCAGCTGTTTATCTCAATTGCTCTCTTTTCTTGGTATTTAGTGATTTTACAATACAGATGAAATCGTTGTTACTGGCTGAAAACAAATAAAATCCATCCTGTTTCTTCCACAGATTAACGTTTATTTCCTGGAAATCTCTTTTAATAATGTCCACTTTGGGTCTGGGGAGGTATCAATTGAAAGAGAGATTCCACATGGTAAAAATCTAGGCCCACTCATGAGGGAAAAAACACTTAAATAGGCACTCTACTGAAAGGAGATCAATTGCCTTAAAAAAATCTTTAAATAGCAGCCTCGTCATTGTGACCTTTATTTTGCTCAGCACATTTAGATACTGTAGATGTGTTGTATGGTGTGGTGAGATGATGCCTTGTAGTTATACGAATGACCTACATCCGCACCGTACAGTAGAACTTTCTATAACGATGGAAATGTTCTATGCCTGCCTGTCCAACATAGCATTACTAGCCATGTGTTTTTTGAATATGTGGCTAGTGCAACTAAGGAACTTCATTTTTTATTTTAATTCATTTGACTTAATTATATTTAAATTTAAGTAGTCAATGTCACTAGCGGCTACTGTATCAGACTGCACATATCTAGAGTAAAATGTAGAATTAACTGGAGTGAAGACCGCTTAGCTTCAGGTCCTAGATATGGTACAGAGTTGAACAACCTTATAAATTAATCATTTAACCTCCCTGAGTCTCCATATCTAGTATTCTCAATTTCTATATGGGGATAATAATAGTACCTACCTCCAAAAGTTCTGAGATCACTAAATAAATTGATTAGTATAAAGCTTCTTGAACTGTGCCTAACATACAATACATGCTCAACAATCATGAGCCAATGCTATTCATATTAATTATTTTATAATCTTTTGCAGATTTTTAATGATATAGGAACTGAAAGGGAGATAGAAATGAAATAGGTCTAAAGTAATAAACAGATAAAGCCATAAAATGGGACAGAATTTTAGGTGATCCTAGAGGAATGACTGAGATTTAAATAAATAAAAAGAAATTTATAAATCAGCTGACCATATATTCTAATTTGCTTTGGAAAATCTCAAGTCGTACCTTGTATCCTGATTTAATTATTACGTCCCTCTTTTGTTCTAAAAAGTGTTTGTAAGATAAATCTTCTAGTCACCCTAGAATAAGATATAGAAATGGAGCCCAGGCATTCCAGGTGGAAGGAAGAAAGGAAAATAAGGTATAGATGCAAATGTGACTATGATGTGGCATGAAAGATGAATAAGCTCTGGGAAAGGAAAGAAAACAGAGTTAGATATGAGCTAGAGAGACATAATGGAGGTAGGATGAAAGCTTGGGCAAGGAAATTAAATTTCATTTTAATGCTATTTACGCTATTATTGCATTGCTCCTCAGTCAACACAGATTCACTTTCATAAAATTTTTTGATGTAATTGGACAAAATTATTCAGTGGACCAAACAAAGCCTTATAACATTTGATGCTTTGATTGGCCATGCATTATTCACTGTAATTTTACAAAATTCATGCAAGGGACTCAGCCCTTTCAGCCCCAGCGTCGTCCAGAAGGTCATCCAGACAGTCGTTCAGCTGTTCGGCTGTCCGGTCTAATTAGCATATTACGCTTTTATTATTATAGATGGTTTGAAAGAAAATCATTTACTTAGATCGCCCATTAGCTACAAGTAACCAAATCAGTAATATGATTGGTTAACAGGAAAATTTGTCTTTTGAGTGGAATTATAGCTCATTATATCAGTTTTCAAGAATGAAGGAGAAAACTTTGAATGTGTACATTTAGTTGCAATAAATGCTATGTCAACATGTCTTATGGCAGTGTTCTTTAGGCTACATCTATTGGTCTTCATTCATTTTAGGCCAGCATGCATGATAAAGGGAAGGGAATTCATTTTTGGCATTATTAGTGATTGTAATTGTAGGGAAATAAAGAGTATATTGGACTGTGAAACATAGAAGATTATAAAACAACTAGGAAGAGAGTCAAAGATAGAGATAAATGGAGAAAAAAACGAAACTAAAAATTTAAGTAAACGTATAAGGTACAAGAATGGGACTCAGGTATAATTGTTTTACTCTTCACAAGATCTCCTTTTTATTTCTAATTGCATTCTGAATTGAGATGCTGACCATTGGCGAGCCCAGAGATCTCCAACAGTTCATGGTGACCTGTTATGGATTGTCACTCTTTTCCCAGTTATTCTAGACCATTGTAAATCAGTCATTTGAGTGGGTCTCTAAAGTATTCCTGGGTGTGTGTGTGTGGTGGGGGAGGAAAGGGGGAGTTTAAATAGGAGTCTTAAACAGGGATTATAGTAACTTTTGGTATTTCTGGAAAATTCTATTACTGTTACAGTATAGCAGACATGGTACTCTTCACCTAGGGAACCAATCATGGCTCTTTTTTTTTTTTTTTCAGGAGCAATCAATAATTATCAATATTAGAATCATGAACCGTTTGGGTTATTTTCAAAGTTTAAACTAATGCCACAAGCACCTCATATTTTGAAGTGTTTTAATTTTGTTTTTCATTAAAGAGATCAAGAGTTGGCCAAATGGACAAGGGTTAGGCAAAGACAGGATGTCACTGGCATTTGGAAAATTGAGCAATCTTTATAAAAGGCTGTTGGCACCAATTATAACAGCCACTCCTCTCTAGCTTGTAAATTTATTAACGAAATTGGTTTATAGGTGCTTACAATAATTTATTTGTGTCTTCAAGTACATGCATTTAAAAATGTCATTTAATATCTAAACCTCTGAATGGAATTCAATGACTTTAGATTAAGCCTATTTGTAAATAGTACAGAGCGATGTGTAATTATGCTATCTACTGAGGTTTTCCAAACCTAATATTTAGAGCAAGAGTGAATCTCATCCTAACAGAATTTTAATAAAACTCCGGTAGTGACTTGTAAATACCTTGAAACTAATTAGCCATTCCCTCCACAGTGATTGTTTCATCACTGCTTAGTTATTGCATTCTGGTTCTTGATGATAATGGCAAACCACAGTTCTAATGACATAGTTTCATCTCAAGAACAGTGGCTCCCATCTTAAAAAAAATAAATGGCTGACTCTTTTAGTTTCCCCTTAAAGGTAAATTATTCCAACTAGGAGTTAAAGAGCAAATGTTTATTTTAAGGATCTGCCTCATGATGATGATGATGATGATGCAATTGATAGGAACAAAACATATTTATTGAGTACTGACCCTGTGTCAGGCACTGTGCTAAATATTTTATATGTCATTTAGATAGTAAAAACCTTACAACAGTCCTATGAGGTGAGATCATCAGAATCTCTTTGTCTTCTGACTAGAGCTTTAAGTGCCTAGTTAGTGGCAAAGCAGGATTCTCAGCAGGCAATCTGGAGCTCTCAAGCACCATATTACCACTGTTGACAGTAGCTATTACCTAGACCAGTTGGCGGAGAATGTGCAAATGATTGCCTTTTGTGCAGAATTTTGTCCTTTATTGCTCATTTCCATATCAGAGCTGTGGGGCAGGTTTTTACCAAACTCTGTTATAAAAGGCGTAATTGAAACAATTGTTTTCTATGGTCATATTCTACATAATGGAGAGGCAATTGCCTAGTATGAAATTGCAAAGCGGTAATGTATGTGGTTCATGAAACTCTGGCTAAAATTGCATGGCTTGCCTTAGATATTAATTTAGCTGCATTTGTTATTGCCTGCATGCACAGTATTCATATTCACCCTCATTTGAGGCTATTATAAACACTCCAGTGATTGCCACAGTTTTCGCCATGTCCACTCTTTCATGTCATGTTGATACTAGAGGAGAGGTCTACAGAAGCAAGGTTATATGGAAATTACACTGTCTGGGAGAGGAATCCAATAGCCTGCAACAGCATTATCCACTGAGCAATGGATTACATGTGTACATGCAGGCTAAATAATGTATGATTTAAGACAGGAATGTGGCTTATATTCATTTTTGGATAGTGAAAGAGTTGGCATGCCAATCCCAGGAGAGACTTTATCCAGGGCTTTACCCTTGAATGGATAAAAGAGTACAAATTCTATTGCACTGATGAGGAATAAAAACAAATTGGGGAGCCCATCAGCAAAGCAGACTGCTGCATGATGGAGCCCAAGGCTACTCCAAAACCACCAGACCAACTGCTTCAGGATCCTGCCAGCAACTAGACGCCAGGAATAGAATTGACTGCAGTTTGGCATCAAGGCTCTGTGATTCCCAGCCAAGGGGAACTGCATGCAAAAAATATTTAAAATTCTCTTTGTAAAAGAGTTATGTTTCCAGTCAGAGGGAGAAGTATGTTTCAGACCTATTCTGCTTGGAAATGATATGTGGCACATCGCCATTTTAGTTGCAGAGGGTGGAGGCCTGGGGAGGTGATGCTATGTGTACTTAGGGGTAAGAAACTGAACGTTGTTAGATAATTGGGTGTTTCAATGAAATCATTTTTAGGCTGTTGGTTAATATCCTTAATCAAGGGGGGGGGGTACCATATTGGTCCTACAAAGAGAGTGGCTGGATCTGTTTAAAAGCTGTGATTCTCAACCAGAGGCAATATCACTCCCTTAGGGAGCATTTGGCAATATCTGGAGACATTTTTGGTTGCCACATCAGGAGGAGTGGGTAGAACAACTAGCATCTAGTGGTAGAAGACAGGGGTTTTGTTAAAGATTCTACAATGCACAGGACAGCCACCTATAGCAAAGAATTGTTCTTTCCAAAATGTCAGTAGTGCCAAGGTTGAGAACCCTGATTTCAAATTACCTGGCCAGTGCATAAATATTACAGCCCTGCCTTTAGACAATGGTTCTAATGTAGTTTGACATTGTATAAACCATGATTTTTAATGATTTACTTTACTTCATTGATGTGTGAACAACATTTATTGAATATACCAAATGCTTTCTGTTAAAACAAGCAAAATCACCCTCTCCAGGTTGCATCCAAAATAGCGAGGGGGGAAAAAAAGACAATGAACCTCCCTCCAGACCTACACACACACACACCACACATTTTACAAGAATGTAGGAGGACCCGCTTGATTCACTTTTCAAACTTGAAAAATGAGGCATATTAACAAAGCACACTAAATGAATCAGCTGTTTAGGATGATCTACAAGCCAGTTCATTTTCCTGTTATTAAATAACAAACCATGAATCTTGACAAATGAACCCCACTAGTTTGACATTATTTGGAAAACTCATAACATGCTTGCTTCTGTTGGGCACTTCCCCTTTGAAATTAAATTTTGAGATTGGCTTTATTTAAATTCTGGTAGAGGGAAAGAGCTTGTTAACCTTCATTTTGACTGCATGCCTTTTAGCATCATCATTCTTTTCTTCCTCCTTATACTTGGCTCACCAGAGCTTCTGCTAGAGTCTCGCCGTCCGGGACTCACTGCAAGGAAGCCGGTTGTGCTTGTTGGAGCCTCTATCTTTAAGAGGTGAAGTTCCTGGTGTTGTGGGGACTGCATGGCTTCTGGAGTCAGACTCACTCAGTTCGGCTTGGGGCTCCAGCCTTGTGACTTTGCAAAAATCATTTGCCCTTTCTGTGCCTCTGTTTTCTCATTTATAAAATGAGCTTAATATTATTTGCCTCATTAGGCTGTTATAAAGACAACATATAAAATGATTAGCAAGACCCTGCCGGGTAGCTCAGTTTTTCAGAGCGTCATCCCTATAGGCCAAGGTTGTGGGTTCAATCCTCCATCAGGGCACATGTATGAATCAACCAATGAATGCTTAAATAGGGGGAGCAACAACTCCATGTTTCTCTCTCTCTTTCTCTCCCTTCCTATCTCTCTAGAATCGATAAAAATGTTTAGCAAGCACACATTAAGTGTTACCTATGGTTATTAGAATCTTTATCTTAAGAATAACATCTTCAAAATGGATGCCAAGTCATTTTACTTAATTTACTAAGGATGACACAGGTACTAATCCACTGATTTAGCAGCCCCAACACGTGACTAAGAAGGCTTCAGCCCCCATCCCATAATCCCTAACAGCCCCTCCCAGCAATGCCACCATGAATAAACATCTGAGAAAAGCATGCACGCTTGCCAAGCATATGCGGCTTCCGCTTCCCGAGAAGTCTATCTCCCCCTTCAATCCGAGTGCCATCCCAAGCCCTTCTTTTGAAAATCTGCCATTTCTACTAGTTTTAACCAACTGACACTGCAAATTCAGAGCAACCCCTTGCCTTGTAGCAGCTCAGTTTTACAGTGTTCAGCAACCCCAGACCTTAAGTCCTCACCACCCCTCAATAGGATTTACCAAGTGTGACTTTGGGCAATATCACAAAGTCGGTTTCATCTGAAGGAAAATATTTTTTACTACCGGTTTAAAATTTCTTCCTCAGTGCTTTAAAAAGCTAATCAATGATAACATTCCAAGTTCATTTAAAGATGAAGAATTGAGAATCGGTCACGTTTAACCACTTTTAATCAGGAAAGTAGCTGCTGTGACCCATTAACCCCTAGAGATTATTGATGCTCCCTTTTTTTAAAAGAGGCTGTAGGTTAGTCATTTGTCTTTGGCAGCCAGAGCATACAAAACCTCTTGCTTTTCACAAATTAATTCATTTCAGCCTGTGCATTTGTCAGACATTCCCGGAACCTTCAGCCAATGTTTTGTTGATTAAAAGATGTGTATTTTGAAAATGGATGGAGAGGAAGGAATTTATAATTCTCACAACCAGAGAGTGATTTATAATGCAGACCGCTACCTGAATCATTCAGTGCATCATCAACACATGAATGAAATATTAAGAATTAGCAGGAGTGTCAGCACTGGGTCTTAAAATGTATGGATCAATTGGTTCAGTTACACTGAGAAACTCTATCCCTTTAAGCAGAATTTCTAGAACTCACAAACAAGATTATGACACAGAAAAACACCTTTGTATAGTTTCTTCAAAGGGCTTTTGAAATACATCCTTTTCCCACAACAATCTGGTGCTTCCACTCCTGTTTATAAATTACGTACCTTGTTTCCATGCACACAAGTTCCCTCTACTCATTCCAGCTTTGGTTTGCTTTTGACTGTTTGTTTAACTCCCCCCTCGCACCCCCGGTGAATACATTGGGCCCTTTGCAGGGCACAGTTATTGTTTTAGGCACCATGTAATTTACTAAATGGTGCCCCAGTTGTGTAAAATGCTCGCAAAGATCCCTGAGGGAAAACAAAAGAATTAAGTCAACACATATTGATCATCCTATAGTTGGTGCTTTCTTATATCAATCAAGGGCTCAGTCTGAACTGGTCCATCTGATCTGAGATACATAGAGCCAGAGACATTTTTCTGGCTCTCTGGTGGTTTAAAAGGCTAGGCAGTCGGAACAACTGCTTTTAAACAAAGCCTCATTTTAAAAGAAGCCTGAGTACAGAATGGAATTCAAAGAATTTAGAGGGAGGGGAGGGGAAAGTGGCAAAAGAAACACACCAAAAAGCCCCACAAAAACACAAAAAACAAACCCTGGGAAATGTAAGAGAAGAAAGCACATGGGAAGTAAAAGATAAATTTCATCTGTCCTGTTGCAATACACAGAGACCAGGAAGCTACTTCAGCCAGGATGTATTGAACACCTACTAAGTGCAGGGCTTGTAAAGAGGTAGAGTTAAGTATTATGGATGCCCCAGGAGCGAAACACAATTCTTAGCTCTTAGCTCAAGAAGGAATAGTTTTTCATGCAAGCCAAGAATCTTTATGCAGATATTAGATTCCAAAAGGCAGTGAGTATATGCCATTTTGTTCAAATATTGGGGACAGAAAATATTCTGTGTAATTCATTTTAAAATTCAACATTAAAAATGTGGGTAACAAACTCACACTAAAGAAATGGCTGAGAGAAATGTTTATTTCCAAAGAAGCGAGTTGGGGGCTCTGGGGTTTGCTCCTGTCATTCCAGCCCTGTCACCTCCCCATTTTTTAAACAAACTGCCTAATACTCCCTTGACCACTTTGTCCTTGCATTTGACATTGGACTATTCTGTCTTATTCTTCCCCAAACCCCCAGTTAATAACAGGGAAGCCAGAGGTAAGGGAGCTTGAAGTCCTTTATACAGGAGGTGGTTCAGACCCTGGCCTAGGGAAAAAGTTGAATTCAGAGGAAAGGATGATTCTAGAAACCTCTCAGAGATTTTGGTAGCTGACTGTACTTTGAATTTTAGGATTAGGGAACAGATGAAGTTAACATCAAAGTTCTAGCATGGAGGCTGGAAGAATGACAACAACATGGAAAAATGGGGTAATTGTGATGGGTGGCTGGTGTGGAAAGATGGAAGATGAGAGTAGATATTAGGAGTTGCATTTTGACAAACTGCATCTAAGAGGCATGTCTTACAGTCATTGGCAATATGGACTGGGGCAAATAGGAAATCCTGGAAATATGTGTTAAACAGACTGCAACAGCAGGAAACAAGGCTGGATACTGCTAAAATGTGCCCTCTTGTAGGGATTAAAGGCTGTGTTTATTCCATTTTTATTGTGCATCATGTAGCCTAAGTATATATTAAGCACCTACTTGCCATTTGATAAGTACATACCTCCCACCCCTGATAAAATAGCTAATGTGTCTTCAGGTTAAAACTCAGCCAGAAATGTCCCCACTGGAATCTGATGAATGTGTTTATTGTGCCTGTAGGTGGCATTCTGAGTTATGGTTGAGGATATCTGGGATAGTTATATAGACTAATATCACTGGCAATACAGAGATGAATGACAAATATTACCATTATACGTTTTTTTATCGTTAACATTTATTATGCACTTACTAATTTCCAGGAACCATTTTGTTTGCCTTAGCTCATTGAGTTATGGTAAAAACCCTATGACATGGGGGAGTACTATTTCTATCCTCCTCACATGAATGAGAATGTTGAGTCTCACTGAGGTTAAGGCACCATGCAAAGGTCACAGGGTCCAAAAGAGATGCAGCAGGGACTCCAACCCAGGCAGTCAGTGCAATTTTAGAATTTCTGATGATATGCCTGTATGCAAAAGAAATAAAGTATAATGAGTAGTATATCTACTTATTTTGGCATGTATAATTAAAAAGACCCTCACATTGTATACCCTAAGTTGCTGGAAGTCATTTTATCATTTCCATTTTCTCAGGAAGAGTCTGACAGGTTAACGAAGGAGTTATCCACTGGGGGAGATTTTACTCCCAGGGGCCATTCATGAGTGTGTGAAGACATTTTTGGTTGTCACAACTGGGGGATGGGTGTTGCTAAAATCTGGTGGGTAAAGGCCAAGAATGCTGCTATGACCCTATAATGAACAGGACAGCCCTCCAAAAAAAAAAAAAAAAAACAAAAAAAAAAGAAGAAGAAGAAGAAATGTCCTGTCCGCAATGACAATAGTGCTTAGGTTGAGACCCTGCGTTAGAGTGAAATAAAGGGGATTTTGACTGAAGGGAGAGAACGGTGGCTGAGTCTTGCTAACGAAGTCTGTTTCCCCATGAAGAAGCAGGTTTGGAGGAGAGAAGAGATAAGAGAGATTCATTCATTTGCTTGTTTACTCATAGAATCACTATTCACAGAGTGATTTCTCTGTATCAGGAATTGTGCTGGAGAGTGATGCTGAGGAAACAATCTCCGGGGGTTGCTTTGGAGAACAGGAAGGAACAAAGAGTAGAGGCAGACCAAAGATGCTTGGCTATTGAACACGTGCCGGGCAGAGCTTTGGTGTCAAGAGTGAGTTGCGTTCTTTTGTCAGAGAAGGAGATAACCTGCTACCTTCCAGGTCTCTTCAGGAAAGTCACAGTGGACAGACTCAGAAGCCATAGGCTGCTGTCAGGGGCACCTGGGAACTTCTTTATGTCCCATTGATAGCCAGCTTCCGCCGACCCAAATGCAGGGCCAGAGAGGGGAGAAGGCATCTTTTGTTCTCAGCAGTCCACAGAGTGGTGATGTGTGTAAGCATGTGTGTGCGTGTGTGGATTGGAGAGGCCGAGACGCTTGCATTGCTCTCGAGGTGCTCTGCTGGCCTGGGAACAGGTGCTGGCTTTGTTTTTCCAGTAACAGCCTTTTCTGTTTCCAGCAGTCCTATGCACCAGCTCCCCACCCCATGGCTCCTCCCAGCCCCAGCACAAACAGCAGCAGCAACAACAGCAGCAGCAACAGCAGCGGGGAACAGTTGAGTAAAACCAACCTGTACATTCGAGGCCTCCCACCAGGCACCACTGACCAGGACCTAATCAAGCTGTGCCAACCGTAAGTGCCCTTCTGCTCTGCGCCGGTTTCTAACCCACATGCTCGCCCACGTGGGCTCAGACCCCGCAGGCCTTGGTTCTTGTACCCCAGCCTCCCATTCACTGGTGTCTCCGTGAGGACGATGCTGTTGCCTGAAGGGATTTAAATTTGAGATCGAAGTCCAGCTTACTTTAGGGAATGGATTTGTTTATGGTGTGAAGTGGGGGTTTTTGAGCAGATATGCATGGGAGTGCGGGCCGGTGTGCATGTATTGACTAGGAAGATAATGGGCAAGCATTGGGTGGGGCCCTGAGACCTTGTGGCTGGTGGAGTCAATGATGAATCTCATGGGGAAAAAAAAAAATGCTTCCCCCCGCCCCCCAGAAGTATTAGTGGGGAAATCTCAAAAACGCAGAAGAAGTGATAGATTTCAGCATGGTTATCTCCTGTGTTGCAAACTTCCTGGCCAGTGCTTGTAAATCTCAATTCAATGGGAACCAGGTAATTGGAGAATTATAAGGCAAATGTTCTAGTTCCCTCAAAGACATCTATTTCCAAGTCCAGTGAAGCTACTTTCCACAAAGGCCAAGAATTGCACTCGCCAAGTAGCTTTGTATTTTCTAGGAAATGTGGTAATGATTAAACGCCCTTCCGAAATATTTTCGTTATTCCATTATCTACCAACACATATTATCAACTCTCTTATTTCTGTGGAAAAAAATCAAACTATTTAAATTTACCTTCCAAATAATATTGATAATGGGTAATGAATTAAGAATCATAGATCAGTATTTTTAGATTATTGTCGGGTGATTTTCAAAGTCATATCAGCCCCGTGTTTTGTGATTTGATTGTGCCTTAGCTGGTTATTTTTAAATTAGGGGAAACTATTGCTCAATTGTTCTTTTTCTCTTTTGCAATCCTTTTACAAGAAAGTTGAGAGGATATTTATTTTGTAAATTTTCCAACCTCTAAAATATTGGAAGAGGAAAACAAAGTAGGCAGTATTTATTTGCCTTTGTTCTGTTTTGTTTTTTTGTTTTTTTAGATTGAGAACAAATAGCAAAACAACAGGAAGTGGCAGATAAACCAAAACACAAATAATGTTACTATATAACCAGTTGACTACGCAGTATGTGGATTAGGGAGGGGGCACTTTGGAAAAAAAATTACTTAGAAGCAGTTTTCAAAAGAGACTGAAATGTGCCAGGGCTAAGACATATGAATATGTTAGTTTTGGTCTATAAAATGTTGAAGTTGAGAATTGGAGGGTAAATCACTCACTTTTCTTTTGTTCTTGCTGTTAGAAAGATCTAAGCCATTTTGAAAAGTAAGAGCTTTGAAAATGTGAATGATTGCAGCTTCAGACGCAATATCTCCTCAATGGAATCTGATGTGAGAAAGAAGGGTAGCTATTAACTGTTTTGTATATGAATCTCATTCATAAAAAGGAGAATTATTGGATATTACAGAAAGATTGTTTCCCATACAAGTCAGAGCACACTCGTTGAACCAAGATTTCTGGGGCCCAAGAAATTATGATTCACTAGGTTTGGGGCCCAAGCATATGCATTTCTCACGGGTTCCCTGGTGTTGTTGATATTGCTGTTTTTTTTGGGGGGATATACTTCTCTCTGTAATAATATGAAGACCACTGACTATTTCTAATGCATCAAGTTTCACTTAATATATGCAGGTCGTTGAGTTGGACTTCTGTGCATTACAGCCTATATAGCCTCTCTATGATCTTGAGGCAGATCATGGGCCCTCTCTGAGCCTCAGTTTCCTCTTAGAAGAGTAGGTTACCCTATTATCAGTGGTGTGCTGGGGCTGCCTCTGATTAGTGCACTAGAGCCACTTGTTATATGTTCTGGAATTCTGTGATTTGTTTCAGACTCAGTATCTTGAAATTGGCCATGGTGGGAGTACTTGTAGCACAGGAATAAGGGAGCCCTACAAACCAGGCATTTTTAAAAAAATGTTATCTCTTTTTATTTTTTGGAGAGCTGGTTTATGAATATACCACTGATAGAGCATTATACTATGAAATTTTGTGTCAGTATCCATTTCTGCAAAAAAAAAAAAAAAAAAAAAAAAAGAAAATGTTGCCAGAAATGAATAAATGGAAAATGTTCCCTAAACGCATGTATTGGCATTTTTAATTCAGCAAAGAGATTTAGTGACACGGAAACATTATTTTTGAGAAAAGAAGTTTTGTTTATATTTCTTATGTGCATTTGAGAAATGTAAAGAATGCTAAATGCACAGAGGGTAATGGTTACTTGTTCATATTAATTTTTGCTAGCTAATAAGATGTGGCTCATTCTAATGTTACTGTAAAAACGTTTATGGGTTTTCCAGCTACTGAAGTGGTCTAGACCTGGGGTTTATTGCTTAGATTCATTTTCCTCGAGAATCTTACAGAACTAATGCGATCAGGCAATGGAATGTAGTAGAAATAGCTGTGCACTAAGTGGTCTGGGTTTCAGTCCTGACTATGCCATCAACTGAGTAGTGGCCTTAGACAAATGATTTGTCCCCTCTTCACTTTAGTTTCCCCTATGTATAAAACAATGTGTTTGAACTCGATTATCTTTTAAACTTTTTTTTTCATTCTAAAATTCTCTTGTTTTATTGAGGCCTTCATTAATCAGCAATAAAGCCTGCTCTGGGCCACCTTTTGTATCTTTCAACCAGTCCCCTTTTGCAGAATGGTTGGACCACAAACTAAATTGATAATAGCTGCAAGAATCTGACCTGATGGCTGGAGATGCCTTTGCTACAAGACGAATGCAGGTCATGTGTCAAGTCCTGTTTCCTCACGTGTAGTGTTGGATTCTCCCATTGCTCATTACTGTTTTACATTAGCAGTCTTCTAAAGATGCAAGTCATTTTGCATTGGGATTACTCATCCAGCACTTTAAAATAATTTCATCTATAAAAAAGAGAATATTTATTGCTTTAAATGAACTTGCCATCAGGATCAACTTTCCATATTTATTCCTATGAAATTGTATGTATTTTAGAGTTAATGGTATCTTATAATATAGAAAATGCAATATTTGCTAGTACCCATAGTAATGAAATGATAGAAAATAGAGATTTACAAAAAGGGCATAGATATATCAAATTATCTGTATTTGAATGCAATATTCATGTTAATACTCATGAACAGCAAGGAAATGATATTAAAGGAAAGCAGTTTCATTATTTCACAACGAATATTCTGAGAGCAAATTCTGTTGAAGTATTCCATTCACATTCATCATCAAATCGCCTGTTTGGATTGCAAGTAAAATAAAATAAAAATTAAGACAAGACTGAAAACTAATAGACATGAAGAATGACTTCACTCCATGGAAAAATCTCTAGTTATAACTGTGATGTGGATGAATACATTGCATTGTGTGTCTTGTAGGAAATACCTTATAATGTCTTCATCTTGAGAATTCTCAAGGAACTTTATTGTGTTCTCAAGCAAGCAGTATTTACAGAGTACCTCTTTTGCATGCCAAAAACTGGGCTGATGATGCAGGGGTGAGTACATTTAGAGAAGGGTCTTGCTTTAGCAGAGCATATGTTTTCCTCGACCAAATAGGATGTCAGTTAAATAGTAATATGATTTGATATAAAATTGCAACTATACAGGCAACAAAGGATCATGGAACTAAGAGTCTTTGCAGCATGGGATGGTACCTACTTAGGGCAATGAGCAAAGGCATCTCTGAGGAAGTGACAGTTGAGCTAAGATCAGAAGGAGGAATAGGTTTAACTAAGTGAGGAAGGACTGGAAGAACATTCCTGGTGGAAGGAACTTCATGTGTATAGGACTAATGGCTGGAGGCAGCAAGGCAAACATAAAGGGTTGGAAACAAGGCCAATATGGTTATAGTGGAGAGAAGGAGTTAGAGTATAGGGCAATATGAACTAGAAACATGGAGAGGAATAAGGTGATGATCCCACCCTGACCGGTTTGGCTCAGTGGCTAGAGCGTTGGCCTGTGGACTGAAAGGTCCCAGGTTCGATTCCGGTCAAGGGCATGTACCTTGGTTGCGGGCACATCCCCAGTAGGAGGTGTGCAGGAGACAGCTGATCGATGTTTCTCTCTCATCGATGTTTCTAACTTTCTATCCCTCTCCCTTTCTCTCTGTAAAAAAATCAATAAAATATATATTTAAAAAAATAAGGTGATGATCCCTTATATCAGGTTAGGAGCTTTGTTTTACCCTAAGAGCAATGGAGAAAATCAATGAATTGTCACAAACAGGAAGGTAACATAGAATTTGTTTCAAAAAGATAACACCAACTGCATAATGGAAAGAAAGGATCCCATGTGTTCAGGGAACAATCAGAGTAGGAAGAGGTGAAAAGTGATATCATAGTAGAATAAGTTATGGTTAGAGAAGCAGGCATGAGAATTAATAATTGTGGTGTTGGAACAATTATGTGTGGTGAAAGATGTCTTTTTTTTATATGCATTTATTTTCCTATTAAAATGCAAGGACTTAAGAGACAACCAAATGAACTCCAAAAAGAAACAATGAAGTAGCATAAAATCGGACCCAAATCATTTATTTTTAGTCTCTTTTTCTTATCCAGTCATGAATGGATCATCAATATAATATTAAATATTGACTGGCTACAATATTAAAAGCACTAAAGGCAAATACAGTGGACCTGGAACAACATGGAGTTAGGGACATTGACTCCCACCATGAAGTCGAATATCACATATAACTTTAGACTTCCCCAAAACTTAACTACTAAGAGCCTACTGTTGACCGGAAGCCTAATCGTAACAGTCAATTAACACATATTTTGTTATATGTATCATATACTTTATTCTTACCATAAAGTAAGCTAGAAGGAATGTTATTAAGAAAATCATAAGGGAGTGCAAATACATTTAAAGTACTTTACTGTATTTATCGATACCATAAATTTATATATATGGTCATAAGATAAATTATCTGTCAGTATCTGTATCAATATTGTCATATTTAATGCAAAACACTGTAAATGTTATATGTATAACTAACAATAGACATCAAAAGTGCAAGGATGTTGTGAAAAAGAAATTCATGTTTATTTACAGGTATAATGATCCATGCATTGATAACCAAGAAGCAGCAATATGATTGCTTTTTGGTAGTCTAGTGTAAGTGATATGATTGCTTCAATAGTAGTAAGAAAATCTCCAAACATTTTTCCAGTATATTTATTGAAAAACTTCCATGTATAAGTGGACCTGTGCAGGTTAAACCCATGTTGTTCCACGGTCAGCCATATAATGAAAACTGAAACTCCAGTTGATTATACAATTATGTTCGTGGGATGGTTATCAGTTGGAGACTGTGGGTGCAATACTTATATGCCTTTTTATGCTTATTTCAAGAAGAGGAGATGAAGTGGGGGAAGATAGATTTTCCTTAATAAAGTGAGAATATCGCAACATTTTTGGATGAAATAAAATTTTCATAGTATAATTACTTTTCACATGTTAAGCTATATTTCCTCCTTCAAATAAATTGGAAACATGTTATTGTAAACATTCCCTTGAAACACATTGAAATTACTCTTAAAAAATAAAACCAAAACCACATATTTAACATAATGTACAGAATTATAAAAGTAAAGAAAATTCATTAATGTGTTTGTATTGTCCATGTGAACAATACCTTTTATCTAATCATTTTCATGACGTGTAAATTTTAACAAGTACAATGCTCTTAGAAAGCCCTAGCTAGCCTGGCCAGTATGGCTTAGTGGTTGAGCATGACCTATAAACCAGAAGGTCACAGTTCGATTCCAGGTCAGGGCACATGCCCAGATTGCAGGCTTGATCCCCAGTGTGAGGTGTACAGGAGGCAGCCGGTCAATGATTCTCTCTCATCATTGATTTCTCTCTCTCTCTCTCTCTCTCTCTCTCTCTCTCTCTCTCTCCCTCCCTCCCTCCCTCCCTCCCTCCCTCCCTCTCCCTTCCTCTCTGAAATAAAAATATATTAAAAAACAAGCCTTAACTGGACATTGCCCCACTTGCACATAGTTAAGTAATCTAGAGCTAGCTAGTAACTGCACTGTGCAGCTGCAGAGTAAATTGTCCTGTTCAACATGCAATGATGCTGCTAAGGCCACCTGAAGCAGAATGAAGACAAAGGAGGGAAACGCTTGGGTAGGTGCACACATATTTCCAGTCATCACCAGAAGACCAGGAAGTCAGCTCCCTGCCCTTCATTTTTCTCTGTAAATGTTCTCCTGCTCAAGCTCTGACGCCCTAGCATGGCTCCCTTGAAATTGAGGTTGTAAATGTCACTTTAACATTTAACAACAGACGAGAAACACCCACAATGAAAAGGGAATAAAGTAGGAGTGTTTGTGTTCAACAGCTGAGGGTCTTACCCAGGCTAATCTCCTGGAATTTTACCCAACCCTGTCGTTAGGGTGAGCACTGAGAGCTGAGTGGGAAGCGCTGACTCAAGTGCCATCCGGGCTCCAAGTGCGGAGCCCATTATTCGTGGTGTCAGACAATTTTGACAAATGCACCAACACAATCAAACCTTTTATCCATTTAAAAGTAACCTTGTCACAGTAATCTGTCAGACTGTTCAGATACAACAAAGGAAAACAAGTCGTAATGCACTCTGGGGTAACCGAGTAAATAAGAAAAATATGACTGGAATTTTTTTTTAGTTCTTTCTTACTGTGTCATAGGAGATTTAAAAGTTCCCTCTAATAAGACCCGAGGAAATTTATTAGGAGCTTTCTTCTGCAAGTCGGACTCAAATTACGCAGCTGCTTTAGAGTTGTCATAAATCCATGTGGTGGCAGGTGTGAGTAGGAAGTGAATTTGCGGATCTTTGACCCCTGCCTTTGTGCAATTTAAATGAGAGAGTGCCTTTAAGGCCCAAGCTAGATGTTTGAATTCATTGAGTCAGCATGGAGCTGACACTTGGCTACATATATTAATTCAGATTCAGGTACAGTTATATTTGCTATCTATATATTGTAAACCAGACCTGGTTTGTAATTAGTAAATGCTTATTATTAATAAATGTATCTATATGTATTATTAACAACACTTATTGTGTTAGTATTACATACCATGTACTCTGCTAAGTTTTTATGTTACCTTTTTTAATGCTCCGAACAACCCTTTGAAGTGGGAACAATAATTACTGAGTGATAATTGAGTAAACTGAGGCACTAAGGGTCAAGGGTCTGGTCCAAGTGTGCACAGCCACCAGGATTCAAAACCCGGCTCTGACTTCAAAGCCCTTATTCATAACCATTACAGCATTAATTTAATGAGAACAAGGGTAGCTTAAGTCACGGGTTCTCAAAGCCATGGCTGCTCATGAGAATCCCTTGAAGAGCTTTAAAAAGTACTGATGCCTGAATTTCACTCCCCAGGAGTCTGATTTAACTAGTATGGGGTCAGCTTAGACACTGAAGTTTTAAAAGCCTGCTTAGGTTATTCTAATATGAACAAGGTTTGAGAACCCCTTAAGTAAATGCTGCCCACACTAATCAGAAAACGTAATTTTATCCTTCATTGAAACTTCCTTGCTCTGACTTTCATAGAATCTAGAAATTTCATAGGAGTGCCAATTTGATTTTAATTAACCATAAGAATTAACAGTAAATTTTATTAAGACACTTTTAGAATGAATTGGGCTTTCTGATTACCAAATGGAATGTTTAGATTTAGATGTGAAAAATAAAGCCCTGGTCTCCAGGAGTACTTTAAGAATGTACCTGGAAGGATCTCACTTTCCTTCCTCACATAATTTTCATAAGCCAGGCATCTCTTCAACATTTCACTTGTTAATAATATTTGCATTTAATTGATGAAGCAAGACACCATTCTTATTTTGATACATTATTAAACATATTTTCTTAGTAACTATAGTCTAGGGAATATAAATCTAGTGAATCTTAAAAAAAATCAGCATTTGGAGGACATCCAAAAAATTATTGTCCCACTGATTCATCATCCATTCATTCTTATTGCTTTCACTACTTTGGATGAAGATTCTGCTGAATGTCCATGATATTTGAAAAGCGATTCATTTGCATTGCTGATAGCTGATAAAACTTTTTCATATTTATCCTAGAAACTGAGAAAAATAAAAATGAAATCACTGAGCACACCAGTTAACTTAGGTTACTATGTTGGTGGTAGTGCACATAGAAAAAGGGGGGATGGGAAAGAGTATGATCATTTCTCTCTGGATGTGCCAATTAAAGTCCTGGGGCCTGGGAGAAGTTGAATTCCAAGCAGATTGTCTCTGTACATGAAATTTTGAGGAACTTAGGGTTCAAGGCCAGGTCTCTGGCAAGTTCAGATGGCATCTTGGGTTTCAGGGTGTCCAGTGATCTTCTAATTGTCAATACAGCTGACTTTTTGTAGCCCTTATTTTATTTGATCTCTCTGTGACTTGACCCTGTTGACCTCTTCTTTATGCTCAAGATGTTCTTCCTCCTTGGTTATTCCGTCCCTCTTTCCTGGGTCACTGCATAGTTTTGGGGAGATTCTTTTTTCCAGCTTCTTTTCCTCTGTCAGCCTCTTGTTGAATATTTTGGTGTTTTCCAGTGTTGACCTCCTGTCTTCTCACTTCAAAAACTATCTATTCTTCTCTTCTTAATTTCAGCTTTTGTTGATGATTATTAAATCTACACTGAGTGGCCGGATTATTATGATCTCTGAATGCATAATAATCTGGCCACTCAGTATATATATCTATATAATATATATATATTAGAGGCCTGGTACATGAATTTGTGCATGGGTGGGGTCCGGCCAGCCTGGCCAGGGGGAGAGGACATGGGCGGTTGGCTGGCCTGCCTGCTGGTCTAACTCCTGGTCGAGGGGACAATTTGCTTATTAGCATTTTATTATATAGGATATACACTGAGTGGCCAGATTATTATGCATTCAGAGATCATAATAATCTGGTCACTCAGTGTATATCTCTAGCTTGTCTAGATATGTTTCTTCTAGTCATAGATCCATATCTCATTATTCCCTGGACAATTCCAAATTTTAATCTTTTTTTTTTAAATATTTCTTTATTGATTTCAGAGAGGAAGGGAGAGGGATAGAGAGATAGAAACATCAATGATGAGAATCATTGATCTGCTGCCTCCTGCACGCCCCCTATTGGGGATCGAGCCCGGAACCCGGGCATGTGCCCTTGGCCAGAATCGAAGGGACCCTTCAGTCCGCAAGCCGACGCTCTATCCACTGAGCCAAACTGGCTAGGGCTAAATTTTAATCTTAAGAGCTATGAAATTCAATGTTCTATAAAGACTATTTCTGGACTTGTTTCTTTTTCTATGAATGGCACCATTACCATCCAGTCACTGAAATTAATAACAAAAAACAAAACTTGTAGTCATTCTTCTCCCCAACATGGAAACAGTTCCCAAGATGGATAGATTCCAATTGCTTGGTGTTTATGATATCCAACATCTCTTCTGTTTCACAATTGCCATTGTTTATTTGCTTATTTAATCAAAAGTATTTATTGAATATCATCCTTTTGCCAAGCACTGCAGACTGGTAAGTCTCTGCATAGAATTTGCATCCTAATGGGGAGAGACAATACATGAATGAATGAATAGTTAAAGAAGATAACATAAAAATATGCCATAAAAAGGTTTAAATGCCATGAAAAGGAGGCTGTATATAAAGACTAGGAGGTTACTATTGCCTGGATGACCTTGAGATGAAATATCAATGTCAAAGAGTCAGGAATATATTATTCAGGAAGAAGAGCACTTCAGACAGATGTCAGAGAGCTTGTACAAAAGCCCAAAGGTGGAAATAAACTTAATGTATTTAAGGAACACAAAGGTCAGACAGAATAGTAAGTAAAGAGAAATGGAGATAGTAAGAAAATGAAGTTAAAAGAAAAAAAAAAAAGAGCTATACCAGGGCTAAATCAGCAAAGTTTGTTTCCCAGATTTTGGATTTTTTCCCTAACTTATTTCTTTTTTAAGAAAGGTCATTTTTGCTATTATATATAGAGTGGATTTGGGGGAGTATGAGAAAGGCAAGCAGAGGAACAGAGACCATTGTGAAAGTCCACGGAGGAGATGGAAATGGCTTGGAATAGGACCATGTGGTAGAGGAAGTTAGTTGTGATGGATACAGCATATGTTTTAGAGATAATTCTGACAGAAATTACTGATGAATTGAACATGGCCGTGAGATTCAGCTAAATAGAAATTAGGGATAATTCTCAGATTTTGGCTTTAGTATTTAGAGAGAGTAGAGAGTCACTTAGGAAAATAAGGAGGATTGTAGAAGGAGTAACTTTGGATGGAGATAAATCAAGAGTTCTCCTCAGTCTTGTTATGTTTTAGATCCTCTTTGACATCTAAAATGTGATACAAGTTGGAAGTTAGATAGATGACTGTATTTCAAAGCAGAGTTTAGATTAAAATACATAAACAGGGCAACATTGAAAATTATGAATAACATGTAAAAACATTGTATTGATATAGTAATATAGTACCTAATCTGTGCTAAACATTATTCTAAATATTTTACATGTAAGTACCTCATAGAACATGTGTTAACTCATTTATAGCTCATGACAGCCGCCATTTAATAGCTGAAAAAAATCAGTGACACAAACAAGTTAAGTACTTTCTTAAGGTTACACAAGCGGTTACTTGTCTAGTCCAGTGTTTAAGGAGTTTAGTGTAATAGTTTCTGCTTTTAATTATTATTCATACATAGGGTATATATATAGTAAGAAAAGAAAAGTGGTCACACAACTCAACATTCTGAGGTTCTGAGGCAGGGAGAAGCCAAGAAAAGGGTTTACAAAGGAATAACCAGTAAGACAGAGGAAATATGGAAAAGCGGAAGAGTGTGGTATTATAGAAGCTGGGAGAAGAAAGTATCTCACGAAGGTAGAATAATCAAGTGTGTTGAATACTAATGAGAAGTTAAGAAATGTACCAACAGAAGTTACATTTGGATTTGGCAACATCAAAGTCATGGGCAAGCTTGACCAGGGCAGTCTTTGTAGATGAGTAAAAGCTGAGACACTTGGTGGGCCTTCTTCAGGCTCATTACCTGACCACCCTTCCAAATGGAAATGCCTGTCTCTCCTTTGTGCCCAAACTACATCTAAATAGTTACCTTTTCCCACTGGTTTTCTGGTTCATTCATCCTCCCTCCCTCCCTCCCTCCCTCCCTCCCTCCCTCCCTCCCTCCCTCCCTCCCTCCCTCCCTCTCTCCCTCCCTCCCTGCCTCCCTCAATTCCTCTATCTCTCTATCATCTATCTATCTATCTATCTATCTATCTATCTATCTATCTATCTACCATCATCATCTATCTATCTATCTCTATTTCTACCTCTACCTCTATCTCTATCTCTATATCTATCTCTATCTCTTTCTCTATCTCTATCTCTATCCCTATCATCTCTCTATCACTTATCTATCTCTTATATATCTCTGTCTCTTTCTGTATCTATATCTATATCTATATCTATATCTATATCTATATCTATATCTATATCTATATCTATATCTATCTATATCTCTGTCTCTGTCTCTTCAATTATCTTTCACTCATCTCCCTCACACTTTTCTTAACTATAAACTTTTGAGGACAGTAGACTTCTCTCATTCACTTTTGAACACCAGTGCTTAGCACAATTCCAGGTATTTAAGTGTGTTAACTGATAAGTATTTAATGACTGAATAAAATCCGCATTCATTACTAATATCAAAATGATTTTATTGGACTTATATAGCTTGTTCCAGGATAGACTTGGAGTTCATACTGGGAGATATAGGAAGCAGGATTTTATCTTAGACACTGCACTCAAAGTTTTACCACTGCCGTGAAAGAAGGCATGCTTGGAATATGAAGATCTTTTGCTGTTTAGATCCCAAGGAGAGTCTTGGAAGGAAGTCTCAGGCTAACGTGAGTCACATGTATTCAAAGAAATAAATAAGATCAATATTTTGCTTACTCACTCAGTGTTGCTCCTGAGACAGGAAATAACCATTTATTCTTGCCTGAGCTATAAAGTTTTGGCTGTCAGATGGATCACAGTACGCCACTGACTGCTAATTCTGCACGTAACACAAGTAATCTGTGCTCATTGGATGGTGTTTGCTAAAAGTTATTTTGGCTCTGGAATTTTCCTACAGATTTCTCTCTGCAACCAAATGACTTGTGGGACCACAATATAAGAGATTATTGATGAAAAACACACATGAAAGTGTTCCCTGGAAATATGCCTCTGTGTATCTGTCATCAGAAAATTGGCAGTAGTATGATGATCTGCATATGTTACTTAATCACAGGATCCAGGATAAGTTATAGTTGCAATTTATTCTTAAAACAAAGTTTAAAAACCATCTGCTTTACTTTTAATCTGTTACCGTATTTATGCTATCTCGAACACTGTGGTGTCTCTTGATAAATGAAAACTTTATTTTGTGCCATAAATATGCCCCTGCAATTTTTGTAAGTAGACTTGCTGTTTAGTGTTTAAATCAACATTATTGAGGAGTAAAATTAAATGCACTCATTTTAAGTGTAGGAATTCATGAGTTTTGACAAATATATGCATCTACCTAGCCAACACAACAATCAAAATATAAAACATTTCCGTCATTCTGAAAGCTGTTTAAGAATACAGTCATAGGCTAGGAAGTTCACAATTTAAAGTCACCCTACTTAAGAAAGCAAGGAGGTAGTATCATACCATGAGCATGTGAGAGAATTTTGAGTCAGTTGTGGGTTCTAATTAACCACTTACTAGTTGTGGAGGCTTGTTTTAGTCATTTAGACCACGTGAGCCTATTAGTGACTGATACATATTAAACCCTTAATAAAGTCTAGTTATTATTGCTCACTTGTGCAATGTCAAAAATTGTTATTGCCATTCACATTTATATAACTAAATTAAGTGGAGTTCACCTGTAATTTTAAGGGTTCAGCATTCAAACAAAGCATGTATTTTGGTTTTGATATTACCCCTATCTTTTTTAGCTCTACATAACCATGAACACATAGTATCTTGTACTATTTTCAATCTTGCTGCTATCTATTGTGTACTGATATATTTTTACTATAAACATTCAAAGTATCATGATAAAGACATACAATTTGGGTTCTGTCTACAAGATGGAAAATAAAAGATAGTACAAACAATTTAAAAGCATTTTTAGTTGTAGTGGATAAATATGGCATAATGATATGCATTTTACTAATAAAATGGAAGTTTTAGGATCAAATTTATGCCAAACATTTTGACTCTTGAATATAGTAAAGCTCTTTAAAACATTTTTTGGTAATCTTAGTCACCGTGCATAAATTAACGCTATGCCGATATCACTTAGATTTGATTGTCGAATGAACAGGTTGAGTTTGGTTTTAGCTTGAATCCGTTTTTATTAACTAAATTTTTATACAAAGTCTAGGCTTAAAATGTATTTCCTCAGTGTATTTAATAATGTTTTAAAAAATAGTTTCGCTAACGAGAGATCTTTATTTAAATAATTGCACTAAAGTTAGAATCAGGGACACAGATGCTTAAATGATAACAATTACTGAAATATTCTTTCATCAATATATAAATTCAGGGCATGTCAAACTTGGTTTCGGTTGACTTCTTTCTTGGAAAATACAGAGATCCTGTTATTCCAGGTCTCAGTACAGAGAGCCTTGTTCTTTTTACATCTTGATGAGGACCCCTCTGGGCTCCACTGTCAACTCTATCATTTTATTAGCTATGGGCCCTAGAACAAGTTACACTGCTTTGCAGGGCCCCAGTTTCTATTTCTATAAAATGGATGTAGTAATTGTACCTTATATTTGGGGTTGTTAAGAGAATTAAATGAGTTAATACCCAAAATACATTTGGGCATTGTAAGCATTGGGTGTTATCCTATATAATAAAAGGCTAATATGCAAATCGACCAAATGGCGGAATGACCGGTTGCTATGATGCACACTGACCACCAGGGGGCAGGTGCTCAACACAGGAGTGCCACTCAGCCACAAGCTGGGCTCCCGCCGCTGTGGCAACGCTAAGGATATCCAACAGCAGGCCTAAGCTGTCAGTCGGACATCCCCCAAAGGCTCTCAGACTGTGAGAGGGTGCAGGCTGGGCTGAGGTCACCCACACCCCCCAGTGCACGAATTTTGTGCACCGGGCCTCTAGTCAGCTTATAATGCTTATAAGCATTTTCTCATTATAAACTGAATTTGCTCAGTATGAAGATTCTGCATGAAGTTAGTGGTCATCTGATCTGATGATTTCCTGCTCCGTACTGAAAGTGTATATCACAATGGTATTATCCAAAGTCCTGTCCAGCTCTGGAGTTCTATGACTCTGTACTTCTAGACTCTATCTTCATAAGCACAATTGCCTTCCATCATTCAAGACACAGACCTTGGTTCCTGGTAACTGCTGTCCTGCACAAGAGTTTTCCAAAACAACTGAGCCTGACATTGATTTGTTACCTAAAAAAGTTGAACCTTGCTGCTTCTTACACAGGAATCTTAGCAAAGCAACCAAGTTTAAGATAGCGAGCCGACCTGTTTCACCGATTCCTGCTTCGACAGCACAAGGCAAGCCAGAGACACACAATCGGTGGAGGTTCTGCATGTCTCAACAGAGGACCATGGCACACTCACAGGGTGAACTGGGTGATCCCTACAATTACCTGTGTGCTTTACTGGATAAAGTGCCCTTGGGATGCATTTGTGACCACAAACCAGAAAAAAATTGTAAGCAGTGCAAGTAAAAACAAGGAAAGAGGTTATCAGAGAACTGTTGAAGGGTCCCCAGTTTGAAAATGTAGAAGAGGAGTCATCTTGCCCTAATAATCAATGACTCCTCTGAGCAAGGGAAAGGAGGCATATTTCCAGGGAACACTTCGTGCCAGGCTCACTTTGGGCAGAAAGTGATCTGTTGTGGGCCTTGACAGAAACAGAGTCCTTGCTTCTCTGTCGCTGTGTGTGAACTCTGTTTTACTCTGGCTATAAAGCAAAAGGGCAGAATGTATTAGGTTACAGCTTCACACTATTCTGTGGAAGATGAATGCATCCATGTTCATTGCATGTTTGAATTCCGGTGAAAAGGACAATGCAGTGAGAGCTGACATTTTACAGGTGCTCTGTGCCAGATACTGTTACAAGCACCTCACAGGGAGAGTGACCTGCTCTTCCTGGCTTGTCCCGGACTTTCCCACTTTCAGCATGAAAGTCCCACATCCTGGCAATGACACATTCTAAGCAAACTAGGACTCCGCTCAGAAGAACTGTACTCAACATTCATTGATCATTTTTTGGGAACTGCTACTTTATGCGAAAGGACATATAAAATGAAACCTATGTTGTCATAAGCCAGTCATTTTCAACCAGTGTACCATGGAACACTTGTGTGTGCAAGAATTTTGAAAACCTGCAATACCTGACTATTTAGTCAGGGGCACTGACCTCTTTTCTCTTATATTGTCAACTAAAAAAATAACAACAGCCAACATAACAATAGCTGTCTCCTAATATTAAACATTGAAATAAATATGAGCTGTATGTACATTTAAGACACATTTATAAAAACAAGAAAGATCATGATTTTCCAACCCACTTATTACATGCTAGAAGCCTGATGCATGAAATTTGTGCACTCATGGGGGTCCGTCATCCCGTCCTGCACCTTCTTGCAGTCCTGAAGCTTTTAGGGGACGTCCTAAGCCGGCAGTCGGACATCCTTAGCGCTGCCGCAGAGGCGGGAGAGGCTCCCGCCACCACCGCTGCGCTTGCCAGCCATGAGCCCGGCTTTTGGCTAAGCGGTGCTCCCCCGGTGGGAGTGCACTGACCACCAGGGGGCAGCTCCTGCATTGAGCGTCTGCCCCCTGGTGGTCAGTGTGTGTCATAGCGACCAGTTGCTCCGCCATTTGGTTGATTTGCATATTAGCCTTTTATTATATAGGATAGTTCAGGATTGTGGGTGGCTAGAGCCTCTCCCAGAAGCTTGGGGCACAAGATGAGAACCAGTGCTGGACAGGATGTCTCTCCATTGACGGGCGCATCACACACCCACACTCACAGAGGCTGGGACAACTTAGACACACGACTTCCCTTCACATGTACATGTTTGGGATGTGGGAGGAAATCAGAGTCTCTGGAGAAAACTCACACAGACATGGGGAGAATGTGCAAACTCCTCACAGACAGTGGCCCCTGCAGGAAATCGATTCCCCACCATCAGTGTTATAAGAAAACAATATTGAACCAAACAACATTATTAGAGAACCTACTGCATTATTTCAGTTAATGATCAACGTCTTCCATTCCCAGTGAGCAACTATTATTCTCTTTTGCAGCTAAAGGAGCTGAGACACAGAAAGGTTAAAATAATTGCTGAAGGTTAGAAAGTACTGACATATTTTTAAAGTGGGAACTCAGAATTAGGTGGTAGAGCCTGCTTTCTCAATCTTTACCAGGTTTTTATTAGAGGAATAAACACATAAGGTGATGAGTCAGACTTTCTTCAACAAAACGTGACCTAGAACTTGGGTATTTCAATCCCTATAGATTCAGAACTTGGGTATTTCAATCCCTATAGATTCAGGGAGAGGAGGAAAATTACTTCCGTATCATTTCTTGGTGACACCAAACCATATTAGAATCTGCAGTCTCAGAAATGCCTGTCAGTGGGCACAAAGGAATGACTTTCTGAGCAACTGCAGGGAAAGTAATTAATTGCAGAAGTCTGCCGAAGTAATATACCTATAATGTGCAGTTAGTGTAGCATCTGGAATCATAACTACTTAAGAAATACCAGTGCTGTCTAGTTTGGGGTAGACACTTCAGCAAAATGTGTTTTGTTTGTGTGAATGTTCTTTCTCCCTCTTTAAAAAAAAAAAAAAAAAAAAAAAGGCTTGAAAATCTCTCAGGAAATGATGACGATGTATCCAAAAATGTAAATTATATTTGAAATGGAACCTGCTATTTCTTGGTTACCAGTGTTATAGACATGCCCTTTGATAGCCCAACTAGTGTCACTCAGTGTTGACTTATGAACCAGAAGGTCACAGCTTAATTCCCAGTCAGGGCACATGCCTGGGGTTTTGGGCTTGATGCCCAGTAGGGGGTACTGGGCGTGTGCAGGAGGCAGCTGATCCATAAGTCTCTCTCATTGGTGCTTCTATATCTCCCTTTCCCTCTCCCTTCCTCTCTGAAATCAATAAAAACATACTTTTAAAAAAAGATGTCAATTTAAAAAAAGAAATGCCCTTTGATAGAGTTTTATTTCTTCTGTCACTCACTGGGTGCAGAAACTGCCAAATGTTCTTGGTAGAGAAGAAAAAAATTCAGACTTCCAGATTTAGAAAAAAACAGGAAAGGAGGGTGGTCAGTGTGGTGTTGCCAGCTTTTAATTTTATTAAATGATGATACTAAACAAAACACCTACTGTTATTTACTAGCACCTAGATCTATTAGCATAAATTATTATCACTAGCATTTTTTACCAAAGTTCATTTTAATACCAAAAGTCCATCATCATTATAAGGCAAGAAAGTTAGACTTTATCTCAGCGTATTTTGAAACTAGGTGTTAGCTTGCAAAAAAAAATCATACACTCTACTGTTGCATCCCGTGCGCTGTGTTTTGGTACCAGTGTGTCAGTTTGGGATGCTCTGTTCAGTGTGACACTACCCAGGGTTAATGTGGTGTCCAGGTTCACATCTCTGGGTTAACAGAAATGGGAGCAGCCTATTTCATGCTACTTCACTCAAATGAGAGTTTTCTGGGAAAACTTAGAGAAGCTGAGGAACAATAGCCCCCAAGCAAGCACCAAGATGGCTACAAGTCACAGCAAGCCTTGCATCTTCCTAGTTTGGTCAAGGCAGGGGTTTCTCAGATTACCCGGAGCTTCTCCTGGCCAGCAAGGAACAGTGGGGAATGTATTTGAAAGCCATACATCGGGTCTGGGAAAACACTGCCAAGGATGGACCGCAAGTACAGTGGCTAGGAATTAGGAAACCTGAACTCTTTTCCTAGCTCTGCTACCAAACATCTCCATGACCTTGGCAAGTCCCTTTATCTGCCTGAGCCTCAGTTGCTCCTATGATTTCATGACCTGCTAGGCTCTTGTTACAAAACACATAGCTGCTTGCCAATTCTCTGAGATCCCTGATTCTGTTACTGAACAATCTGATACGTGCTAAAACACTAATCAGTCTTACTGAGTTAGTAGATTTGTCTTCTCAAGTAATACATTCAGTTTTACCTGGATTTTAGTGAGAGTGATTTCATCTAAATTCAAAATCCTATGATCCCTTTGTGCACAGAACTGCTTGGTGTTCATGCTAATTGCTACGACATCAAAAACACTGCAAACATGTCACTCCACTTTTGAGTACCTTGTGCATAGAGGTAACTTTGAAACCTGGTGGAAGGTCAATGCCCTAAGCCTAAATCTTAGTGATGAATAGAAAACAAAACAAAATGAAATTGTGAAGGAATAAGGAAAGCATGCCCTTAATGTAACAAAACGAGTGGAACAAACTGGAAACTTATGGCTAGTTTTCCTAAGCAAGCACTATGGCCAGTACCCATCAGCACATACCACACACACACACCACCGTGCCCATATACTTATTAACCCTTCTATCTTTGCAGAGATGATGTCTTCTTCACCATTGTATCCCCAGCCATGTAGCTCAATGCCTGTCACATGTCAAGTGGCCAATAACAATTTGTGGCATAAAATGTTGTTAACTGTTAGAACTAATTTCTGGATCCTTCTTACATCTTAAACGCTTATCATTTTCACTCCCTAGGACAGCGTGGGAAGAAAATACATTCTGTAAAAACAACCTACACAGAATAACTAATTTCTGTTAATCCCTCTTTGTATATTAAAACTTTGAGAACAACTTTTATAACTGCAAAGCACTGAGGCAGATACTTGGAAGGGTAGAGATGATGGTGAAGAAGGTGAACCAAGAAAAAAATTCTTACAGGATATTGTCTTACATTCTTTTAAAAATCAGTGCCAGCTCCCCGTTTTTTAAATACAAAGACAGTAAAAGCAAAATTTCAGAACATCAGAAGAGAGTCAACAGGCAAAAGACGCCCCCACCAGCATTTTAATCTCTCCCCAGTGCAGAATTAAACAACTTTCAGTATTACCCACAGTGACGCCAGCCCTCTGCTTATAAGGCGTTTTCTTTTATTTTCTCCAGACATTCAAGTAGATCGGGATTCCTCACTCTTTGAGAGGTCAGACATGGCAGGTTTTGCACTAAACTTCTGTAAGAGGCAGGGTGCTGGTGTTTTCTGTTCTTTCCCCTTAGATTGGAATGGATGGGCAGTTAACTCATGCCCACATGGCCTCATTGGTGATGGGCTAATAGACAGGTACCTGGCTTTTCCTTACTACCAGCTTAGACAATATATAAGCAACTGTGTTCCTAGATGGTTTCTCCCCTAGAGGCTGCAAGTGTGCCGCACACTGTCATGTAGTTGCAGTATAGCCTAGATCCGTGGTCGGCAAACTCATTAGTCAACAGAGCCAAATATCAACAGTACAATGATTGAAATTTCTTTTGAGAGCCAAATTTTTAAAATGTAAACTTCTTCTAACGCCACTTCTTCAAAATAGACTCGCCCAGGCCATGGTATTTTGTGGAAGAGCCACACTGAAGGGGCCAAAGAGCCGCATGTGGCTCACCAGCCGCAGTTTGCCCACCATGGGTGTAGATGAATGGTGTGAACAAATCATGGTGTAACTCAAGTGCAATGGCACAATTAGCTGATCCCCTTTGCTTACCCTGAACAAAAATCATTAATTGTGAGGGATATTTTCGGTAAACAAAGACAAATTGGGCAATGAGTCTTTCAGAGGAGGTGTTTCCTGGACCCAGACATGTTCATCATGTTTACAGGACATCAAGTTATACATTTAGGCATGCCATCAGACAGACACAGGGGTTATGCGCTGGTAGGAGCTAATAGCTTTTAACTGTGATATGTATAATAATTAGCTCCCTAATAGGAAGGGTCCCTCCTAGGTGATCCTCAACTTATTTGTCTTGCTGTTGTACATTTCACATACAACAACACTCAGGGGTGTGCAAATCAGTTCTAAGCAAAGTGCCGATCCACTCTCTTACAACCTGGACCAATGGAAACAAGATGTGATAGCCCGGTGGCTTCTTAGCTGCCTCCTGTTTTTAGAGCTTGTGACATGACTTCAATTATGAACATCCTCCTATGGTTCACTCTATGATCTAGAATCCACGATTTCTGCAAAGTCTATACCAAAGATCAGATTTCTTAAAATGGCTGGGAAAAGGGAGCTCTCTGATTCCAAATGTGAGCATGATGACCAATTAAGATTTTCTGACACCTAGAATGCCGATAAGCCAGTATTAGCAACATGATGGATGAGTCAACTTCAAGTGTTCTTTTGGTGCATTTTTGTGCAAAGAATTGAAACCAGTCTGGGAGAGATGGAGAGAAGAAACCGTTTCAGATGTTGAGCGAAAGGAATTAGTTATTAATGTCCCACCAAATTATTTGACCGTTGTTTGCTTGATTTTCTGTAGGGGGTCTAGGTTATGGTTTACAAATCATGTAGTAAACTTGCAGTGAAAATGGAGAGAAATACACATTGGTGCTATTCTTCTCTAGTAGCTCAAACCAATTATTTTATATTAAACGGAAGAAATGTAGGTTGTAGAAGAAATGTAGGTAGGGGTGGTAAGGAACCACTAAAATAAATAAACTTTTGAAAGTATGCCCAAATGTACCTTGTTCTGGGTGAACTTCACGTAGTCTGAAAGTGACTTTAGAATTGGTATACATTTTCATGGATTCTTGGATCTACAGCAACCCGATACATATAATCTTGCTATTACTAGTGGTTATAAATGGGAGAAAAAAATCTACATATTCATGGAGTTTACACTGAAAACTCCTTGACCCCCTGCTTCTCTTGCTTGCTGAGACCGAAGCCTCAGGGACAGCAGCAGCTTTTTTCGGGGACACCACATTTAGCTCACCTCCAATGTCTTCTGATTAACCCATTCATCCAGAAAGCTGTGGTATGTAGCCTTTGCTTTTGAGCCATTTTCTCTGGAATGCTTTTGGCTCTGCTTTGGCCAGAAAAACAGACGGAGAGTTAAGGCCGGGATTTTAGACGGGGCAGTGCTCTCTGTCTCTCTCTGGGTTGGCACAGCCTGGTGAAATTGTTGAGCTGCCGCACTTCAGTCATGGTGCCCGCCCGATGGCTCGAGGCCAAGTTTGCTATTTGGCAACGAGCAGCCAGACAAGCAGCTGGTTATTGCAGCGCATCCAAGCAGCGAGCGTGGGGCCGTGACTCTGGTGCCAGATCCTTCGACCCAGTTAGCAACCGAACCCTGGAGGCTTCCCCTGGCCCTGCTCCCGCCTCGCCTCGTGGTGGGCTTTGCCCAGGAAAGCGTGGTCGCCAGCAGGTTGTCCTGCCTGGGTCTTGAGCGATGGCGTCTGCCTGGAGGAGGATGCTGATAGACCCCCTAAAGCTGAGGGACCACTTGGCAGCTGTGGGGGCCCTGGCCAGAGCATGCTTTCACTGGAGGCTGGCTGCAAGAGGGCAGACTCAGTCCGAGCTGCTGGCATCCCACGCCAGCCGGGGCGAAGAAGTGGCAGCCCGCTGGCATCGGCCTTGGGCCCCGCTGGCATCTATTTTGCGCTGTGCTTTGTGAGAAGTGCTGAGGCTGAAGGGCCTGGTGAGCGAACTTGTCAAGAGGAAATGGGCAGGAGGAGACGAGGGAAGAGAAACTGGCTCAGGAATTACAGCTGTAATCAAGGATGCTGCCCTTAGCAACGGGTGAGCAGGGTCCGACTGAACATTCTCTGTGCGTGCCAAGTGGAAAACCTGCCTTTCTTAGGCTTTTTAGATTCCCTTTTCTGCCAGGACTTCTGGACCCTGAGGATGGTTTTATGTTGGCCTTTGGAAGAGAGAGAGAGAGCCCAGCTTTTTTGGGGGGAGGCCCTTGTCCCCCTAGATGTTCCCCTCCTGGGGTCTGGCCCCATCTGCATGTTGCTGCAGCTGCTGATGGATGTACATGGAGTTAGCAGGAGTTGGGCACAGCATATTTGGAAAGCAGTCATCTCTCTGATTTTGTTGGGGTGGGAGTGGGGAGAAGCGACTCCGGCAGGATTATTTTCCCACTGTTCTCTAGCAGACACCATAATACCGTTTTCAGCACCGAGCCCTCCATGTCGATTCCCTGGAACTTAGAGAGCTATTCAGAATGGTTCAGTGTGAAGTCTGACAATTTGAACATAGCCATGGGGTAATTCTCAGCATCGTTCAAAGGATGCCTGTAATTTCTCCCGGGGAAAGTTGAAGTCTACTACAATGGTGGATCTATTACAAATATTGGCACAGAGGAACAAGGACTCTATTGTGTTTAATTGCCGGGATTCCCGCCTCACCACACAGGACAAGTACCAGCAGGATACTTTCTATGAAACTTGCCTTTTGTTCTGAATATCTGATCACTTTCTGGAATGAAGCATACGACTAGCATGTCTACCACTTAATGTAGATGAAGGAAATAGAATGGGACTATAGCTCCAATGTTGTATGCCAACTGTAAACATTGTTCTCGCTCTCTTTTTTTGAAATCAGGTCCACTAACATTTTTTATTTTTTTTTTACTTATTTGGTCACTTGGCCAAGGAACGTTATTGTTGTCACTCACCCTGTACAACCATCCTTAGGACTGTGCAGGTTCAGACAAAGCAAGCTCACATGCCTAGTGTAAGGGTGAAATCTGATATTTGTTTAATTAATAAATACTTCACTCAAAAATAAATTTCACAATATTGGGTATGAGTGTTTTTCTTATTTAGCAATCCATTTCCATTGTCAAACAAATAGATTGGCATGTGGCATTTTTTGTTCACGAATTCCAAAGTTGGATAATTTGTGTTTGAGCCTTCATTTCTCTCATTTCCTTCTTTATCTGCTGAACTCATACCTAAGAAACCAACTCACGTATATTGCATCAAGCATTCCATATTTTGTCTCTCATTTTCACAAAAGTATTTGCCACAACATGCATCTATGGTCCCATTCCATCTTATTTATATATTATCACTTTTACTACTCTGTGTTCTAGTTCATTTTTACCTATTCATCTCTCCTACTAGACTAGGAGCTGTTTCCTATTCATATTTGCATATGTTGTAATTTCAGTGACATTGAATTATATAACGAAGTTAAAATGTTGCTATTTACAGCAAGAACTTTTTTCAGTTTCAAGTACACAAGTACAGTCCATTCATGTTATATGTAGAAGTTGTTTCTATAAAGTCACCGCAAACACTGAATTAACAAATATTGAATCGTTGCTCCTAATGCAGTTAGGTTTCTGCAAAACTGATCACAACATTTTCATCAATTGATCAATATAAAATCTTGTTTTATGTGTGTTTCTGTTTAAAGATACCTATTTATAATAATAAGAGCGTAATATGCAAATCAACCGAACAGTGGAACGACCATCCGGACATCCAGATGAAGCCACGGCTGCTGTGAGGCAGCCAGGGCTGTGAAGGCCTACCCTTGCATGAATTTCATGCATCGGGCCTCTAGTTTAATATAAATTGTTAATTCATTAACTTGGAACTCCTGGCCAACAGTACTATAACTCATGCCTGAACAAAGGTTATCTAACATATATTTTCTCGCTAAGGTGCTGCCAAAAATCCCAAATAGCAAAACTACAACCACCAGAACAGTAAAAGAAAGTATTCGGTAAGAATATATTGTGCCCGTAAGAACAGCTGGCAAAACTGGGAGCTTTCAAATTCAAAGCTGATGTGAGGCTCAGAGGCACATTACAGGATGGCCTCTAAAGTGAAAATGAGGAAGTTTTTCAATGTGTGCAGTGATTGGTTATCACAATGGGCGTTTCCACAGCAGAGGACTGCTTGAAAGTGATTATCTTTCACTTATCATTTTGGAAAGGTGACAAGTTTATTTTGATTATCAGAGGCATTTACAAGAAATGACCCAAGTTGTACTCATGTTCAAGAAATAAGCTAGATTTAGTTTTGCTTACGTGGCTTAAAAGGTTTTGTATGTTTGGGGGATTTTTCAAGCCTGCTCTATATTTTATTTTTATTTTAACAGCACATTGTAGCCTTCTCACACTTCAGAACTCTAGAGAGCCCTTCAGCGTTAGATTGAGGGCCTTTTTAAACAGAAAGAAAAGGCACAGAAATGTGAAAAATGTGGCACTAAATAGACCGCAAAGAGGACACTTGTTTATAGTACAAGGCCGAGCGCGGCCTTGTTCAACCTCAGCTAGAGCATTCACATCAGACAACTCAGTGTTTCACTTCATCGCACATGTCCACGAATGACCACGAAACCACCACTGCAAGTGTTGTTGATTTGGGGCTTACAAATAAATTTTAGGAAGTAGTTAAATTCTTAAATAAAGAGTCTGTGAAAAAAGATGATCCATTATATGATGCATCACTGATACCTAATATGATGCTTTGTCACCATTTTGCTTAATTTTAATTGGGTATATGGTGGGAAATAGAATTAGGAAACTTAGTTTCTATGGGGTATTTTATTAAAAAAGGGACTAGAAGATTTTCATTTGAAGTACGTTTTATTTTAAAATTACATGACATCTAAAGCACTCCTTACTTATCAGTAGTGCTTAATTCAGAAAAGAAAATGGAGAGACCCTTTAAAGACATGTTTTCTAGAAGACACTCCACACTCCCTGTCATTTGCTCTAATCTAGAAGGTAATGCAACGTGAACCAAAAAGAAAGTATTGAATGCAGAAAGGCACAACCTGAGCACACATATCTGCACAATGGATTTTCAGCAGCAGCAGCAATGAGCTTGACTGAGAATAGAATATAGATATGCATGTATTATTGATGATAATTCACTCTGGGGAACTTCCCTCTGCAATTTATCCAATCCACTGTGTGCCACTGGATATAGCACATGCATCTTTTTATTCATCCTATGTGGGATTATGAACAGTACCAGAAGGACTCATAGGGAAGTAATGGCCATTTCATAGTAATAGATTTTTTGCTAATAGAAAAAAATGGGTATTGTACTTCCAAGACATTATTCAAGTAGTGTGCATGTGTTAAGTATTTGAGGAAAGTTAAAAAAAATGCAAGCTCTTACATCTTTAAATAAATATGTTCTATTAAAGAACCAAGTGTTTGTGTAGAAGGTGGTAAAAGAAATACATGGTAAGGCATATATCCTGCCATAGCCCTGATAATACGGGGGTTAGTGGTGGCATAGCAAAGGCATTTAACAAGTGCATATGGGCAAAAGGGGTGAAGGGAGTCCAAAACTACAACCTTATAAAATAAGTAAGTCATGGGGATGTAAAGTACAGTGTGACGACTATAGGTAATACTATATTGCATATTTGAAAGTTGCTAGGATAGTAAATCTTTCAAGTTCTCATCACATACATAAAACATATCAATAACTTTCACACAAAACTTTCGGAAAATAGAGTGGAAAAGATATAATCAGTATGAGAAAACATAGTGTGTTTTGAGATGGACCTTGCAAATGAGGCAGAAATTAACGCATGAGCAGTGTTATGAATGGGACACACAGGACACACTTAGAGACACGTTTCAGTCCAGGTGAACTCATGTGTGTGGATTATGCAGAATGAGTTGGCAAAGAGGTGGGTTTGACTCACTCAAATCAGTGATGTCCTTGACTGTCTTTCTCCACCTTCACATCCAACCAGTTGTCCAATCCTTTCATGGTTCTCTTTTGGTTTTCTCTTGAGTTTGTTCATCCTTTGCTCTTCATCATTCCTGCCATTACTTTCATCAAGGTGACTGCTCTCTCTTATTGAGAAGGCCTCTGGACTCTTCTCCTTGCCTCTAACAAAGGCCCTTCAGTCTGCGCTCTACTATGCAACTGGAGCCAACTTCGCATTATGTGACCCAGATAATTTCACCTTGAAGCCCAGAGTCCTTCATGTGTTCCCATTACCCTTGCATGTCATAAAGGCCACTTAGGGTTAAGTAGGTCACCCATTTCCTTCTCCAACCTCACCTCTTACCCCGTCTCACCTTGCACTCTCTATCTCAACATTAATCAACTCACCTCAAGTCACTATGATCTGCGTTCAGGTTATTATACCTGCTGTTGCCTCTGCCTAGAACACTCTCCCTTCCCCATCACCCTCCTACCCAGGTAACTCCCATTGCACATGCTCAGGTGTCAATCCACATGACCATTTCTGTAGAAAGCCCTTCCTGACCCCTCTCAGATTAGACCAGACGACCTTCTGAATTTCTCACATAGCACCGTGTGCTTAGTCCATAGAGAATTAATCCAGAGTGTATTATAACCACATTTTTAAAGTGTTGGCCTCCCCTCCAACTAGACAGTAAGCTCCTTGTAGACAAGGACTATCATATTTACTACTCTATACTTTTAAGCATAAATTGAATGAGTTCAACAAGAGTTACACAGGTCAGTGAAGATTTTTGCAGAAAGGATAGTGCTAAAATAGATACATAGTCACATGTATAAATTATTCTGTATATTATATAGCTACGTAATAGTTACTATACAGACATACACTCATGGTTAAACCTTTAATTTGCATAGAAATAAATATATAGAAATAATAAAAGAGCTACTACAAATCTTGATAAGACCAATGGAAGAAAAGCTGTTGTTTAAATCGTTTTTGCAAAACATGAACCTTGAGTACTGCCAATTGCCTATGGCTTTTTTGAGTACTTGAATGTAAGGGGTTAAGCCAGATGAATCTTAGCATCATACTCTCAGCTAAGCATAGCATATTATATAACTCTTTATAAACAGGGTTAGGTCTTCTTTTATTCAGTTTCCCTAAAATGCTTCTCTATAATTAATTAATTTTCCTGATGTGAGGGAGCCTGTGTGGGGAAGTAAACAATGTGACAGCAATCAAGAGATCTTATTCTGAGCCTGCTACCTTAGGTGAGTTATTTTGACTCTCTGCCGAAGGGGCTGCTGGGATGGTCCATCAGAACTTGCAAGTCTTTTTTTCCCACAGACAAGTGAGTTATTGAAACATTATTAACAGGGAACTTTGCAAGGTCTACTGATAAACACATATCATCTTTTCTTTATTAACCTTAGGAAGTACATTGACAAGGTTAGTTTTCTTGGCTTCACCATTGTCCCTACCCCCTACCCCCATCATAGTTTTACAGCCCAATGGCAAACCTGATTATGCAATGGAGGCATCCCATCAGGAGTGCCATCAGACAGAGCTTGTCTCGAATTTGTAGGCTTGCTTTTTCATTCTCTTTTTTCTCCTACTACCAGATGAACCATTACAGCATCATGTAACATTCACCTGAAAAATAAAGAATGGCATTATTTGTTATCTACCTGTTTAGGTTGCCATAAAGATAAATTATATTCTTCTTATAAACTGTCCTCTGTTTCTTAGGCATAGGTGCTTATCATCATGAGGGGTATTCATTCATTCAGTCTTAAACTCACTTAACTGACACCCCCTCCTGCCAGCTATTAAGCCTCTGTGATAGGGGCTGGGAATCAAAAGGGATTAAAGATCCAGCCCATGAGGGCCTTGGAGGTGAGTGGAGGGTCAAAGAGAAGGCAATAATTACAGCAGAGTACTAACTTATAAGTGCATGGTTTCTAACTTAAAAAATTCCTTCCTCTGGTGCATTTATGCTATAGAGGCACTTTGAGTACGTGCAACAGAAAATGTAAACCAGACGTGTGCTAAAGGGAAGCAAGCATCCAGAACTGAGAGAACCAGAGAATCACAGGGTTAGAGCAAGCCTTAAGACACATCAAATCCAAACTATTTTCTAAAGCTTAAGTTCCATCTGAAACCCAAGTGTCAAGGGGTCCACTTGCTTAGCCTAAACATTTCTAATGAGATGTGCTCCCTATCTCGATATATTCCCTGTCCCTGTTGATCAACTCAGTGCTTATGAAGTATTTTCTTGTAACAAGTCAAAATATATCTTGCCATACAGAGCAGAGCTAGTTCTTCTTCAGGATCACAGGCTTACAAATATAACAAGGTAATTGTCAGTGCCCTTGGGTCTTTTCTCCGGGCTAAATAAAATCGATCCACCATTGGTAGAGGTCTGTTTATTTTCCCAAAGTATTTTCTGCATATACACAATAGAAAAGTATTTTTCAGTGTGTCAGTTACAATCAGTGGGTGGTGCGATCAGCCTGGTGGGTAAGAATTAGAATAACAGCATAGAACCAAAGATGTAATGTCAGAATGTTTTAAGCATAAGTATTGTTTTGTGAAGGGTTTATTTCAGATGTTTGTGCACATGTATTTGTGTTTCTGTATATTTATGTTTGTGTATATACTGAATCCTGGATTCAGATTATTCCCTAATGTGAGTTCCAGTAAAAAAAAAAAAAAAGAAAGAAAAGAAAAAATCTATAATAAAATGTAATATGCTAATTAGACCTGATGTCCTTTCGGATGACCTTCCGAGGAAGCTGGGGCTGCGAGGGAAGCCCAGGTCCCGGGTGCCAGAGGGAAGCCAGTGCCAGCAGCCAGGGGAAGGAAGGCCTATTCTTGCACAAATTGTGTGCATCGGGCCTCCAGTAAAATAAAAAAATACCACTGATACAGTCCCACAGGAGATTTCATGTACCTTAGATAAGTGCTTCTCAAATATGAGTGTGCTTACAAATCACCTGGAGAGTTTGTTAAAAACAAACAGTTGTGTCCCATTTTTTTCTTCCCCTTCCTCCAGGTTCTGAGTCAGACTGTCTGGGGTGCGATGAATTGCATTGGCATTTTCATATGAATTGCATTTTAATAAATCCCTCCTCCTGCTAACCTATGGAGCCTGCTCCCCTAAGAGACACTTGACTAACTCATATAAGGATGGTGTGAGCGCTCAGATGTCAGTCTATGTAGTAAATGGTTAGTGGTGCTTAATTGAGTGAGTAAATTCTTTTATATTTTTAATTCAAACTAAATTCAAATATACATTTTCAATTCTTTCCTTCACACCCCACTTTGGAGACAGTTGGAGAAATGGGACTAACCCTCGAAAGGGAGGTCAGGGTTAGAGACACAAACTCCAGAAGGACCTACAGAGAATGTGATTCTCAGGAGTTAATCTTTTCTATTGGGGAACCTCTGAGAGAGTCTGACCTTTTTAGTTCCTGAACAACTGTACCCCAAACTGTCCTTAATTCATTTGGTGGAGAACTTACACTCCGTGGTGTCAGTGTAAATTCCTCTCGTTACAATCGCACCATCAGTTCTATCTGACTTCTCCCGTCCTAAGTGGATTCTGCTCCACAGAAAACCCCAATGCAATACAGTACAGAATGCAATACAGTACAGGCAATGTGCTTCCTAGTCGTCTTTTCCAAATGGATCCTTAAAGTACCGAGACGGCCCATTTTGATGTTCTCATTTTGTTGCTGTTTCATCTTGACATTCGGTCGTCTCTTCCATTTCCTTTCTTGAGCTCCTCGCTTGGCTTTACCTTTCCATGTGTTCATGAGCCTTCCTATGCCATGGTCCCTCGCTCCAGGACTCTTCCATCACGCAGACAGTAACAGCAGCAACAACAAAAGGGCATCCCTAGTTTCCCACAATTCCAAACCTGTTAGCAAACTGTAACAACTGCCGCAAAGAAGCTTTCATACACACAGATTGGAAAAGGGTACATGTGGGTAATATTGCAACATTATGCCAGAAGAGTTTTATGAAATATGTGAATATGTGATATGTTGGGCTATACCAATGGGAAGTCTAAGTATAAAAAGGGAGTCTCAGCTTTTGAGTTCAAATCTGATACTTATAAGCCTTGTAAATTGTGGGCAAGTTGCTTAAATGTCTGAGTCATTATTTATTCCTCTTTAAAATGGGGTGATAATGCTTCATGAGGCTAAGTGCTTTACATGCATGATAAAATATAAAGAATTAGCCCTTGGTGGTTTGGCTCAATGGATAGAGTGTAGGCCTGCGGACTGAAGGGTCCCTGGTTTGATTCTGGTCAAGGACACATGCTCGGGTTGTGGGCTCAATCCCCAGAAGGGGGCGTGCAGGAGGCAGTCAATCAATGATTCTCATCATTGATGTTTCTATCTCTCTCTCTCTCTCCCTTCCTCTCTGAAATCAATATATATATTTACACTCAGGGAATATTCTGTCCCAATTACCATTGTTAATCTGAATCCTGAATTACAGAATCATTTTTTTAGGTTAAATCCCATTCCTCTATAGATCTTTCTCAATGGTGTTCCTATCAGCTTCAGGCTGTATCCTTCCTTTTAGACACACTGTCTTCAATCTATGCCATTTATTCATTGAATCTTGTTGTAAGTTCCAAGTGTTTAATGATAAATCACTGGCTATTTTCTTACTTGTGCAGTGTCATATATTACCTCCTAATTGGGTGGCATATCACATTCTCATTTACCTCTGTTGTACATTTATTGAGCTTTCTGGACAGTCTAGGCCAAATTGTTGGTAGTTCCCTGGATCCAGACATAGAGCAGCTACATCTCACTTTTCTGTGGCTTCGTAAATGTCAGCTCTGGGATATGGCCACCTGTTCTGCTTTTCCCAACGTTTCCCAGCCCTTAGAATGGGTAGAACATTTAGTTTATTCCTGCTTCTCCACTTTTTGCAGTGTCAGTAAAGCTGTTTTTGATGTTGTTCATATATATATATATATATATATATATATATATATATATATATATATATATTCATAGATTGCTACCACAGCTAGGATGTTGAGAATGATAAATCCATAAGGTAGGAAGGAGGATGGAGTTTGTCGATAAGAGCTCTTTATTTATTGCTCTTGCTTAGAAACACAAAATGACTTAAGAAAACTAAGAACAGAATTGCAAAATTAAACCTGTTTTATGTGTTGTTGTTGTTTTTTTGTTCAGTTAGCTATAGCGCTTTAGATATAGGCTTTAATCACTCATTCAACAAATGTTTATTGTGTGTTTATTATGTAACTGGTGCTGTGTTAGGTGTTGGGGTATCAAAGGACAACAGTACAGACATGGTGATATCCTTATGGATGTTTAAGTCCAGTGAAGGAAGGTAGACATGAAACTACCAAAAGCCATGGGAGAAAATTACAGGGTATTGAGAGAGTATACACTGAAGGTGGGGGGACCTCAGGGAAAAGCATAATTAAGGTCTTTGAGACCTTTAAGTTTGTTTTGGTTCACAATTGTCTAAAGATTCATTTGCTCAAGACAGTAGAGTTCAGACTGAAGGTTGATCTCCTCTCCTTCCAAGTAACCCCCCTGCTCCTCTAAAATATCATATTTGAGATTGAAAGGGGACCATATAATCAGGCGGACTAGGCTTTCAAATGAGTGGTTCAGGCCATGGTTACTCTCAGCAGAACGAGAAGCAATTTAAAGCCAGGACTTTGTCCTGGAACTTTATTCTTAAACTAGAGGCCCGATGTACGAAAAATCGTGCAAGAGTAGGCCTTCCTTCCCCTGGCTGCCAGCACCAGGTTCCCTCTGACACCCGGGACCCAGGCTGCTTCCCTCGGGCTGCCTGCAGACACCCAGGACCCAGGCTGGCTTCCTGCTGGCCTCAGCTTGGTCAGGAAGGACATCCAGAATGATGTCCGGAAGACATCTGGTCTAATTAGTGTACTACCCTTTTATCATTATAGATATCTTCTATGGCATTTGCTGCACTTGACAGACAAAAGAAACGTTTAGAATATTTGGCTGATAGATTGATCTCTCTATGACTGGCAGGTCCACAAGGCTATTGATGAATGTTACAGGTTGAACATTGCTCATTAGGGGGAAAATTGCAAGTTTCCGAAATTCAGCTCAAGTTCCACTTTCTCTGGGAAGCCCATGATGCTTGTCTTTCTCTATCCCCTCCCTATGCCTAGCCCCCAGCTTAGGTGCACCCATTGCCTGCCCTGTTCCCTTAGGATGGATCATTCTGTATACTTCAATCACAGCCTCTTGTTACCGCAAACACTGTATTAGACTGATGCATTTTCATGTTTGTAATCCTGCTTTAGTTGGTAAGCACTTTGGGTTGAAGCTCCTGTCTAATTCATCTCTGTGTGCTCAGGACAATTATTGGAGCATAGGAAAAGCTGGATATAGAGTTACTCAACATTTAAATGAATAGTAAGTAATAAACATGACAATGATAAAAACCTTAATTTACCTATCTAGTTCAATCTCATTTCTCTGCAAGAACAATTAAGACAACACAAAGGGCTTTAAAGATAAGGAGTGGAAAATGTAAATCTGGAGTTTTCTTTTTCCTAATTTCTGAAAAGCCCCAGCCGAAGTCACTGGGACGAAAGACATAAATGTCAACGAATGGATTTATCGGCGTTAACTGTGCCAGCTTCTTGGCGTAATGCTTGAGCATTAATAGGTAGGCAGTACATTTTAATGACTTTCTTACGTACAAGTGTATATTTAGAGATGGGAACACTACAGCGCTTACATAATTAATAATAAATAACTAATTAATATGTTCCTCCAGAGAGTTGGCTTCTATTATCTCTGGCCTGTTGGGTGGTCTTCATTTATCTTTTTTAAAGGCTTTCTGCCCTAGCTAGTTTGGCTCAGTGGATAGCACGTTGGCCTTCGGACTGAAGGGTCCTGGGTTTGATTCCAGTCTTTCCCCAGTGGGGGGCATGCAGGAGGCAGCCGATTGATGATTCTCTCTCATCATTGATGTTTCTCTCTCTCTCTCTCTCTCTCTCTCTCTCTCTCTCTCTTTCCCTCCCTCCCTCCCTTTCTGAAATCAATACAAATATATTTTTAAAAAATAATCAATAAAAGGCTTTCAAATCAGAAAGAGACCAAAAGAGAGGGGAATGTGCATTTTCTTTGAAACATCTCCTCCCGCCCCCCCCCCCCCCCCCCGGCATAACTAGTGAGCCCCCTGAGCACAGAGACCTTTCAGAAACACACAGTTTGTATTTATAGGTTCAGGTAGAGTGAAAAATCTCTTTAATTGGAACACTTTATATAAAGTCCTGAAAAAGAGGTTTTCAAAGGCAGAAGATTTATTTTCCCAAAGCAACTAGTTCCTAGTATTGACTTTTTAAAGTTAAGTTTCCCTAAGTATTCTTTCAGCCAAGCAGATTCTGAAATCACTGGAAGGCACATTACCTAGATGCTTTGCTATTTTATTTCTTAAATCCCAGCCTAATTTGGATCTGGGCGTACTAGGGTGGAATTGCCCTGGAGGAAAAAGATTTGGTCATTCTCCTGTGCCCGCGGCCATCTAAACAGCTGTGTAAGCAGCAGGTCCTGGAAATACCGGCCTCACGACTTTTGGATAGAATTCAAGAATCAGCATGACTCCACCGCGGGACCTCACTCTCTGCCTGTAACTGTTTCTTTGTGGTCATCCTGGAAGTCAGAATTCAATATGAATGCCTCTTGAGCAATGCTTTTAATGAACTATAAAAGCCAGTAGTCTGAAGAGAAGGCCGTTTTTAATGCTATGATTATACTCATTTCTGCACACCTATGCCAATTAAGGACTATCACTATGTAAGGATAAGGAGATACACCAGTATTACAGCAGCACAGCTGAATTATGGCAACTGATAGGACACAGACCTGGATGTTGGTTTCTCTCTGAAAAGCAGAGTTCAGGCTCCTGAGCTTCACACACATACACCGCCCCCTCCTCCCCCCGCCCCCCCCCCTCCCCGCCCCAGCTCAAGCGGCCTCTCCATGAACTCTCCAGAACGCTTTAATTTTAAGTAATTGTTTTGAATGCACAGACCTAGGGATTGTTTATCTTTTTTCTTTTTTTTTGGCCTCCTTTTAGAAGATGAAATATGTGAGACGTGTTTTTTAGATCCTGCATTTGCACATGCACAGCCTTTGAATTCTTTTGCAATAAAATTGCTCTTAATGAAACATCTGAAAACATGAACAAACAGTGCACAAGCCGAGTTCTCCAGAATAATGACAGTATTGTTAAGTGATTGGATAGTTGGGAGATTAATATCACGGTGCACTGGCATGTTGGTTCATTCTAGACATAATATAACAGTGAAACCTCCTTAAGAAAGCAGGAGGCTGAACGGCTTGTCAGACCCACTGCACATACACAGGCGGCTCCACACAATAACAAATTAAGCACTGTTTATCCACAGACATGGCTGGCCTTATTTTTTCCTTAATCTTTGATTTAGGTAATAATTGCACTGTAATTTTAACACTCAGTGCAGTTTGAATGTTTGCTTAATTGTCTTATTACCAATTGTATTTACTGCTGCTGACACAGGGTGCCAGCGAAATCTGGCTCCGTGTCTCTGAGTCTTTATTTACATAGGCTGGCAATGATGAAGACTTGATAACACGGATCCCATTTCTGGTAGATTACTCTCCAATTGTTTGACCAAAGGCTATGGGGACATTTCAGGCCAAGTGAATACGTGTAATTAAATTTCTGCGGAGTTCCCACATTTTCTAAGCCAGGCTTTCCTTTTCCTTGCGTATTTTACAGAATCCCCCCCAGTGAGACCCCAGTGCCTTTTGCTCAGATGTGCTCATGTAATACATGTGATGTCTGCATGTATGAGCTATAGACTCGGGGGGCGTGTCGACTGAAAGCTGTAAACAATCTTGCAAAAGGAGAAGAAAACAACAGCCTCACATGACGTTCAAACCTATCCTTCCGCTAGTCCGCTTTGGCAAATGCAGAGTTTAACTAACTTAAAAATTATCTTGACTCTAAATACAAAGTCAATTTGCTCTAGCTCCTCTCGGTTCAACAAAATGTGTGGAATTTCATGAGTTTTGTGCATGGGTCATAAAACACTATGTTTGCTACAGTGAAGTGCATATGAAATCCTTTGGGTGCTTGTTAAAATGCAGCTTCTGACTCAGTGGGTCTGGGTGGGGCCCTCAATTCTGCCTTTTTGAGAAGCTCAAGGTGATGTCAATGTTGTTGCTCTATAGACTGCGTTTTGAATACCAAGGTCATGGACATGAGAATTAAACATGTTACATCTTTTGTATGTGAAAGAATAAGGCGCCAACAAATATGCACAGACATGATATTATTACCTTAAGGAACTGAGGGCCTATATAGGATTTTACTAGGGTAGAGGAATAAATACTATTTAATCTCTTTGTCTTTTGGCTAAACTTGAACCTTTCTAGGAATGCTGTTAATACCTTCAGCTATTATGTTTCTCTACATTAATGTGGTCTCATGTCTGTATAATACAGAAATATACGTGGCAGGGGCAGTGACTTCGGGGTCATAAAAGATCCCAGAAATTGGGTGGTTTTGTTGATTTTTGTGGTAATGAACTTGAGGCAGCAGCCTACGGGCAACACTGTTGATGTTCTTGAAATTTTCCATCCTTCAACAAGGAAGGGTGAACCAGAAGATCGGCGTGTCCTCTGACTTTCGTGGTGGCAGATCCCCCGGAAAGCTTGTGGCCTGATAGAACTTAAGCTTGTTTAGATGACTCCACACAACACTCATGTGTTACCTTAGAAAGGCTTAGCTTGTTATAGAGCCATTCCACTTGCAAAAACATCACATGGTATTCATCTACTCTGTGATAAATTAAGAGGCGGTTCCTGAGTACTTGGTGGAATACAGTAACTTTGTAGGACTTAGGTTTTAGAGTTTTCCAATATATAAACTACTATAACATCTTTTGTAATATTTGAGAAATGGCCCGAAGTAAAAGGAACATTGACTTCAGCTCTTAATTTTGTCTGTATGGTAATGCCGGAAAGTATAGTTTCATTTTGACTGTGGAATACTGGTTATTTGAATACTCCCTTTAGTAGTTTATTTTGTATGGAGTCAGTTTTCTGAGCTACAAGAGTCTTCTCCAGACCTAATGTAAATGACCTCAAAGTGACCAAAATAATCTGGAGACAGAACCTTCTGAGGACCAAGTATTTGGAAACATGGATGCTCTCTAGTCATTTTTAGTTTTTATTCTTGCCTCTACAATATTCAAATATATAGACATACACACACACATATTCAAGATTCTACATCAAAGCATGCTGAGTTATAGAGACACAGTGAGATATAACATTACAAACATTTAACCTTTTCTAAAAGAAATCCTATTATATATTGGGACTAGTTCATATCTTAATAAAGTTACAATGCATTGATTCTCTTAAATAATGGAAAGGCATGCCCAGAAACTTCACCTGGTTTAGAGTTGCCCATCTGGTTTCATTAATGTTTACTAATCTGTAAAACTTAGAAATCTTACAACACGTGATAATATTTTAAACTCAGTAGTTTGGGAAAATAGTAAAGAAGTCTGTAAAATTAAACGTTGGTAAGGCAGTGGAGGAATTGTTATTCTGCTGGCGATGCAACATGTGTTCTGCAAGCCTCAGCAGTCCCTCTCCTGATCAGAGAGCCTAGCAAAACTCTCGCATGTTGGTAGAAGGAAATAGATATGAAAATATTAATGATAGCAATGTTACAGTTACAAAAATAAAGGGGGGTGAGTATGGATAAGCCTAAGTGAAAGTAGACAGGAACTCTGATAAACAAATTGTGAATTATTGGTTCAGAGGAGCAGTGTAACTCAGTGAAAATAAAAGAACCACAGTCTCTTGCACCAAAATGGCTGAATTTATAATGAAAATAAGCAAGTTTCAGTATGATATGTAAACTATGATTTCTTTGTTTACTATATATTTTTATTGATTTCAGAGAGGAAAGGAAAGTGAGCTATAGAAACATCAATGATAAGAGGCAATCATTGATTGGCTGCCTTCTGCAGGCTCCCTACTGGGGATCAAGCCCACAACCCCGGCATTTGCCCTGACTGGGAATCGAACTATGATCTCCTGGTTCATAGGTCGATGCTCAACCATTGAGCCACACCAGCCAGGCTAAACTATGATTTCTTTTAAGTGAAGTGCTATTATGAGCAACACTAAACAATGTATAGTACATACGTATTATAAAATAATAGAAAAAAGCAAGGGATATTTTATTACAGAATAAGGGGTAGTGGTTGTCTATGAAGGAAAGTGCAGGAAATAGGTTTAGAGAGAGTCAAGCAAATATTTCACAATTACAATCAATAATTCATTTCTTAAGCTCTGTGATGTGTTTTTATCTAAAAGAATTGTATAGCTTTTACATATGTTAAAAATAATACTTCATATAATCAATAATCATTTGTGTATAAATATTTATTAAGATATAATTTAATATAATTATACAGGGATGGGCAAAAGTAGGCTTACAGTTGTGAATGTCAAAACCATTTATTCTTGTATTATTAATGATTGTATTATTTATTTGTATTATGTGCACCAAGAGGTCACCAGTGTGATTCCCAGTCAGGGCATATGCCCAGTTTGCAGCTGGATCCCCAGTATGGGGCATGCAGGAGCCAGCCAATCATGTTAATGTTTCTCTCTTGTGGATGTTTCTATCTCTCTCTCCCTCTCTCTTCTTCTCTTTCTAAAGTCAATCAAAACATATTTTAAAACAACAACAATAAACAAACAAAAACAAATAAGGCAGGAATTGGGTGTAAGCAAACTAAAATTTAAAAATATCTACGACTAACCCTTAACTTTTACCTTTTGAGTACAATATAGAAAATGATGTTGAAAAGCATTGCATATTGTAAGTTTTATAAATGTAGTTTGGTGGTAAGTACTCTAAAATACTCAGGTGTCATATAATGGGAAACTGAAGTCAATGTATTAACAACTTTAAATAGAAATATTAGTTATTTCTGAAACAAGATGAAATCTTTTCTCTCAGTAACCCCATTATAGAGGCTGTAGGAAGAGGCCTTTCTGAACCACACACACACACACACACACACACACACACACACACACACACACAGATCTCCATGCTTTCTAATGTTATTGTTTTGAGAAACAAGTAATTTCCAGGAGGAAGCAATAAATGTTGGCTCAACAGATCATTGTAACAATACTAATTCGAAAATAGCCAGTAGACATATACACATTGATCGGTGTCCCTCGACCACACCTTTATTCTTTTGAAGTTTCCTGATATGCTAACATATCCAAGATTGATGATATACTTGAAACAAAAAAAGGCAGTAGAAATGCAGTAAATGAACTGTTACCTTTATCTTTCTGAGGACATTCTTTGCTAGTTAGTAAATATTTGCAAAAAAATAGTTAATTCAATTAATAATAATAATAAAGATTGCTTTGTAACTGTGCAAATTATAAACTATCCAGTGATAATGACTACTTTTTTCAAACCAGCTTTTTGTGTGTGTGGCTTATATTGTTAACATTTTCTAATAGTACTGAAATAACTTTTATGTTATATACACTGATATTTGTATTATATTTAAAAGTCATGTAGAAAGTCCTTAAAAGTGCGGAATTATAGAACTGATAGGATTATATGAAACACACATGAAAACAATATTTTGATAAAGAAATTAAGCAACATAGCAAGTGTTTGTGGTGAGGTTATATTTTTGTACATTTTTTTCAAATCTGACTTTATGAGGCATATTTCCTCTATAATGGAAAAAAATAATCAACTTATTAAAATGTCAGTACTCAAGTGAGGAGTGGGCTGAAGACTGTTAATAGAATTTCAATTTTATGGGCATGAAATGTGGCTTTTCATTACACTTTAACGTAAAGGAAAGTGGAACCAATTATGTTCCCACAGCTCAAGAAAACTACGTACCATCTAAACATACAACTTCTACTTTGTTTTACTAGCAGTTAACATTAAGACATTGAACAAGAGGCTACCTCCCAAGCAGAATATACTGCATTACATCTTGTCTGTAGGTGAATCCCCATTGTGTAATACACGTCTGTAACCACAGCATATGAAACCATTGCTAATCCCACTGGGCAAAATCATGTAGCTTCAAAAGGAATCTAGGTGGTGATGGAATCAGGCTTACTTGCAGGAAATAAATATATGTGTGGGATGCAGGGTATATGTTAGAGACACTTCTCAAAATGACTACTTTATTGCTATAATTAATTTTATATAGGAGCCTTAGTTTTTGTTGTTGACTCTCACACTCCCCCCCCCCCCATTACCATCCTTTGATATGGGTAAAAAAGTATCTCTGCACAAATAAAAATCAATATGCTGCTGACAACTTGTTGAAACCTCTAATCTGCAGCTTTATTTGTATATTTATTTTTTGTTCACTCTGTGACAAATGGGTCGCAATGAAAGATTTTAGAGATTTCAAACATAACTGTAGAGAATGGATGGATGGGAAGTATTTCTTGCAGCTCCATGTCTGTGTCTCCTCTTCATTGAAAAAAAACAACAACACACGTCATTAGCTTTTGCTACCAATGCTATTATTTTCTGAAGGTTTTATTGAAAAATACTATATGATAGTAAGTTGAAATAATTATCACTGTACAGCTTCTTGGTGTATTTCACAACCTGAACATGCCCGGATGACCAGCAGTCACCTCATGAAACAGAACATGACCAGCTCTCAAACCCCCCTCTCGTCCCTTCTAGTTACTAGTTCCAAAGATAGCCGCTATTCTGATTTCCAATACATCAGTTCATATAAATAGAATAACTTAATGCATACTTTTGTCCATCTTGCTCAACTTTGGAGACTCATTGCTATTGTTGCTATAGTTTATCACTCCCATTGTGGTATCGTATTCTATTGTTTGAATAAACCCAGTGTATTTGTCTATTACATTGCTTTTGTACACTTAAGTTGTTTCCAGTTTTAGGCTATTAATGAGCATTCTAATAAACTATTTTTAATACAAGGAAAAAGAAACACTGCTTATTTAGTGATTTCATATGATGTGGGTATAGCAGGAAAAAATCAAGTTTAAGTTATCTTTTAAGCTGATTAGTTACATAGGAATTAGCATCTTCATCATTGTCTGTTCATCAGCTTTTATTGGACGCTTGTCCTCTGCTGTCTTCTGTACTGTGTTTGGGTGATACAAACAAGGAAGTCATTTTTGTTCTCAAGGATCTCTCAGAAATAAACCTGTGCTTACCATGCAGTGGGGACAGTGCTGTGGTGGAGAAACACTGGGGGAGGAGATGCTCCTGATATATCTAGAAAATGAGTGAAATCCGTCTAGGAGAGATAATCAAAATGGTAGGCAAAGGAACTTGTGAGTAGAGGGGCAGAAGGAAAGAAAGACAATTCTTGGCTGATGGGATTGTATTCATGATAGCAGGGAACACCCTAGAAACTAACAGTAATCAACTTTTGGCTGTATTTGAGGGCTCAAAATGGGAAGTGATGAGAATGGAGACTAGAAAGAGAAACTGAGCTTACTATCTTCCCTGACTCACATAGTATAAATGAGTTCTATTAAGCATTGTGGAGGGCTAAAGGACTATTAAAACAAAAGTATTTTTGGATTTTTTTTTTATTTATTTTTTGCTGAGATGATTCCACAACCCAGTTAAGTAGCGTAATACATATAATGATAATAAAGAGTTAATTTCGGTGTATATAATGTCTGTAATGGACTCTAAAGCACAATAAGCACATAAAATAAGGCAAAAAATTAATCAAGCAAGAATGCATTTGTCAGTAAGTGATTCACTTTCATAAGTTTCTTCATTTCTTATTTACACCACAGTTAAGAATAGCTGGTTTTATCTTTTCAGGAGGAATATTACCACAACATCACATGTTTATTGTGTTTCTTCTAAATGTACATATTCTTCGCTCCATAAATATATATAAACCATTGAGTCTTCCCTTAAATATTATTTACTAGAGGCCTGATGCATGAAATTTATGCAAGAGTATGCCTTCCTTCCACCAGCTGCCGGCACCGGCTTCCCTCTGGCACCTGGGACCCAGGCTTCCCTGGCAGCCCCGGCTTTGCCCTGAAGGTCATCTAGAAAGACGTCAAGAAGGATATCTGGTCTAACTAGCATATTACGCTTTTATTATTATAGATAGCACCTGATCTGTGCTTAAACATGAGATTCATAGTGTTTCAAGAAAGCATGAAAACAAGGCTTTGGGTTGTGATAATATAGACATTATGTTACACTGAGAGTATCATAAGCAGTCTTGTAAGTGGAAGTTAGAGGCAATATGTTCAAGTTTTCTTAAATAAGAGTTGCTCAGATAAAAATAATCTGTAACAAGGCATGATAACATTCCTGGCATGAGGGGAGCTGTTGAATTTTTTTTTTTTTTTTGCATTTTCCCTTTAATATATGACCTTTCCAAAGGGCACAGACCAAAAAAGTATGCTAGGTGTGTTCTTTGTCATGCAAAACAGTTTTCCCACAGGAATGAAAGAAATGAACTTAGGGGTGTGTGTCTGTGTACACCTGCGGTAAGAGTGGGAAGGATAAAGGCAAATGAACCAGAAGTCACGGATAATTGAGACAGTATTGTAAGAATTTTGCAATCTATTTACCTTTTTATGTTTTTCAACATCATTTATAACATCAGTCTACATTTTCTGACCATTTGGTAATTAAAAGATTGAGCATCATCCCACCAACTACAGTTTTGACTGTCTACTATAAGCATATAGTAGAATACTTAAAATGCATCATTTTATTGTGTTCTCACTTACCTAGTGTGGCAGTTATATATTTATATAAAAATGTAAAAATACTATTGATAATATAGAGAACATATAATCTTCAAATAATCGCAAATAGGTAATTGGACTATGCCATTGATTTATGGTAGCATGAATCAATTGGATATCCATTAGACAATGGGCTTCCGGCAGTAGTTCCACAAGGACTGAATCTTCTGGGGTGACACAGAACAGTTTTATCCAATATACTTCTCACAATTTAATGCAGAGAGATCAATGTGTTGACAAAAATAACTGTTCTCATTCATTTGGGTATGTTCTTGTATACTTTTTTTGGAATTAAGGAGAAAAGGGTTCATATAAATTAAAATTGGGCTTGATTTTTATCTTTTCTGCTTTTTGTACATGTGAGCTTTTAAAAAATGAAAATGACTTTCATTGGACTACTTCTTGCTCTATTACATGGTTTTGTCTAGTTTCCCCTTTGTGAGTTCTAATTATTTTAAATGAAGCAGTGGCGTTCTTATATTACTTAATTACAGAAATGCATTTTTAAATGTTATGAAGCTCAGAAAGATTCCACAGACAGCTCAAGATGATCATTCTTTTAAAGACAAATCTCCCTGGGAAATAACGCATCGAGTTGTTAGCATTAGGCACTTCCTCATACCAGTAGTAAAAACTGTGTATTCATTAAAAAGCTTAGAGTGGCTGCTCTTTCAGTATTGTATGCCAATATTTTTCCTTGAGTGTCTTTGTAGATTTAAAATAATGTAATGCATTAAACATTTTACAGGAAAGAATATTTGAGACTATTTTTTAGTTTGGCGCTTGGGTGATGTTCTAGCTCACTCTCTTTTTGAATGAAATGAAGTGAATGTGCTGAAGATAGGAAAAGTCATGTATCGCTATCAGGAGTCTATGCACTTTGCCATGTTGGAAAGGGGAGATGTATCTGTGCCTAGATATACTTGATTCTCATTGCCATCCTGGTTGTCTTATTTGATGAGGGGTGTGATATTCGGCATTCACTCATTTATTCATTTATTTAATAAACATTTATTGGATGAGCCCTGTGTGTAAGGCCAAGGGTATAAAATAAATAAAACTTTTACCCTACCCTTGAAGAACTCATCCTCAATATTAGGATAAGAAAAGATACAATATAGTGTGGATAAAATATTGCATTTGTATCATTAATACAATTGATGATACAAGGCACTCTTCACTAGAGCTATGCTCAATGCCTATTGGATCATAACCAGCATTGAAATGAGCTTCTTGAGGAAGAGAGAAAATGTCAGTTGAGCTGGGAGGAGGAGGAGGAGGAGGGTAGTGACAAAGAAAACCTGGGAGGAAATTAGAATGAAGCCAGGTGACCTATGTCAGGGTTGGGAACTACTACTTTAATAGCAACAGCTCCATCACAAAACTTTTTTGAGAGCCATGATTGTGCATCTTAGAACTGGGGGTACAGTGGAAACCAAGAGGGTTCTCTAAATAGCAGAGTTTCACTGCTACTGAAATATAGCCCTCAAAATGATCACATACGCTGTGCATTTGTTTCAGTGTTTTCATAATACTATTGAGGCAATAGATGATATCAGGATTTTCAGAATTTGAGGTTTGATGTCTTCCCTAAACAGCAAGTGTAAGTTCTGCCGCAAAGCTGTTTTCCATCATGTGTTCAGTTGATGTTAGGGTCACAGATGTTCTAGACTGTGCAACAAGCTAAGATGCTTTAAAGAATAAGTTTTTGCAAAGTGAATTCTAACAATCAACAATGAATTTCTGTCTGCACTATTTCCAATGAATGGTGGTCATTTTTTGTGCCGCAAGAATTTTTAAAACATGCAACACTTGACTATTTAGTCAGTGGCACTGACCTCTCTTTCCCTTTGATTGTCAAAAAAATGACAACAGCCAACACAATAATAACCATCTGAGGTGAATGAATCAAAATTATACCTATTTTTTGTCAGATTGGCAAAAAATGTATGTTTTTGTTTGCCACAGAATTTTAGTAATTAGTTTATGTGTGCCATGAGATTAAAAAAGGTTGAAAATCACTAATCTAGGGGACTAATCATATCCAACTTCTGCAAGACTTTTTGATGTTTCCATGACCCCATTTGTTTCTTAGGCTTTAAGGGATAGTGTGATATCAAGGGAAAAGGAGGGACTTTTTGCACTCAAATGCACCTGAGTTTAAATGTAAGCAATATAACTCAATATCTATGTCAACCTGGGCAAGTAACTTAATATAACTAACTATAAGCTTTTACCTTAAAAATGAGAATTACAATATCAACTTAGGTAGTTTTGAGAATTTGTAGTAAAATATCTAATGTCCTCTGTGTAATAAGTGGCACATAGCAGGTGCTCAGTTAATGGTGTGTGCTGTGTATGTGTTTGCGTATAAATGTAGCCCAATCATTAATAGTTGTTTCTGAACTGGAAGAGTTGTCAGGTCCATTAAAAAACTATTTAAAAATCAACAGATTTTTATAGAGGTTTACTATATATCACATGAAGCTCTATACTGGATATTATGAAGATGATCAAGAAGGAATAAAAATATTATCTGGACTCCTGAAAAATCAAGGTCTTACTGAAAAGACAGTCTCCTGGGGAACAAACAGACAATGTTATGAAACAGTAAAATAATAATAATTAATAATAATAATAATAATAATAATAATAATGGTAAATTCTAGGTGATTTTATGCAGGCTGTGAGCACATTAGCTGTTCCGATTTGGGAGAAATAGCTGGTGGTCATGGCAGCCAGAACATGGAGCTTGCCCTTGAAGGACCTTTATTATTTAGAAAGACAAAGGGCAGCTGGAGGACATCAGTGCCACCATCACAAACTGGCAGTCCTCAGGCTCAGTGGACCTAGAAGAGCTGTTTTATTTGGCCTTCACATTAGCATCTCCAAATGCCAGAGAATGAATGAGCCATCTAGAAGTAGGCAAACAAGCACATTTTCTAAAAGGATAATGTTTCATGCATTAAATAAATGTAATACCTTTTTCTAGTTTGGTATCAATATACAAGGCATGTGAATAATGAGTTAGCTGGGAGTTAATTGACTGCAGAGACTCTATTTTCAGTCTCTGTCTGTATTTTTTGAATTAATATACACAGTGGGTGATTCAGCAAAAGAATTTAAAAATAAATTCTTTATAGAAAGATCCCATCAATTTGATGTCTTCATAATTCATGAAGCATAGACCCATAATAGCTCTATTTTCTCTTTAACTTTGGAAAATAAAAGATGCCATTAGTTTAAATTAGGCTTGTATGTGGAATAACCATGTATATCAACAAATATAGTTAGAATCAGATGCTTTTTAAGAGAATAAATGCCAGAAAGAATTGATTGTTTCTTTAAAAAGTGTAATATAAAACTTTTATTGATAAGCTAGTGTAAAATTATCTTGAATTTTTTTTTTTACATTTCTGCAATACATCATCTGTGTATTATATTGTGTGTTTACCACCCCAAGTCAATCTCCTCCCATCACCATTTATACCCCCTTTACCTTCTTTTCCTTCTTCCTACTCCCCTTCCCTCTGACAATCACCATACTGTTGTCTGTGTCCATGAGCCTTTCTTTTTTTTCCCTTTGCTTAAAGAGTTGATACGTGACACATGAATTTATAAAAGTCAATTATGAGCAATCAAAATCTAATAAGTGGTTAGTTATCCTAGATTGGCTACTGTTTTTACAGAGTACACTTGGAATTAAATAAAATGTTGCTTTGGATTTGGTCACTGTATTGGTACTCAGGATAGTTGCAGAATATGTAGATATGATGTGAAGCTGCATATTTTAACATTGAAAAGTGTCCTAGCAATTCTGTGTTAGGTGCTTCTGACACTGGCTACAGAAAGCACTACACGCCCAGATGGAAAGACTTATGATATAAAATGTGTTCGCTTCATTGATTTGTTTCCCCGAAGAAGTTGAGACCCCTAGGGAAGCTGACTGTGGCTAATGTTTGATCTCTTCTAGCTGGAGGAAATTGAAGCATAGGAAAGTGGATTGGATTTGTCTGAGAGTTTCTGGAGCCAGGGGCACCTGGGACCAGAGCTCCGATGTCTACTTCCAGGCATCGTTCAGTGGCTTGGTCACACATTTTCCTCTAATATCAGATTTTGCTTCCCACTCATGGGTGGCACCAAGAAAAACGTTATGAACACTTAAGGTCTTAATCCAAATCCTAGGAATTGGAAGACTAAATAAATAAGGTAATTTAAGTTTAGGAATACCTTTTGCCTCAGAAGTAATTTATTTCCTTCCGAGTATGTAAAAATGTATCTTTAATGAAGTAGTTTTTACTCTAGTCGATTAGTATACTTTAACAAAACATTGGGAAGAGAGATTTAACTTAATTCTTCACAAGGATATTATATCAGTGATTTTTGTGTCATTAAAAAAAGGTCTAGACTTTATTTACCTACCTCAGTTGTTGACTTTGCGGAACATGGAGAAAGCAACACCAGCGATGCAGAAAGTACCTGTTTGTCGAGAGAGAGTACAGACATGGACTGAAATCCATGGCCCATAAAATACCTCCTTTTGTTGTTTAAAGCACATTCTAGCTTGGTGAAATAATTGTTAATGCAGAATGTTATAACTAAGCAAAGGAATGAAATTTCTATACCTCCAGTCAGAGTAGAGGCTCCGTAAGGTACTCCGAGATGTGTGCCCTTCTTTTGTGATTCTAAACTATGGAAAGGATTGCCTAGAGTGTAATTAGGAATCAGGAAATCAATAAATATCATAATTTTGCCCAGCCGGCATGGCTCAGTGGTTGACCTATGAACCTATGAACCAAGAGGTCAAAGTTTGATTACCAGTAGGGCACATGCCTGACTTGCAGGCCAGATCCCCAGTATGGATGGAGTATGCAGGAGGCAGCCCATCAGTGATTCTAATCATATATGTTTCTATCTCTCTCTCTTCCTCTCCAAAACCAATAAACATATATTTTTAAAAATAGAAATTTATTTTTTGAGTGTGTGTGTGTGTGTGTGTGTGTGCGCGCACACACACACACACAATTTTTTAATTTTTAGTAGTATTGTAACATTTTCTGGGAAATAATTGTGCTTTTATTTAAGAAAAAAGTTGCTTGCTTAGGTATCTACAAATGCTTTCCACACAAAAGTATTTTATTTTATTTTTGGCTGTAAAAATGTTTAATCACTTTTAATTACACTACATGTAATGGAGAAGATATCTTTGTACTAATGATACAGTAGGAAAACATGCACACCACAGGTTAAAAGTCTCATTGTGAAATGTTATTCGTTATAAGATATAGTAATTTTTAATTTCCTCTTTAAAAGACAGGACTAAATTTTAATTAATAGAAGGTACTTAAAGAAAAAAAATCAGGAGTAGCTTTAGCAACCAATTAAGAAGGATTTTTGTCTTAAGAGTTTGTGTGTTTGATGTGAGATGGTTATAAATGTTCTATAATATTTTTTCTTTCCTAGTTTTCAGTTCTCCCATACTATACTAGTGGTGCTTTGTATGGGGAAAAATGTTTCAGCCTATATTCCCTTTCTTTCCCTTTTAGTTATCTATGGTAAGATACATATAGTTTTGCAAATGTTTACTTGCCTGAGTCCCCAAAATCTAGCAAACATTACACTAGCTAATGGATCTGATTATAGGTACCTTGAACCATTGTCAACTAAAGAGACTGTTCTAATAGGATATTATTTTACAGGTTATTTTCCTAAGAGAGAAACTCTTGGGATGAAATAAAGCTTAAAAATAGGATGTATGTGTTTTGGGGGATGATTAAGGAGTGGAGATAAGGAATTTTGGAGTGAGTGAGCTTATATGATTACTAGAGGCCCGGTGCATGAAATTCGTGCACTAGGGAGGGTGTCCCTCAGCCCAGCTTGCACCCTCTCTAATATGGGACCCCTCGGGGGATGTCCAACTGCAGGTTTAGGCCCGATTCCACAGGGATCGGGCCTAAACCTGCAGTTGGACATCCCTCTCACAATCCGGGACAACTGGCTCCTAACCACTCACCTACCTGCCTGATTGCCCCCTAACTGCTCCCTTGCTGGCCTGATTGCCCCCTAACTGCTCCTCTGCGGGCCTGATTGCCCCCAAATACCCTCCCCTGCTGGCCTGATCACCCCCAAGGCTTTTATTAGTATAGATATGACCCTGCACAGAAAATTTTACTAACCCTGCTTGACGATTGAATCATTAGGACCAGACACCAAGATTTCCTTTCTTTGAATAGTGGAGGGAATACTTATCTTGTCTTTAAGTTGCCTGGAAATTAAAATGAGATAATGACTTAGAAAAGTATAAAAGCACCATATAAAGACAACTGTCTTTTTACTGAAGTGGCAAAATGAAAAACACTTTTTATTCTCACCTTCCTTCCTTTACAGCGTTTATTTAAACTTTGAAATTTATAAAAATTTCACTCCAATTTTCATTTCTTTACATTCAACATTATTTTGTATTGGTTTCAGGTTTTATATTAGTTACAGAATAGTGGTTAGACAATCATATACTTTACAAAGTGTTCCCCGATATTTCTAGTACCCACCTGGCATCATACCATCATTACAACACTATTGACTATATTCCCTATTTAAGTGACAATGGGTTTACAGGTTCCTTTCAGCCTTGCTTTTGTGTTGCTCGTCCTTCCTTTTCTTTCTCACTTCTTCCCTCATTTTCTTTATATAGTATCTCAATTGGCCATCAAAGCTCAGTGAAGGAACTGGGACACGCTTAATCCATTTTACAGACCAGGAAACTGAGGCCAATTCCAGTTGGCTGTGGAACTTGACTCAGCACACAGGAAGCCCTCAGAGCCATGCTCTTTGCGCTTCCTAAGGGGCAGCCGCCCAGCAAACAGAACAAACCTTCCAGTCAGGCTTCCGAGCCTCTTTCTCAAGCACCTCTTCATTGCGGATGCTCCACATTCTTTCCTCTCCCCCCATTCTTTACTGCCCCCCCTTCTCCAAAGCAGGTGGAAGGCTTCCCACTCACTGCCTAGGCATGCTCTGCCATGGGGCAGGGTGTAGCGAGCTTACTTTTGGGTCAAGTCAGGAGCAGGAGTCACTGCCTCTGAAGTGTGAAGGCCGCCTGAGCGTGGCCGGTTAGCACTGGGAGCTTCTCTGAATCACATCAGTCAGTCCAGTACCCTGCAGTGCAGCACCCCTCCACTGAGGTGGTACCACCCCTCAACCCCCGCCTCAGGGGTGAGGGTCCTTGCCCCTCTGCCAGGAGTCCTTCCATGCCCCTTGATCCCTGGCTGGGCCCACCCACGTCTTGGGGGCACTGCAGAACCTCTGTCTCTCTGCAGATGAGGCAGATCCCTGCCCTAGGTCTCCACAAAGCTATGAATCTGTGGCCAGAGGCCTGGTCTGGGTCTCAGCAACCACATGCCTGCAATGTTCCCAGGGACCCCGGGAGCAGCTGGGTGAGTCCCGCCTCACCTCCCTGGGGTGCCGATCTCCCCAGGGACACCCGGGAGCGGCTGGATGGGCCCGGCCACGCCCCCCGGGTTGCCGATCTCCCCAGGGACCCCTGGGAGCGGTCACGCCCCCTGGTTGCCAATCTCCCCAGGGACACCCGGGAGCGGCTGGATAGGCCTGGCCACGCCCCCCCAGGTTGCTGATCTCCCCAGGGACCCCGGGGGGCGGCTGGGTGGCCCGGCCATGCCCCTCATTTTGCTGATCTCCCCAGGGACCCCCGGGAGAGGCTGGGCGGGGCGGCCACGCCCCCCAGGTTGACGATCTCCCCAGGGACCCCCGAGAGCGGCTGGGCAGCCAGGCCTCACCTCCCCGGGGCCGCGATCTTCCCGGAACTAAGAGGACTGGGCACCGCCATCTTGATCTTCTCAAGGCCGGATAGGCCACCCGGAGTCCCGCCCCCAGCCTCCCGCCGGCCCAATCGTGGGCGTAGCGGAGGTGTGGTCAATTTGCATGTTTCTCTATTATAAGGTAGGATACCATGAGGGAATTGACATTTCAGTAGTCTTAAACCAACCCCCAAAATCTTTGAACCTATAGGCATTTGTGCAATTAAATATGGTGAAAACCTAGTTAATGAAGTAACTAACATTTAAAATAACAATATATACTGTAAATGGAAATTATCCTTTTAGCAAATAACTTGACCTGCCAAATATTTTGGGGAAGATTTTTGGTAGTCCAAGTAGTAATGTTTTATTTTAATTAATTTATTTTTTTTCTTTATTGATTAAGGTATTATATATGTGTTCGTATCCTTCCATTGTCCCCCCCTTCTCATGTCCTCACCCCCCTGTTGTCTGTGTCCATTGGTTAGGCTTATATGCATGCATACAAGTCCTTTGGTTGATCTCTTTCCCTTACCCGCATCCTCCCCTACCTTCCCTCTGAGGTTTGATGATCTGATTGGTGCTTCTCTGTCTCTGGATCTGTTTTTGTTCATCAGTGTTTGTTGTTCATTATATTCCATAAATGAGTGAGATCATGTGATATCTATTTTTTCTATAACTGGCTTATTTCGCTTAGCATAATGTTCTCTAGTTCCATCCATGCTGTTGCTTCTTTTTTACCACAGCGTAGTATTCCATTGTGTAGATGTACCAAAGTTTTTTAATCCACTCATCTGCTGATGGGCACTTAGGCTGTTTCCAAATCTTAGCTATGGTAAATTGTGCTGCTATGAACTTAGGGGTGCATATATCCTTTCTGATTGGTATTTCTAGTTTATTGGGATATATTCCTAGAAGTGGGATCACTGGGTCAAGTGGGAGTTTCATTTTTAGTTTTTTGAGGAAACTCCATACTGTTCTCCACAGTGGCTGCACCAGTCTGCATTCCCACCCACAGTGCACGAGGGTTCCTTTTTCTCTGCATCCTCACCAGCACTTGTCATTTGTTGATTTGTTGATGATAGCCATTCTGACAGGTGTGAGATGGTACCTCATTGTCGTTTTGATTTGCATCTTTCAGATGATTAGTGACTTTGAGCATGTTTTCATATGTCTCTTGGCCTTCCTTATGTCCTCTTTTGAAAAGTATCTATTTAGGTCCGTTGCCCATTTTTTGATTGGGTTGTTTATATTCCTTTTATTAAGTTGTATAAGTTTCCTGTAAATGTTGGAGATTAAACCCTTATTGGTGATAACATTGGCAAATATGTTCTCCTATGCAGTGGGCTTTCTTGTTGTTTTGTTGATGGTTTCTTTTGCTGTACAGAAGCTTTTTATTTTGATGTAGTCCCATTTGTTTATTTTCTCTTTAGTTTCCATTGCCCTAGGAGCTGTATTGGTGAAGATATTGCTTTGGCATTGTCTGAGATTTTGCTGCCTGTGGATTCCTCTATTATTTTTATGGTTTCCCGGCATATTTCACAGACCTAGAACAAACTCTCCAAAAATTCATCTGGAATAAAAAAGACCCCAAATAGCTGTAGCAATCCTGAGAAAAAAGAACAAAGTAGGCAGGAACTCAATACCAGATATCAATCTGTATTACAAAGCCACTGTTCTCAAAACTGCCTGGTACTGACACAAGAACAGACATATAGATCAATGGAATAGAATAGAGAACCCAGAAATTGACCCAAACCACTATACTCAATTATTATTTGACAAAGGAGGTAAGAACATACAATGGAGTCAAGACAGTCTCTTCAATAAATGGTGTTGGGAAAATTGGACAGATACATGCAAAAAATGAAACTAGACCACCAACTTACACCATACACAAAAACAAACTCAAAATGGATAAAGGACTTAAACAAGTAGTAATGTTTTAAACTGCCATTTGGGACAGTAGTTTTACCTCCATTCACATCTTACCCATCTTAGAGAATTTCAAAGACTGGACATTTTATATAGCAGATGACAGGAAGAAAGTCATTGCAAGAAGAGGTAATACTTAGCACTTATTCTATGCCAGCCACTGTTATCAGCACTTTTGGTAACCCCATTTAATGCTCACAATAACCCTGTGAGGTAAAGACCATTGTCATCATGTTATACATTTAAGTAGATGCATATAAATTTAAATAAATAATCTAAATCGATATTTTAAAATAGATTCATATTATCATAGATGATGAAATGATGCAAAGAACACATAAGGTTTAACCAACCAAATATACTGGGGCTTAATTGAGATTCAAGCCATGGTAGATTGTTGTCACAGTATATTATTTTAACTCAACACTATTTTGCCTTGGTTTCCCAAATAAATAAAGATTCATTGAACTAGAAGATTTGATATTTGTATCTTCTCTATTTTAGAGGCAGCATGATGTAGTAATTAAGCACTGCACCCAATTTGCGTGATAGCTTCTCCGTGTTATTATGTTGAGTCAGAATCATCCTTCGTGGAATCCTAAAGATGAACAGGGTTTTAGGAAATCACCTTCTTTATTCCCATCAGTTATACCCCATGGAACAGCTCAAAGAGATTGAATTTTATTCTTCATGTAACCCATATTTTTAAAACAAAGCCTAAAGCAGGTCATCTGCAAGAGATGATTAAATAATGAATATGTGGTAGACACTTTGTTGTAGCTGAAGTACCATTGGATAATTTACTTATTTATAACAAGCATTTATTTAACTTCTATTCGCTTTGGTGGCAGGCATTGAGAATACAAAGCTCAGTCTTTATCCTTAATTAACTTACAACATAATATATTTTCAGTAGTAAAATAAGAAACTAAAAAATAAATTTATGTTTATTTACCCTATGAGCACTGATAGGCAATCTCAACTTGTCAACTCAACACTCTCCCAAATCCTGAAAGGTGATCATTACAATTCTCATTTTTAGAGATAAAAAGACTGGCCTGGGGGAGTTGTGTTTAACTGCTCAGGGTTGCAACACTAGGTGAGCACCAAAGCTGGATGCAAGCCCTGTTCACCCTGGCACTAGGTCTGTGCTTTTCCAAGCATCCATGGAGTGCGATTTACTTTGATTACAATCACAGGCAATCCCCTCTCAGCCACCTATGACAGCCCGACAGGTTTATTTTTGAAGGCTCCACCCAGTGATTATGTAGGGAAGCACATTCTCCAGTTATACGGAAGAACTGGTGAAAAGAGATCAACCAGGTGTGAAATGGGAGTTCTGAGCTTTTTCCTTGGTTTATTCCTGCTTCCATTGTGTGTACACCCATGCTCATTAGTGTTTTTAAGTATCTTCTTTGGGCTACGATAACTTTTTTTTTCTCTCTCTCTCCTTCAGGTATGGAAAAATTGTATCGACAAAGGCAATTCTTGACAAGAACACAAATCAGTGCAAAGGTATGTGTGAGGGCATCTGTACCTTTCGTTCTGGACTATGCTGTTAAACTGAGAGCCCCGCCCAGGTGGAGGTCCAAGCACCTGCTGCACAGGGTCATGATGTACAGTATATGGCAAACCTCTCTAACATTGCCGAGGCTTTGATGAGTTGTATTTCTAGTACCATTGCTCATTAATTTTTTTCATTAACAAACAAAATGAAACTCACAAATTAGAACAAGTACCAAATTGCTTTCAGCATAAAACTAAATTACCTCTTAACAACTTTGGGTTGTCTGGTATGAATGATATCATCAGTGATGCAAATTGATTTCCTATATAAAAATGAGGAACTCGGGGGAAAACTTTCCCATGCAAAACATGTTTTAATTTATCTGTTCTTAAAGGCTTTAGCAACATTGGTTGACTAGGACTGAATTCACTGATGTGTCCACTGTGTCTAAGCTTCAGCTGTACGTACCCCATGGGATCTCAGAGTTGGTATCTTATTAAGGATTTTTCTTTTTTCTTTTTGGAGGGGGGAAATATTGTTGAAGTTATTTGGCTATGTCTATGGCTCATGTTTCTTCCTGTCTTGGAATGCAATACTCTTAAGGGTTGCATTATATTATTTATGAAATCTATATAGTCTCTCTTTCATGACTCAGTTCTTACTGGAAAATTGGAATGCTTCCTGTAACATGTTATTTGTTGTTCCTCTAAACCAGTCACTTTTATGATACTGACATTGACAAGTAGGGTAGAGCCAAGATCATTCTAAACCCTGTCCCTGTTTCACATATAAGGATAATGTGCAAAACTTTTAGGAATGAATACTCATACACTGCAGATCACACACTTCATGTCTCATAAACTTACAAAAGCACTAGGTATTCAGGTACTGCAAGAAAAATAAATAATAAGACATGGTTGCTGTCTCCCAATAGCTCAATTTCTAGTTGAAAAAGCAACCATCAAGAAAACCAAGAAACTAATACTAATCAAATTATTAGGATTAGTATATCAACTTAATATTTGTGATAGTGTAACAGGTATCTACAAGAGGGGTATCTGCAAATTATTGTTTATAGAGAATATGGAGACTCCTTTGGGGAGAATTAAGTTTATGAAGGCAAAGTACAATGATAAGCTTGAGAAAGGTTGATGTTTAGGAGAAAGAATTTCAAAATATAACTGATCAGACCCACATATCTGGAAGGAAGGAAGGAAGGAAGGAAGGAAGGAAGGAAGGAAGGAAGGAAGGAAGGAAGGAAGGAAGGAAGGAAAGGAAGGAAGGAAAGGAAAGGAAAGAGGGAGTAAGAGAGGAAGGGAGGGAGCCACCTAGGGAAATCATTTAATAGCAAAAGATGACTTTAAGGGAGGGCAGAAGGTTGTTAGACCTTTTGCCTTGAGGGTAGTGTGAAGACGTGAAATGATCATGTGGTCATTACACACAAAGGGGAGCCTCCAATTGCCTTTTCTGGCTTCAGCATTTGGAGCCTGTGGATAGCAGTAGTGACTCTGAATCATGACCTTCATTAAGCAAGTTGCTGAGGTTGGGAGGAAGTATGACATCACTGAGGAGTTGAAGGAACTGATAGGACAAGGCATTGAAACAACCATTTAAACAATTATTGAAATAATCAATGATTGAAGCAGGAGTAATATTGGAAAACGTGACCGATCCCGAAGGTGTTTGTGGAGAAATAGGAAGAATGATACCAGAGGTTTATAGACCATGGTGAAAAAGAAGATTCATTGGTTATAAAATTTTATGTTGTGAGATTATAAATTAGAGATTTTAGATAGGAGGGAAACCGTATGGAATTAGGAGCAAGGTGGGGGGCTTTCATTTATAGTTCCAGGGGGAGAAGGGATATTAAGAAAAACAAACAAACAAAAAACACTTGAGAGAGCTACAAAGGAATAATGTCCTCAGGGCATTAGGTAAAATAGAAATTAAAGCAATTTTCAATGATAGGTTATATTCTTTCAGGTAGCAAACATGATGACATGTAGGCCATCCAAAGCTGATTTCTGTGAAACTGGTTCATCCTTTCTGCTTAGTATCATGATACATTGGTAGAGACTTTACAAACGTCAGTATGGAGAGAACAATAAAGGAGATATTATTGATACTTGTAATTCCACTGAGAATGTTGTCCCAAGTACTTTAGTCAAACATATTGTTTTAAATGTGTATATATGCAGACTCTTAGCCCTCTTTTATTCTCTACACTAGAGGCCCGATGCACGAAATTCGTGCAAGGGTAAGCCTTCACAGCCCCAGCTGCCCGGCCCTCATGGACCCGGCTGCCTCTCAGCCCCGCAGTCCGACCCTCTGCCCGCACCTGCCTTGGCCTGGCGCTGCCTGCATCTGCCCCCACACACCCCTGGCTCTCCGGTTCCACGGAGCCCCCCATTGATCACCCCGCAGAGTGTGGCCTGGGCCTCCCTCTGTGGGGCAATCATAGGGTGATGCCTGGGCACCCGACCAATTGCATCACACCCGCCTCCGCTGGCCTCACACCAGTGGGTGTCATAGCGTGGCCATCAGGACAGTTGTTCCATTGTTCAGCTGTTCGGTCGATTTGCATATTACACTTTTATTATTATAGATTGGGGCAAATATAGGAAACCTCCCGAATTCTAGCTTATGGAGCACCTATAACTGTTATATAGCCTTGTGATGATAGTCAAGAGGATTAAAACATGTCCACTATGAAAATTATCGCAAGTTAAATAGCTATAGAAGAATGTAAAATAATGTCTACAATAAATATGGAGCTATGTAAATATTTGAGAGTCATTATTGCTCTTATTTGAGAGACATATGGCTATGTCTGTGGTGGAGCCAGACTGTCTGGTTAGAACATCACCTCTCCACCTTGTAACTGTGTGATCTGTGCTCAATTACTCAACTTCATTAGGTGCCTCAGTTTCTTCATCTAAAAAATTATATTATGTCTGAGTAATATCGATGCAGATAAATAATAATCTAGATAAATAATATTAATGAGTAAATGAGTTAAAACATGGATGATGCTCAATAATACTTTGGTTGTCTGTCCTATAAAATACTGGCAATATTAAGCAAAACAAGAATGTTTATTGAGGTGGTGGGATTATGGATGATAGATTATGATAAACTTAAATTTCTCCAAATCTGTTATGTTGCCAATTAAGGGGAAAAACAATAGCAAAATAGTTCTTTGTCTTTGTAAAATAATATCATATGAAACTAGCAATGAATTAGGAGAGGATTTTACCTTTGCTTCTTTAATAGGCAAAAGTTGAGTTCGTCTTAACCTTTGCTTTCTTTAGGAAAGAATGAAAAGGGTGTGTGGGGTGGCTTTTTCAAAAAAAATCGCGGAGAGCATTGAGCCTGTAATTAGAGAACACAAATTGGATTTGGACTTTTCCTAGACACTTGCTTCTAAATCATTTGCAACTTTGCCTCCAGACTAAGACCATGCAATCAAAACCAAATATTATGAAAACCGGATTTATTAATTTTGCTTCTAAAGAAATGGTATGAATTCAATTTTTCACAGGCTGTTGAACATGTGGCATATTATATGCAAGTTAGTGTTTAGAGGGATGAGAAAGTGTATGTACTAGTCTCCTTAGAGATGAAAAGAAAAGGCATCAAAATTAACCGTGCTGTATTAACCCCAACTCTAGACTCTTAGTCTACCTTAGCATCTAAAAGAAAGGATTTTGTTCTGTCTGTATCCCACCCCACATATTATTTCTAATTTAGCATATTAAATATTTTAGAAGGTTCTATTGTTATTATTGTTGTTGTTGTTATATGTTAACTTTGAGAAGGCTTTGTAATAAATGAAAAAATATACTTATAATATGTTTGGGAGTTATGTGACTGCATATTTTTCCTCAAAAGTGTTATATAGTTATGTACAGGGTGAGGCAAAAGTAGGTTTATAGTGGTGAATACATGAAACACAGAGTTTATTCTTGTATTATTTATTAATTATTATATTATTTTCCATATGAACAACTATAAACCTACTTTGCCCCACCCCTGTATTTACTCAATAATTGTTTGTGATCACTTTTAATATACATATTAGGCAAAAGTAAAACTATCCACAAATGTTTAATAAAATAGGTAGCCTTGCAGTTTTAAACATATATTTAAATTTACTGCATTTAATACTATAACCTACCTGTCTAACTCTTTCACAATAATTATTTTTATTGGAAGAAATTTAAATATTTTTTATGAAGTTTAGTGTAGCTTAAATAATATGGTAGAGCCCAGCCGGTGTGACTCAATGGTTGAGCGTTGACCTATGAACCAGGAGGTCATGGTTCGTTCGATTCTTGGTCAGGGAACATATCCAGGTTGTGGGCTCGATCCCCAGTGTGGGGTGTGCAGGAGGCGGCTGATCAGTGATTCTCTCTCATCATTGATGTTTCTATCTCTCTCTACCTCTCCCTTCCTCTCTCTCTAAAAATTAATAAGAACATTTAAAAATTAATAATATGGTAGAAATACATTGCTTTTGCCCATAATCTGAATATTACTTTTAACTAATCCATGTCTTATAGATTAATAGAAATCCTTATGTCCAGATATTCTCCTATCTTTCAATTCCTTATTTTTAACATCAGACTTATATTAATATACATAAAATGCTCTCCTCATATCTCTCCTGGGCTATGTCAAGTATTTCTTCCAAAATTCACCTTCTCAAGAAGCCCTCAGAAGACTCTTCCTATCCTATCTGAAAAGTTTACAACACCTCCTCCTTTGAGTACCATCTGGAAGCAAAGATCCTATGCTACCTTACCTCTCATACCATTGTGATTAGTTTGAGTCCTTCATCAAGATTATAAATTACTCAGAATACAGAGGGCAAACCTACTGGCAAGGTATGGAGGAAGCAGGATGGAAGCTTTTTCTTTCTGGGATCCTTTGATGCGCATCTGTGGAAAGAACAGACATGGCTAGGTATATGTCTTCTAGGCCTGTGAACACCAGGGCTACCAAAGATGTACACATACGTGTTTCCCAGAGTCATTCTTGAAAAGTAAGCATTTATACCTAAGAGTATTTATTATCAATGTAGAATTATTCTTTTTACTGGTTTGAAGTTATCTATTTTTTACTGATCCATGATTTCACAAATATATCGGAAATGATATATTGTACTACATCTTTTAAATAATATGCAAAATATAATAATGTGAAATAGAAAATATAATATGGGGATGTTCTGTTTATTACAATTTATGTAAACTTGCAAAAACATAATATCTTTTCAAATATAGGATTTGAAAAAATATGGATTTAAAAAAAAATCCCACTTAGTTCTTCAAGGATTTTCCAATGAAAGTCTATACCAAGAAAATTTCCAAAAAACAATCTAAGTTTTCTTGGAAAAATTACAAAACATCTCTAAACATCGCTTTTCTCAACTGTCAAATGAGGTCATCTATACCTGATTTTAAAAGTATTTTTCAAAATTACATAGAGCCATGTTTGTAATGTGTCTGGCACATACATCAGGTGATTTTTTCTATGACTGTGGACCTAGATTTCTTCTCATAGGAGCCATACTGTCTGGAGCTCGTTCATATCTTTTATAATTTAATGCAGTCCTGAGTACATATTACGTATTCAAGGAATGAGTATTTTATGAATTGACGTGTGTTTGTTGACACTAGTTTTGTTAATAATGAAAAGTTAAAGAACATTTCTTTCACACATTTTGGTATTGGCTATATGAGAGCCCTCACGATTTTTTCAAGGCCCATAAACCCGATGTCTTTGAGTAAAAGCACATTCTGTCACAGTAGCAGGTGGTGGAATTCATTGTAATTGAGTTGGATAGGTTCTGAAAACCAAATGCGTCTTACTTCACCCTTTGTTGTACTGTTTACTGTGTTGTTTTATAAGTTCAAAAGTAAAAAGAAAACAACAAAAAATCTGAAGAATTTTTGCTTCCTTAGTGTTGGAAACCACAGGAAAAGCATGAATTGTCATTTAATTTGGTGGCTGCCATTGTTCTTGTTGACTTGTTGGTTATTCATTTTGCTAATAAAATAGTGATTTTTTTCTTTAGTAAAGAAATGAGAACTTTAGAGTATGAAAGAGAAAAAAAAAACCCTCATGAATATGGCATTAAAAACAAAACAAACCCAAATCCCAAAACTATAAAAACCTAAGTGGAAGCTGAAAGATGAATGTATCATTTGTTATGGGTCTGCAAGTGGCTGTAAGTGGGATCAACTGTCTCTTTAGTTATAAAATATTGATGATATAAAGTCCCTATTTCATATGATCTTTTAAAAAAAACTGGTGTGGTTTTCTTCCTGTTGTAGAATATAAGAAAATAGCAAGGTCTGCATTTAATTTGTACTACTTCTGTTAAGAAAAGGGCAGTTCATTTAAATTACTAGGCATCCGGATAGACCTACTGGTCATTCTGCTCACATCAGCCCTGAATTGGAAGAAATCTGTATTCACGAAGTGTCTTTGGAATACCTCTATGCCACTTTTGAAGATACAATTTCTCTTTTTTATTCACTTTTATTTTAGTTTGGTATACAGTATTATATTAGTTTCAGGTAAACAATATAATGATTCTACATTTATACATCTTACAATGTGATCGCCTCACTAAGTTTCTGTAATTGTGAAAACATCACAATATTATTTTAGTAATCCAATCACAAAGGGACTAATATTGTATGATTCTACTTATATGAGGTCTAGAGGAGTCAAATTCATAGACTAAGAGCAGAATGGTGTTTGGCAGGGTCTGGGGCTTTGGGGAGATGGGGAGTTAGAGTTTAACAGATACAGAATTTCTGTTTGGGAAGATGAAGTTCTGGAGATTTTGGTGGTGATGATTGCACAAAAGTGTGAATATATTTAATGCTGTTGAACTATACACTTAAAAATTTGTTAGAATACTATGTTTTGTTATTTTATCACAATAAAAAGCAAACCAACAAACTCACCGAAAAGTAAGTATAATAATGAAAGTAATTACAGATATAATTTCTCTCCCAAAGAAAATCAGAAAGCGTAAGCTGCAGATACCACAGCTGTCCACATTCTCAAGATGTGCCCACTATGGGAACGCAGGAGCTGAAACAGAAGATTTTAGGAAAGCAACTGCTCACAATTTCACTAGCCATTGGATTTGAGGGTGATGTGAAAAATAAACACATTTGATATCGTACTAAATGAAATCAAGTGGCAAAATCCCATGAGAAATATACTATAAGGCACCTTGGAATTTGTCTTTGTGCCACTATTGTTACAGTAGATAATTAAAGTGAAAACTGTAGATTTTTATCGAAGGAATGACTGAAAGAAATTTTTTTCTGAATAAGGGAATTACGTGGGGTAGAATTTAAAACCCCATTAAAAAAAAATGCTGTTACAACACTGTGGTTAAAAAGTTTCTCCAGGGTTCTCATGAAATAGTTTTGATTTCAAGAGGTTAAAGTTCAGAAAATCTCTAATTTCATATATATAATATAAAGAAGTTATGGCTAATACTCTACCTTTTCATAGAGAAACAGATAATGAAATTGATAATGATTTGATTGGAGGAAAACTTTCTTACATTTTATTTTTTAAATGAAAATCATATGTATTTAATGTGTACAACATAATTTGACATGCATATGCATAGTAAACAATTACTACAGTCAAACTAATTAACATATCATTTCTTCACATGGGTACCATTTTTGTATATGTAATGCGAGCACCTGACATCTATTCTCTTAGAACATTTCCAGTACTCAATGCTGTATTATTTACTGATTTTATGCCATGTATTAGATTTCTAAACATATTCATCCTACATAAAAAGCAACATTGTACCTTTTAATCAACAGCAATGAATTTCTTCTGCTTTTTTGCCTGTGATAATCACTTTTGTGCTCTCTGCTCCTATATACTTGACATTTTTATGTTGCACATGATATCATGTACTTTTTTTTCTTTCGTGTCTGACTTATTTGACTTAGCACAATGCCTTCCAGATTCATCCATGTTCTTCCAAATGGCATGATCTCCTCCTTTCAGGCTGAACAATATCTGAGTGTGTGTATCACAATTTCTTTATTCATTTATTCATAAATGGACGCTTATGTCTGGCCTATTATAAATAATGCTGAAATGAACATGGGAGTGCAGGCGTATCTCTTTAAGAGATACTGATTTCATTTCCTTTGGAGATATACCTAGGAGAGGTATTGCTGATCATATGGTAATTTTATTTTCCGGTTTTGATGAACCCCCATACTGTTTTTCATAATGGCTTTTTTATCAAATTACATTCCCACCAACAGTGTAAAGGGGGGTTTCCTTTTCTCCACATATTCACCAGCAATTACCTTTTTTTTTTTTTTTAATAGCCATCCTCACAGGTATGAGGTGATATTTCATTGTGGTTTTGATTTGGATTTCCAGGATGATTAGTGATATTGAGCATCCTTGTAACTAAGCATTTCCTGTTACATAAACCAAAGAAATCCTGGAGAAGTGGTTCTGCCATAGATAGTGGTCAGGGACTTTGAGGTTTTCTTCTATTGTGAGAGAATAATGTAAGACAAGCAATAATGAGTAAAATTGCATATACAACTATCAAATGAAAGCACAAGTATATATGTTTGAAATCTCTGTGAAGAGTAAATATTGCTACTTTGCATCATTGTAATTGACCTATTATGTTCTTGTAACATGGACTATCATTATAACTATACTAGAGGCCCAGTGCACGAATTCATGCACTGTGAAAGGAACTGTGGGCTGCGAGGCTGCGGTGGGCACAGGGGTGGGTCTCAGCCCATCCTCCATGCCCTCGCCCAGCCCCTCCTGCTGTGGCCCCAGGTCCCATCTGCCAGCAACCCTGCTCCCGCCACATCCCCGCTGCTCACACCCGCTGACGGCACCAGCCCTGGTTGCACCTGCTGATGGAGTGATTGGGGCCAGTGCCAGCAGCGGGTGTGAGTGGGGCCGGTGCCATCAGTGGGTGCGAGCAGCAGCTGCTGCCCCGATCGCCCCTCAGGAGCAGGGGGAGGTGGAGAAGGCTTGAGGGGTGATTGGGGCCAGCAGCCGCCGCTCACACCAGCTGACAGCGCCGAGTGATGAGAGCTGGCAGCAAGTGTGACTGGTGGCTCTGGCACCAGCAGTGGGTGTGAGAAGGGCCAGTGCGAGCACCCAGCAGGACCACAGTGCACGGGAGAAAAAAATTTTCAGTAACCACCAGAGGCTTGCCCTGATGACAGTGACCAGTGCCCTGCCTTGGTCTGTCGCTCCTGCACACTTGCTCCACCATCCCGCTGCAGCCGATGCCCACCATGTTCCACACTCTGGCACCTGCTGCCACCACCCGCCACATTCCGCGCGTGCCCCCTAGTGGTCGGCGCATGTCATAGCAACTGGTTGTTTGGTTCAGTTGTTCAGCCATTGAGTCTATTTGCACATTAGGGTTTTATATAGAGAGACACAACCTATTACATTGTCCAATTCAGTTTATCTTTCCTCTCTTTATGTCCTTCAAAATTTACTGGTGCAGGGCCAATTCTGTAATTCTGCTTCTTATTGGGGAATTTTTTTTTTAAATGACACTTAGTGTCATTTTCCAGATACAAAGTTTCTATTATGTAAGTGAACTTTTGTCAACAATAAAAAGTCAGCATGGTACATGAACTGGTGAAGACACCAGACGTGATGGCAGACCAGGGGCTGGTTTACCTGATTTGGAAGAGAGATTTATGGTATCTCTTTAACCTGCTTTTTTTTTTTTTGTAGAAGCAGGGGCTATCACCTAAATTTTTACCTTTGTGTTTCCCATCTGAATTCCCTTAAGCAGAGGAAGTAAACTCTTCAATCTGTTTTCCACAAACCTACCAACCAACTAATCATCTAGTGAACAAAAAAAATTAAATTAAATTAAAATAATAAACAGGAAGCGAATCCAAACAAAGAGTTAGGAATAGGGACTTTGGCTGGTTTACCTAGGACAGAAGAAAACCTTAAGGGAAGGAGCTGGGGAATAAGTAGGTCATGAGCTATAGTTCTCAGAAATACGGTAAGCTGTGGTTATGGAGGTAGGAGATACATCTATACTAATATGTTGTGCAACCCAGTTTTGGTCAAATAATTGTTCAGCATACTGGCATCGAGAAGCCTCTTAGAACATCCTGTAATTCATCAAAAGGGCAAATGTGTCTAGTAAAGAATGTTGTTTGACTGCAACACTGCTTAAAAGTATTTAGATGTGAATGTTTTTTAGAAGAGGCTAAACCACTCTGTTATTTTCTTAAAACCAGCCCATTTCATTTATTTATGTACATCTGTGGCCCCTAAAGTCATACACATCTTCAACTTTCAGTAGCCTATACCATTGTTCAATGGATATCAAGTAACTTTAAGTGTTATTATCTTCCCCATTTTACTGATGAGAAAACAAATCTGGAAATGCTGAGTAACTTCTCAAACACCATATAGCCAGCATTCAAATAGAAATCTAAGTCTGCCAAGGCATATCTATCCTCTATTTGCTTTTCCTCACTCCAAATAACCCCCATAAGTAAGACCTGCAGTAAATGACCTTGGATGTTAGTAATCACAAGCAGACACAAGCACAGTGTTTTGAGTTGGTGCAAAGGCGGACAGTTTGGAAGTTACATGCAGTAGTTTTTACCCACCCACTTCCACGCCACTATAGACAGTATGGATCCGGCGTTCTAGTTCTGTTTTGTCATTGAATACAGATGTAAAAGAGCATGCAGATTGTGGCTTGAAAACAGAGGCACCTTTTGAAAATATTTTGTTCATTTTATTTAGAGTAATTTTCTTTTCTTTTTTTTAAAGAATGGTTTTCCGTTCACTTCAATTTTATACTTAAATTAGATTGACAAGTGTTTAGCTTTCTACGTGTTTTAGCTTTAAAGTGAGCATCAGTTTAATCGATTTTATGTGGGGAAAATATCACATAATTAGGGATGGTGGCAGGCAGAGGGCAGTTGCCAAATTCTCTTACTCTCCGGATTCGGGATTCAGAAAAAGGCATGTGCTCTCTTAAAGAGCCTATGTGGTCAAGTTTCACAGCAAATGCTCTCTTTCATCTTATTTAAGTTCGGTTTGGCTTGCCTCCCTTGTTTGCTCATGGGAATAAGGTTAAGACCTCTGAAGAGACCACTTTATCCCAATTACTTACCCAGCCTCCCTTCTTTTCTTTAAATAGCTTGCACTTAGTTGTGCAAAGTGTTTGGGGTCATTATCTCCTTGATGGATGCACCCAGGAATAAACAACTATTTTCTGTTTTGGATTCTGAAGGTATGATCAAGGTTAATCAAAAAAGACTTTTTTTTAATGTTTTTAGTTTACCCATGAACCAGTTATTATGGAAAAACACCCAAATGTCTGCTAAGGTCAGTTTTTTTCTTTCTCAATCTGTTTTTTTTTTTCTCAAAGGTTCTTCCCCTATCTTCATAATTTTTTATTGTCTCAAGTGGCCTTCAAATCTCTAACTCCAACCCAAAGGCTATCTAGTCTCTCATTTTGGGGAGAATTTTAAAGAAACCTTGAGCATCTGTGCTTAGTTTTTTTGTTTTTTTTCAACAGATCTATTCAACAGGCACATGTTTTACTACGTCAACCTCCCTAGAATCCCCTGCCCCAGTATGGGTCTCCCATTTTAGAACATTTGGATTGTAACTCCATGTCTTTCTTGTCTGGTCTGTGAGAGAGATGTGACTCAGGACTGATGTTCTACTTCCAGATGCTGATCGCATCCCTTGCTCCTACTTATTGGGACTATTGAGAGGATTATTTCACTTCTCCAAAATCATCATGTGCATTTGGTCTGTTTTTGTGGATGGGATTTTTGTCAGAGGTACCATAACAACAAGGCATCCACTGCATATATGTAACCCAAATGAACTCACTCTCGGGTAGGGCATGGCTGCACTTGGTCAGGTTTATGTCCCTGGGCAACTATGAAGTCCCTGTGCGTTGGTATCTATATTCCTCCAGAGTTCACAGTTAGACTTGACATTGCCAGAGTTCCTTGAAATGTTTGGACAAATAATGGAAAGAAATTAACAGCTTTTTCATTTGGTTTTAATTCCACAGTGAAAGCCTTACCTGAAGCCCTGTGCTGCAACTGGTTTCATTCAGGCTTTGCTCTCTAAACATTTTGTAGATGGTTGTTCAGAATTCCCAGCCATCATTAGCTAACTGCAAACATGTGGAAACACAGAGGCTATGACCTTCAGATCCACTCTAGAAATATAAACTTAGTCTCTGACTTTAGAGAGGAAATGCTTCTCTCTCTCTCTCTCTCTCTCTCTCTCTCTCTCTCTCTCTCTCTCTCACCACGAATTGGGGCTGTAATATGTGTGTCATTAAAACTTGACCAGGTCCTTGCTCCAGGGAGCAGCAGCTCACTTAAAGTGTGCAGGATTTTTTTTTAAATATTTTTTTATTGATTTTTTACAGAGAGGAAGGGAGAGGGATAGAGAGTTAGAAACATCGATGAGAGAGAAACATCGATCAGCTGCCTCCTGCACACCCCCTACTGGGGATGTGCCCGCAACCAAGGTACATGCCCCTGACCGGAACCTGGGACCCTTGAGTCCGCAGGCCGACGCTCTATCCACTGAGCCAAACCGGTTTCGGCGGATTTTTTGTTTTTTAAGATACAAAACATGGACCCATATAAAGTGGAAAGTATTGATCATTGATGATTATTGATGAAACTTTATCTATGGAAGTCAACCAAAAATTTAATTTAGAGAGACAGTGGGATGCCTCCTATCTGTCAGCTCTATTTAAAAGCAAAGGTATTGATTTATGACTACCAAACAAGAGTCACTCAACCATCTCATATCATTTTTTTTCTAAAAAAATAATATTTTAAGTGTGGAAAATCTAGACACATGAATGTAACTTTTGCATCGGATTACTGAAATCTCTGAAATAACATAAATATGCAAAAATGGGGAGTGACTTAACTCCAGTGAAAGCAATGGAGTATTTTATAACCATTTAAATGGTAATTGTTAAGACTCTGAGGTAGCATGGAAAACTGGCTAGAGTGGGAGAAAGAAAAATAGAAAATAAATGTATACTCTGCTAATAACTAGGTCAAGATATTATTTATGATGACTACTGAAGATACTTTTTCTTGATAGGTATCACTATCCGTTGGCATTTATGTCTTCTCCTCTGGATAGCATATTCTTTGAATGAGGGACCATATTTTACTATGTCTGCAAAACTAAGAGCTAGCATTCAACAAGGGCTAATAAGTATTTCTCAGTTAATCCATGAAAAGATAACAAATGTCTAGAAAAACAACAATAATGATTAATGTGAAAATAATTTGACAGTATTAAAATGGAACAAGGAGAAAAATGTTCATTTATTCTATAACGAGACAGTTTAAGGATGAATTATCTTCATTAAAATTCAATTACATGTGTAAATTTTTGGGTCTCTGTCATTTGCAATGATATGGCAAAAATGGTAGACTTCTAATTATTTATTAGGAAATATAAGGCCTTTCATGACCTGGCCTGTCCTACCTCTAGCACCAGGATGACTGCACTTTTATATAACATGAGCCCTGCACAACTCTGAAACTGACGGAGCACTCACATTGTAGTCCATGTGAATTGCACCACTGGAGTTGTACAATGAGTAGCCTGTGGCCATACTGATGACTCTGGCTAATTCTCATCTCTTCCCACCATACCCAACTATTTCCACCTCATATGCAAAGACACTTGGGTATCTGTTCTCTTTGCCTGAAACGTCACCTGTCCCCCATCTACATATATAAAAGCCAAGCAACCACAATGACGGAACGACTGGAAGGACCGGTCCTTATGACGCAAATTGCGGAGGCCAACCGGCCCAATCAGGGTCCCGATTGCCCCCCAACCTCCTATGGCCCTGCCCCCAATCACCCCCCCCACCCTGATGGGGGCAGGGCTGGCCAGCCAACCTCCCACGGCCCCTCCCCCTGGCTGGCCCAGCGAGCCAGCTAGACTCGACCTGTGCACTAATTCATGCACTGGGCCTCTAGTTTTATAATAAAGTCTGGTATGTATTGAGCATTTACTAAATACAGAAATTACACTAAGACATTTTTATACATTATGGCACTCTTTTCCAAATTGTTTTACTTATCATCTTCATTTTATAGGTGGGAGAGACAAGGAACTGGTCCACATCTCTACAACTATGAAATAGCAGATATGGGATATAAATTCAGGTCGGCTTTGTTCTAAAGCCTGGTTATTCTATCTCATCCCTCCCCTAGGCTGTCTCTGTGCTCTTCCTTGTCTTGCAAGATTCAGCAGAGATGCACTAAGTCTTCAAAGCTTTATTTTTCCCTCTATCCCTGCTCAAGCTGACTTAGATGCCCTTTTTCTGTATGTCTTAATAAAACTCTCAGTTCTCCCAAAAGTCTAGCCAGCTTTTAACAAACTGGGTACAATCAGTGACTTTTCTTTCATGTTCCTCTTACACCATGGCCTTATCAAGAGCAAGAATTATACATTTCTTCAGATAATAAAAAAAACCCTACATCTTATTTATTTCTTGTTCACCATACTTAGCACATGCTTGACACATGAAGTAGTTACCCAATGAGTATCTGGAGAAATAAAATAATGAATGGCTTAACCACATCTTAGGTTCTCATCACATGGATGTAGCACCAAGAAATCATCAAGCGTGTGATTTGGGTTGTGATTAGAAACCAGAATAAATTTGTAGCCATTTATCACCCAGCTGCAGTTAGCACAAGTTCTTGTTAAGAACTCTTGGGGTTAGGGTTCTTTTGCAGATCCCTTGTCTAGTTTTAAAACAGTGCTTTAATCATGTCCCTTAACTACTTTGGAACTTGCTATTCCATTCCTTATCAAGCCTGAATCCCTCAGTATGGCTTTAAAAACCCACTGAAATATGTCTCAACTCACATTATTTTTCATTCTGTTCCAGCATGTGCCTTTAATGTTAAGCAGGCAGTCACTTTACTCTCCCAACATCATGGGTATACCACCCTTGGGTCTTTACTCAACTCATCCCTACCTCCCAGAAGCCCCTTCTCTGTAGCCTTCTTCCATTGTAAACCAGACTTGAATTACTGGGTAACTTCAAATTCTACGTTGCCAGTGCAAGCTTACCTGTTTACCTTAGCTCTTGGTAAAAATCTATTTTCTATGAATTCATATTGCCCCTATCCGATAATTTACCATCTAAAGATATTGTTGGCTGTTTCCAGCAATGCTTTAGTTATGCTAGCATGGTCTTCCCTACAAAATTATTAACAAACACCTTGCATTTCTCTTGTTGTTTAAAACCACAAGGTATTGAGTTCCCACTATGTGCTGGGTGGGATCTATGCTGCATGTTTTACAAACATCTTAGCTGGAATAGATTTGAGTTGCCCTTTGGTTAATGACAAAGGAGAAAAGCTTTCAACGGAGAATTGATTAAAGTCAAAAGTTGGTTTCTAAAAATAACTTTGACCTAAATTTAACAGTGATTCTAATGATTCATGGTTGTATTTGAACAGACGACAGCATACAACTATTTCTGTGCTTGAGTGTTTCATGTGACTTTAATATTTAGTACAGAGCATATGCGCAGAACAGTTTTTACTCTCCTCGGATAGTTGGTGCCTCTGTGAGTCTCTGTGTTTGGTCTTCGAACTACTCCATGTTAAAATACCTCGACCCCATAGTTCTCATGGTTCCCATAGTTCGCCCAACACGTTGCCAACATCTGCTGTTGGTTATAAACAGAAACCTGGAAAAAGAGTTTGCATTGGTAGGCATAAAAAAAGTAGGAGTTAGGGACCCTCCTCACAGGATCACTATATATGAAGAATAATACCCTTTAGGCCTTTATTTGGGGACTATGGCTCAATCATTTTCCCATTTATAAGAATAATAACTATGAGATTTTCATACTCTGACTTAAAAGTTGAGGGGTTCCACTGTGTCTTAGGAAAGAATGAGAACACATGGGTCACAAGACTAAGTGCAAACAGAAATTGTATATGTGCCCACGTTTTCAGTCACTTTGCTGACACTGTGCTCCTGAATTAGGAATTCCTCGAAGGGCAGAAGCTGGCAAGTAAAAGGGGGGCTTTTCCAGTAACACTTGCTTTAAATTTACACGCAATTAAAATTCTAATTTTATATATATATAATATATATATTATAGAAACATTAGATATTTGTGATACATTTAGTGTCAGCCTCCCTTTTCTTATATTTCCTAACTTTTAATTCAGATTTATTAAAAATAAAGGCGAGGGGAAGAAAAACATGGGAAAGCCTACACCATGGAAAGGTTATCGTCCCTATCTCTCAGCAGATGCTCGTTCGAATCATTAAGGACATGGAGAATTGCTCTGTCATTTTTATATTATGCTGGTTAGTAAATAAGTACATCACATATTTCTAAGTTATGGGTATGAGCATTTGAAAAGGGTAAAAAAAAAGCAATTTATTCTTTAGCTGCAACATGTAATGAATGTAATAGGCACATTTTTATTCTCCTGACATCATCTTTTGAATTAAATTATTATCTAGAGACTGTAAATACTGCTTGAATTTAATCGTTGCAATCTATGATACTGTCCACAAGTATTCCTGGAATAAGTAACTTAAATAGTCTTAAAACTTCAAGATGTAATAGCAGTGTGTTAATGTAATTCCACTTATTTATAGTTTCCACTTGATCTGTGATCCGGGCTGCTCTATTGTTTCCCTTTTCACAGAGAAACTGGCCTGAAGACTTGAGGATTCACATCAAAGGCCTTACAGGGGAATCAAAACCTGGCACCAACTAAACAAAACACAAAAGCAGTGGCGGGCAGCGCTCTATTCCTGCCTGTTCCTTGTAGATCAATCTTGGACAAAGGCTGTCTAATATTTCAAATTCTGTGGCTTGTGAACAATCCCGTGTGCCATGGGCCTCCACCTCTGGCATTTGGAATGCATATATATGAGCCGAGGGGTATTCTGACAATCCATCTTTTCTATAATCGCTGCAGCCGTTCCAAAAGCCCTTAGCTGGAGGATATATTTGGAAAGCGCCGCTCTTCCGCTCTCGACACATTCAGGTAACCATTCCAAAGCTGCTAAGGTTCCACTTGAGAGGGAACTCGCTATTACCGTGTGTCATAAATGGGCCCTATTATAGGCAGCCAGACCCCTGAGCAGCTATTTCCAAAGGAGCAGCCCGAGATTTGATTATACGGGTCTCTCTCCCAAACACATCCTTTCACATCTGACATTTACACTGGTTGCAGATTTTTATGTAACTCGTTAGAGAGCAGTCTGAACCTTAAAAAGGTGTTAGTCTTCCTAGAACCCTCGGGCAAAGGAAAGTCTTTTATTGGACTGAAACGTTTGGAGTTGAAAGCCGCACTTGTCTGATTGGAAAGAGTTTCAGGGAACGGATTTTGTTATTTTTCTAAGCGAGGCTACAGGAATTGAGCTGGAGATATCACTGACCAAAAAGGAATTTTTTTTTCCCCCCTCTAAGAGCTGAGAACCAAAGGAAATGACTCCAGTGTTTAAAATCCCTTTATTTCCTCTGTGGCCGGTATCTGTGCAGCTGAGAAGAATCATTCCAGTTGGCCCCCGCCCAGACTTTATGGGAACTGAGATTAGGAAGTTGTATGGTCAAAATAGTCATTGTACAAATTGCTTCCAGTCTAAAAACCTCCAAGTTCTTGACAAAGCCCTGAGTTTTTACATTTGATTTTTTTTTTTTTTTAACATGGGTGACTGACCTATCCCTCATTAATTACCCTGGGAGGATTTCTTCAGTTCCTTTAGTAACTTCTATAAATTGTTTCCATTTCTCTTGGGTGGGGGGAGGAGGCGGGGTTTGAGGGAGAAGTGTGCAGGGTGCCTGTAAATTTCCTCTTTGTGAGACACCTATTTCCGTCACCTTCCATTTGAAGTAAAATAGTGCTGGGCCACAGGGAAGCTTATAAACATGTGCTTTCTTCCTTTCCTAATTTCACCGTACACTTTTCTTCCTGCCTTGCTCTTTCAAATCTGAGCAGGATGAGATGCCGGATGTGGCCTCAAAATTCAACACCCATCACTTCCTTTGGCATGATCATGCTCTGGGGAAAGAAAAGGGGGGTTCGTCAGTCTGTAAAACACCCTCCCCAGTCCTCAGGATCTTACCCAGTTTCTGTATTTCTCATGCCTAGCATCACTCCCGGCATGTTTAGAGGCCCTTAGGTGTACTTCAACAACCAGTAGGCTCAAATGGTGGCACCTGATGGTACCAGACATTTTGAATCGGCAAGAGAGGAATTTATGGCACACTTTAAAATGTCTGCATTGTTCTCTGAATTTAAAACTATGCTGAGGCTCTGGTTGGTTTTGTTCATTTGGTTAGAGCATCAGCCCACGGGTTCCATTACCAGTCAAGGGCATGTACTTCGGTTTCAGGTTCAATCCTGGTCCCCAGTTGGGGCAGGAGGCAACTAATCAATGTGTCTCTCTCACATCAATGTTTCTCTCCCCGCCCCTCCACTCTCTCCAAAAAAATCAATGAAAAAAAGTTAATGAAAGAAAAAGGATTAAAAACCAACAAACAAAAAACTGTGTTGAGGATGTAGCGATGGACATAATTCCCTATCTACAAATTTTCAGGTTTTTTTCTTTTACCTATTTGATGAGAAGTTATGTAGGCTCCATTGCCATAATTGACTTTTTTCTATACCAGTAAGGCTACTCAGACTTCCATGGAGGTAATTGCTCCTCTACCTCAATGGTCTTCTTTCTAAGAAGTATTTGGATATGCTAGGGATTAGTAGCAGTTCTCTTATTTAACATATACCACAGGTTAACATGAACATTGAGGCTGACATTTAGCAATGAATGGGATTCACATACTCCTTGCTCAGTCTAATTAGTTGCGTCCAACATTTGTCAAATGTGTATTTTTGGTCGATCTTGTGCTGGGCACTGGATTAAGAAATAGGGAAGATCTATTGCCTATACCCAAGTACTCAGTGGGTAGGAGGGGCAGATACTATAAATGTATAACTGAAAAATAATATGAGCATAATAGCTAATAATAATTTCCAATAGCCAGTGAGCACTTGATGCATGTCAGATCTTCTTTTAATGACTCTACCTGGCTTAACTCACGAAATCCTCCCAATGGTTCTATGAGGTAAATGCTAAGATTATTAGCATTTCACCAATGAGGATACCCAGTCTCTGTTTTCAAGATTATTTGGCCTCCAAATCTCAGAGTCTGAGTCCAAGCAGTTCAAATGACAAGCTCTTAACAGCTGTGCAGTAGTGCTACAAATAAATTGCTCTTAGGCAAAAATGAAGAACAGTCTACATTTCCCCTACATTTGGAAAAAGCACAGAGAAAGCTTTTGGGGAAGAGGCAATATTTGAGCTTGATGCTAAAGGATGAATGGAAGTTTATCTAGCAGAGGTGGCAGAGAAAGATTCCCCTGGAGAGGGAAGAATATGGCGATGGCAGAATGCGGTAGAAGTGTGCGGTGTTTTTCTGATGGATTAAAAGTAGAGTTTTTGCATATATGGGAACAGTAAATGATGTAACCTGAAGTGCAAGCTTAAGTCTTATTGTGAGGTTTCTTGTATAAAAGTAAGAGCAAAGAGTATACTACAAAAGCAATGGGAATCAAGGAGAGATGTATAGGCAGAGGAAAATAATGTGGTTAGATCTATGTTTTGGAAAGTCAATTCTAGCTAAAGAATGGAGAATGACAGAGGAGGGGTAAGCTAGATGCAGGAGACAGGCTAGAAGAATGAATCCTTTCCCTTGCATTCCTTTGTTAGTGTAATAGACTACAAGTGGCTGAACAGTGATTTAAACTACACTGAGTGGCCAGATTATTATGATCTTGAACACATAACAATCTGGCCACTCAGTGTATATCCTATATAATAAAAGGCTAATATGCAAAATTTCCCCTCAACCAGAAGTTCGACCAGCAGGCAGGCTGGCCAACTGCCCATGTCTCCTACCCCTGGCCAGGCTGGCTGGACCCCACCCATGCACAAATTCATGCACCAGGCCTCTAACATATATATATATATATATATATATATATATATATATATATATATATACACACACACACACACACACACACACACACACACACACACACACACACTGAGTGGCCAGATTATTATGCGTTCAGAGATCATAATAATCTGGCCACTCAATGTATATTTACCCATACTGTTAGAAGGAGACCAAAGGAAAGTAGGTAATTCAGAGCCAATGTGGTGAGTCCATCATTAGGAACTTAGCACTTACCTACCCTTAGATCCTTGTGTTTGCCTTTTCTTTTCATGCCTTTTGCCTGTGGCTGCAGATAGCTGCTCCATTTTCACATTGCATTTACATTTCAGGCTGAAAAAATGAGAAAGCTAAAGGGCAAAACACAAGTGGCAGCTGAATGTGTCCTTGTTCGACAGATTTCCACTTATATGTCATTGACCCCAAACTGTATCATAGACACAGGTTTGTGCTACTCAGGTGAGGCTGGAAATTGTTTTTATAACTGAGCACATTGCCAACCATTAATAAAATAAGGAACTAGTTGATCTCTTACCTACCCCCCTCACCCCTCATCTTCCCCTGCCTGTGCTGGGGGGCAGGAGCAGGTGGGGAGAGGTCAATGGAGGGAAAAGGAGACATATGTAATACTTTCAACAATAAAGAATGTAAATGAAAAAAAGTAAGGTACTGGTAGACAGAGAATATTGCAAAAGTGGATATTACATTGATCTATATGAGAGTTGGAGAGGTCATGGACAAGGCTTTGGGAATAGAAAAGGTAAAGTGGGGACAAACGTTAGAGATGAGAATCAATAAGACTTGGGCACCAATAATATGAGACAGGCTGGGAAGATGAGAAATCAAGGAAGATGCTATAGTTTGTGACTTTAGCAACTGGGTCAGTGAGTATGGTTTTAACAGAGATGTGGAGAATAAAGGAAGATTAGCCTTATGGACAAAATAACACATTTGATGAGGATATATTGGGTTTGGTATAACACTAGAAAATCTGTGAAAATTTAAGTAGTTGGTTTAAACAGACTGAAAGGTCAGGAGATGATGATATGAGTGTCAGGGTCATTGCTAAATTGTTAGTAAATGTGTATGTACTAGTATATCTTCTCTTGACCTCTTCCATAGCAAAATAAGGCCATGATTAAAGACACATCCTTTAACGGAAAAGACCGTGAAAACATTTATAGTTTTCAAGGTCAATTAGCAACTCTCTTTTCACCTTGGCAGGAAATGTCTAAAGTTAAAGTGCCCATTTTCATCTTGTCAGCATACTTCATACCACTTTCTTTGTTCATCTTTCAAAATATGTATGATTTTATAAGCTTATTCACAGTTTGTAATTGGCTGAAGGCAGGGGTCCACTTACACTGTGTTATAAGGTGGCAAAGATGACATTATAATTTTGTGTGTGTCAATTAATAGAGTATTCAATTCTCCCATAAAAATGTATTATGATGTTCACAAACAAAACAAACAAACTGAGCATGATAGGGATATCTAAGTGAGCGAGGCTGATGGGGTCTGGGATAGAGAGTTGGGAAGGGGGCAATTGCCTTCTTTGTAATAGGCTGAACTGACAATGTTGCAATGAAATTGCTATATCTTCTATTGATCATTGCATGCAAATTTGTACAATTCTTCTAGAAAGCAATATGTCCCTCTGTTTTAAGATATCCCTAGATATATTACCTACTGGGAACTAATCTTGGGACATAAACTAATCCAAGAGAAGAAGAAAATCATCTGTAGAACGATAAATGAGAAATTATGAGGTCTGAATAAGATAAGGACTATGTAAATGGAGAAGATTTGAGATTCAAGAAGTGTTAGAAGGTCAAGATGACCACATCATGGAGAGGATGAGTTGGAGGATAGGAAGGCGAAAAAGAGAAAACCTAGAATGACCTACAGATTTTGGCCTAGACAACTGCCTTGGCTCAGTGACTTAGAAACAAAATGCACAAAAAGAAAAATATATATTAGTAAGGTTGCACAGATTTGTATTGAGAACTGCTTTACCTTACACAAATTAATGCATGTGTACCATGCACAAATTCAAGAAGGCAAGTACATACCATCACCGCAGTAGGCTAAATAAGAGTTGTGCAAGATTTATACAAGTCATTAGTTAACCTAAACTGAGAAAAACTTCAGTACAATCTTCTTATGGTGGAAATAGTTTAACTTGATAAACACTATTGGGAATAGTGTTTGTCAATTTCAGAGAATGCATATGTACCATACATAAATTAACATAAAGGATTATTATGCCTTTTTTGCTGTTTCTCAGCAGAACATTGAAAGTGCTGCTTTCTTTGTGATTTCCATGATGCAGGTTCTATTGCCTCATGGAGTTCCATCATGACTCATTTGTGTTTAATTCTACTGAGGGAAGCTAGTAAGGAATCTTATACCATAGACACTTATTTGGAAGGAATCATAACGTAGTCCCTACTGAGGTCAAGGTTTTGTCAAAACAAATATTAACTGTTCCATCCATCAGCCTATAACATGCTTTCCACTGAGACACTCCGGGGTCACCTCTCTCTGTGTTCCGTCTTTGCTCAAATGTCATCTTTTCAAGAGTCCCTTCCATGGCAGTGTTATCTAAACTAGCAGCCTGTCACTTCCTACTCTTACCCCACTTTATTATTTTTTTATAACCCAGACATTCTATTGCATTTCCTTCCATCCTTTCTTGTACTAAATATTTTAAATTGTATTAAGTAGTATATACTATTTTCCGTCTTCCCAACTAGCATAGAGCTTCATGATGGGGCAATTGTTGTTGCAGTATCCTCAGAACCTAGAATAAGGCCTAGATCTCAGGTAGGTGTTGTGATCCTGGGACTTTCTGATATTTCCTAGTACAGTTATTTCTTTTTGCATCTGTGACTTCATATATTTGTTAATATCTTTAAAAAATCAAATTTTGATTCATCTTCCCTACTTTGGAAGAGAGCAAAACATAGGTCCCGGATCTCTGCTCCTTCACTCCCTCATGCTGGGCTTCTCCACTGAGTCAGGTAAAGTCTGGGAACAGATCATTGATCTTATAGCTGTGCTTCAGCCCTCTGTGGGTTTGTCTTTCTAAAAACTATTTCATTCTTAATGGTCTTAAGCTTCCTTTTTGAATTGAAATGCCAGAAAATTGAGCTCATTATGTACAAATCTGTGCTGACAAATTTGTTTTCTACTTTTCAATGGGATCAAGGAAATGAGAGCACTGTTGGCCCCTGTTCTCCATTCTTTGTGTAAATTAACTCATTTATCCATCAGGGCTATTATTATCTCTATTTTTCAGAGAAGGAAACTGAGGCAAGAAGAGGCAGAAAATCAATAAGTGACAGAACCAGAATTTGAATTTGAGTCCTGACAGGCTAGGTCTGTAAGTCTTTAACAAATCAGATACATAAGGTTGACACAGCCAACCTTGTGTATTTAACAAAATAGAACTATTGTTGACCTCCTTGTTGAAAGTTTAAGATCATGATTTATTTAATCTGGTTTGGGCATGCAGTCAATTTGGAATGTTCTTTATCTCCATTTTGGCATAACCTCGTCTTGCCCATTTTACAAGACTTAGCTTGCTTTATAGCACTTGATAATCAGAGTCCAGTCAGGAAAACGGAAATGCCTCCAGGCAGTTCATAAAGGGGGTTGTTTGCATAGAGATAGAAGAGCTAAGAAGCTAAACACAGCCCCTAGCAGGGCAACCTAGAGGTTAGGACAGTAAGGAAATGCTAACATGTCTAGGTCTGGAGGGGTAGAAGGGGTGGACTTACAGGAAACTGCAAAGCACCTTAGGTCTAGCCAAGGGTGGGGAACCTTTTATCTACCAAGGCCCATCTGGATATTTATAACATCATTTGTGGGCCATACAAAATTATCAACTTAAAAATTAGCCTGTTGTATTTGGTCAAACATTTAATTAACTCACCCCTAATGCCTTGGCAGGGCCAGACCATATAACTTTGTGGGCAGGGGTGAATATTCACCACCCCTAGCTAGATAAGGAGGAAGGAGATGGGATTTCCATAATCTAGAAGTTGGGGCCATTCAGTGAAAACAAGAACTACAGGAAGGGTATCTGGAAGGAGCTGGGACCAGTAGGAGACACTATAGAAGAAAAAAGTACATTGTCTTTTTTTCTTCAAGCTTTTATTCTTCTGCCAGTGCCTTCCATTGGCTAAGCCTACTGGGATCCAGTTGGCAAAGGAGCCTGGGAAATGTAGTCCCCCAAGGATACAGAGCAGAATGATTCTGTAGGCCAACAGATTATGGACCAGCCCACAGCCAAGTTCTTCTGTATTCAGAGCTTCCAGGACCCTTCCCTAGTACCTCTCCTCTTTTATGGCATTTTAGATATTAGATTAGTGCTGGGCACACAGTCACTGCTCATTGACTTTATTGAATACCAGCACTGTTGTATGCAGTCCATATAATCAGTTTGTAAATACTCAGGAGACCCGTGTAATGTGACTGAAACTATCGCCCCATTTTCCAGATGGGGAAACTGCAGCACAATAATTCCTCTAACACACTGAGCAATTCAAATCCATGCTGTCCAGCTCCAATATCCATTCTCCTAACTACCACACCCCCCTGCTTCTCAAGACTTTTGCCTTTCTAATTCTTCGAGCATCTAGTACAGGGCACTGCGTGTAGCAGGTGCTCATTAAACATTCTTAAAAAAAATGGTTTTCCTGATTGTAATATCCTGTAGTAATCAGATTCTTAAACGTGCATAACCACTTGGGTTTATTTGTTTTTCCAACTTTTTTTTCTTTTTTATGTTTTTCAACTTATGAACATTTTCAGCTCTATCGCTGAATATGACATTTTTTTGGAAGGCGATATTCTTAGGGTCAAATATCCAGGGATATCTTCTTCAGATGTCTCCAATGTTATCTAGGGGAGCATCCTTTCCTCCACATTCTCGGGAACAGAGTCATGTTGATTCCTGGAAAGTTAACTTTAATGAGGCAAATAGTCTTACACAGCTACTTTCTATGACCAGTCTACCATTGAAGGCTTATTATACTTAAAAAAATGTTACATATGTGATCTCCTTGAATGACTACAGCAACCCTATGAGCATTCTGATAAAAATTTCCAACGTATTTCATTTTTAGTATCACTTCTGGTTACCTATTTGTTTTCAACTGTTATGTCCAATTTCAATAAGAATAAACTCAGGTTCATGTGCCACACCAAGTAACTGGCAGAAAGGGCATTTGAACTTGGATTGGTCTGGCTACAAAACTTACAAAGGTTTCAGTGAAACTCAGTACCTTACAACACAACAGCCTGCAGAGAAAAAGGAAATGTAGCTGCTCCTTATGATGCCTGAGGGGTGGTAATGCTCCTTTAAAATACACGCACCATACACTGATTTCACAAAACATTTTAGCCCGGGAATACGAGTGGTACTCTTTAAATTCTAAAGAATGACCTCTTGTGACCACAAAGAACAGCAGAAAGTATCAAAAGGATAAATGTCCTTTAGTGAGCAAATCATTGACAAACATATTTTAAATGTAATTGGACAGTACATTTGATTAAGCTATTCACATCCCTCTCTTGCATTTTGGCTTTTTTTTCCATTTGGGTTCCTGTATATGACTGTTGTGGGGACTGTAACTTTAAAAAATACTTTTTACAAAAAGTCCACAGTTAGCCTGTGAGCTCATTTTAATTCTGGCTCTGGCCTCAGAAACGGAGTTTCGACTAGGCTCTGTATCAAAATAAAATCCAGAGAGGCATTCCTAAACTTGGACCTTTTGTCCATGCTCACTTCCTGTTGACCGAGTGACAGCCCTTCAGCTGGCCCGTGGTCAAGCTGTTTGCACAGAATAGGGCGCAGTGTTCTCAAGGGCAGCAGTATCTTGCAGCTGATTAAAAAGTAGCATGAGATGCAACCAAAATGCCAGTTCTCTTTCCGTTTGGGGTTTGCTTGAGTGCAAAGGTCAAAAGGAAGACAGAATAGCCCAGTGTATTGGTTTGTAATTCCACTCCCACTACGGCTCAGTGATACAACATAGTCCGATCCTTGTCTCATCAAGGAATTCTTCAATCTTCCATCTGTGTCCCCTAAACACTGGCTTGTGTGGACACGCTATTAGCTGGCAGGGTTCAATTTCAATATTAGCGGTTACACTCGGTTTCAAGCTCCTCACAGTTGTCTGTGCCGGGTCTGAATCTGGAACTGCTGCCAATTTTCTTGGAGGGCATTTTAGTATCATTATCCCAGTGCTTATGCTATTATCTCTGAAGTGTTGTTTTCCAGCTATTTTCTGCCTCTAAAAAAGACAGGGTGGTTTAGCTATTTTATCAATGAAATTTAAGTGTGCAGTGTAGCTAACTCTTGACTTGTGATTTTCTCTCTTTCACTACCTGGCTGAGGAAATGCTCAATATTGACCGTGAGAAGGCACCTGAAAGATCACCCAGGCCCTCACTACTGAAAGTGTGTTGCCCAGGCGAGGAGTGTGGACATCACCTGGGAGCTTATTGGAAAGACTCAGTCTGAGGCCCTCCCCAGACCTTTTGGTCAGAATTGGCATTTCAACAAGATCCCCAGTATTTCATGTCCAAACTCAAGATTGGAAAGCGGTGAGCTGGCCCAGATTAAAAACTACAAATGCATCTTGTAAGCAGTCCTGAGAGGGGTTTTCCAGCTCTTTTTTTAATATTTACAATAATGCGGATGTCACTTTGCAAGACTTGGGCAATTGAACTGTTTCCACATTTAGAGCTTTATTCTTCTCTTTAGTAAACAACACAGGCTTTATTGTGACCTCTCTAATATTTGAAGGTAGCTAACATGTTCCCCAACCAATTCCATCCATCCCTACCTCCCTCTCTCTTCCTGTCTCTCTCTCACTCACTTCTGTTCTCTCTCTCTCTCTCTCTCTCTCTCTCTCTCTCTCTCTCCATTTTCTCTCTTTCATACTCTCCTCCCTTAATCCTGCCCTCATCTCTTTTTATGCTAAGTGGTTTCTCTTGCTATCCCTCACCTTGGCCTGGTTTCCAGGTTTTTCAATAGCAGTGATTATTATTTTACTAATGAACTCTAATTGTCAGATTCCTCTCAGCATGTGATGTCTAAAATGGAATGTACTAGTAATATTTCATTAGATATTTTGATAATCATATTTTATCTTATGTGTTTATAGAGAAGTATAGGTGTTTTTTTAAGTATATATATATATATTTTGTTATTGATTTCAGAGAGGAAGGGAGAGGGAGAGAGAAAAAAAAAACAATGATGAGAGAGAATCATCAATAGGCTATCTTCTGCATGCCCCCCACTGGGGATCGATTCTGCAACCAGTGTATCGAACTGTGATCTCCCAGTTCATAGGCTGACGCTCAACCACTGAGCCATGCCTGGTCCAGCAGGGGATTTTTTTAGTGCGGTAGAACAAAGGCAGAGTTGCTGCTGCTGAGTCTGAAGAATTCAAAGGCATCTTCCTGGAGGCCACCTGGTCACCATGCATAGGAGGATCCAGTGAGTGACACAATTGTTTCACATGGTTATCAATAGATTGAGTAGAGAAAAAGATGGCAAGTAGCTACTTAAATGAAAACTATGCTAGGTAATACCAAAGCAGTAGTACAAGAATTTATAGCTACACTTTTCACTTCCTTTAGCCACACTCCTAAGTTGAGTGGAAAACAAATTCTGGGGTAAGTATAAAATGCTTATGAAAATTAGAAGTATAAAATGGTCATGAAAATGCAATTGATAATATTCCTTGAGGTTCAAGGGCAGTCTAAGCAGTCAACCTCTTACATAGTATAGATACTTGAATAAGGGATGTTATTGTAGTTGACACGATCCTGTCTAGTACCATTTAAACAAGCCAAGTCCTAAAGCAGGATTTAGAACTCTTCAAATATAGGGTGGTTCCCTGACTTGGCTAAATAAGTAGCAAATTAGGGAACAACTGGCCTGAATTTAGATACTTGCAATGAATCTGGGTCTGAAATTTGGCCCAGTTCAGTCAACACTTCCCCAATAACTGAGGGGTGCACACATGTAAGGAGTATCATAATTTCTAGCTAAAAGTCTGCTCTTTATTTTCACATTTTGTATAAATCAGCCATCCAGCAGTCCTAAGATTTTACCACCTTCACTCGTTGGTTCTTATTTGACATAATGTCACTCAAAAAAATAACAATTGATGACATTTCTGTGATTTAATATAGAAACACTGCCATGATTTACATCTAGGACATCCACATAAAAATACCAAGTATGATTTTCATGTTACATTTTCAGTGTCTTTCTTTTATTTCTTATTTTTAATATATTTTTATTGATTTCAGAGAAGAAGGAAGAGGAAGACAGGTATAGAAACATCAATGTTGAGAGAGAATCAATGATTGGCTGCCTCGTCCACGCCCCACACTGGGGATTTAGCTCGAAACCCGGCATGTGCCCTGACCGGGAATTGAACTATGACCTCCTGCTTCGTAGGTTGACACTCAACCGCTGAGCCATGCCAGCCAGGACTTTCTTTTCTTTTCTTTTTTTTGGACACTCAAGCACTGGTGACTATCTTCACAATCATTATTGCAAAGAAGTATAAACAAATCAGGACCAGTAATTAAGAAATACTGAACATATCTGAAATTTTCAAAAATATAAATAAGTCTAACAAATAACTTTATTTTAAGTGACATATATAATACCCTATCTCCTAAATATTTGTAAAATCTACATTAACACACATTATTCAAGTATCTAAGATACATAAGTGGATGATCACTTAGACCTCCCCTGAACCTCAAGTATGTTATCAATTGCATTTTTCTTTTATTTTTTATACTTTTTATTTCTGTAAGCATTTTATGCTTACCCCAGAATTTGTTTTCCAATCAAGTGTCTTTTGGTTTAGAGATACAAAACCCAATTCTGATAAGATACCATACTGAAAATGTCTAAAGCATTGGAAAATTGCTCTCTAACAAGAGTTTTGGTGGTAGAAGAGTCATTTGCTTTCATGTTATCTGAAAAAATAGAAAAATAGATTCTGGCATTGATTTGCTATTCATATTTTATGATGACAATGAGAGTGAAAATGAAAAAAAAACACACCCAAAAACCCAAAATGTGAGATTATCTATCTATCCTATATAATAAAGAGGTAATATGCAAATTAACCATCATGCCCTCACAAGATGGCTGCCAATGACCAGGACGGCAGGGGGGTTAGTGAGGGATGGCCAAACGACTAAACAGCAGGCAGTGTGGGGCAACCAGGCCGGCAGGGGTGTTAGTGAGGGATGGCCAAATGACTGAACAGCAGGCTGCGTGGGGTGACCAGGCCGGCTAGGGGACCGTGAGAGGCAACCAGTCTGGCAGGGGGGCAGTTGGGGATTACCAGGCTAGCAGGGAGGGCAGTTGGGGATGACCATGCAGCAGAGGGGGGCAGTAAGAGGTACCAGGCTGGCGGGGGGGGGGCAGTTTGGGGCAACCAGGCCAGCAGGGGGTTGCAGTTGGGGGTGACAAGGCCAGCAGAGGGGGGCAGTTGGGGGCAGGGACGGTGATGGGGGGAGGCAGTTAGGATCAACCAGGCCGGCATACAGAGGCTGTGAGGGGCGATCAGGCCAGTGGTGGTGGGGGGGCAGGCAGTTAGGGGCAACCAGGAAGGCAGGCAGGTGAGTGATTAGGAGCCAGAGGTCCAGGATTGTGAGAGGGATGTCCCGGATTGGAGAGGGTGCAGGCTGGGCTGAGGGGACCCCCCCATGCACAAATTTTGTGCACCAGGCCTCTAGTATATATATAAAAGCCTAATATGCAAATTATCCCCTCAGGAGTTCAACCAGGAGACTGGGAGTTTGATTGCTCGCTATGACGTGAGCATATTAGGGGATGGTGCAAAACAAAGGAAGGGGAAGGAAGGCCTCGATCAGCCCTGATCGCTGGCCAGGCCTAGGGACCTTACCCATGCACGAATTTTGTGCACCGGGCCTCTAGTAGGATTATCTTGATTAATCTAAGCCAACTCCTTAGACCAGCATATGTGTGCACTGAGACAGGAGATTCTGAAGCCCTATCAGAACTGTGACCTTTCTCCTACACAGAATCTAATCTTCCAAATAATGACTGTAATTGCTAGAAATAACACAAATGTGAGTTATGACTATACTAGTGGCCCTGTGTATGAAATTCATGCACATTAAAAGGGGATTAATTAGAGCAAATAATTTAATATTGCTATTTGCCTTTTCTCTATAATAGAAGTGTCAGAGATGAAAGAAAATTAGTAAAATGTATATGAAAACCTTCCTCCTGTCAGAGTCTGGGCTCACCATGGGACCCAGAGTCAAGTCCCCGCCCACCCACATGCACCTCAAAATCATGTGAGACCCAGACCCGGCTGCCCCCCACCCCCATTGGGCTAGATTCAGACCCGGCCAGTCCCACCCTTGTCAAGCCCCGCCGGGCAGGGGACATAGCCTCAGGTCCCCTAGCCCGGTGCCAGGACAGGGGGCATGGCCTGAGGTCCCCCAGCCCAAACTGGGGCGGGGAGCATGCCTTGAGGTCCTCCGTCAAGCCCCACCAGGTGGGGGGACACTGCCCGAGATCCCCTGGCAAGCCCTGCTGGGTGGGGGGCATGGTCTGAGGTCCCCCGTCAAGCCCTGCCGGGGGGTTGCTTAGCCTCAGGTCCCCCATCAAGCCCCACTGGCAGGGGGGCGCAGCCTTATGTCCCCCATCAAGTGCCTGAGTTCCCCCAACCCAGCACTGGGGGTGCACCTTGAGGTCCCCCATCCAGCCCCACTGGGCGGGGGGCACAGCCTGAGGTCCCCTGTCAAGCCCTGCTGAGTGGGGGGTGCAGTCTGAGGTCCCCTGGACTGGTACCAGGGTGGGGGGCATGGCCTGAAGTCCACTGTCAAGCCCCACCTGGTGGGGGGCACGGCCTGAGGTTCCCCCAGCCTGGTGCTGGGGCAGGGGGAGCAGCCTGAGGTCCCCCATCAAGCCCCGTTGGGAGGGGGGTGTGGTCTCAGGTCCCTGGCCTGGCGCCGGAGCGGGGGGCATGGCCTGAGGTCCCCTGTCAAGCCCTGCCGGGTGGGGAACATGGCCTGAGGTCCCCTGTCAAGCCCCACAGGGGCAGGGGAGGGCATAGCCTCAGGTCTCTGCTGATGGCTCGTTAAGGCTCCTTATGGGAACTTGGCCTCAGCTGTGGGTGCAACCATCTTTGTGATGGAGTGATGGTCAATTTGCATATTCCCTCTTTATTATATAGGATGGGGGAAAAGGGACAGCCAGTTGCCAAATTTGTAGGGAGAAAGAAGAAACAGATGACCACAAATTTGCATACATCTTGTTGTTTAATAATTCACAAAATTTTGGGTTTTTTTAAAAATGCAAGAAGTCATGAAAAGTATCTCCTGCATTTTAACTACTTTATTTAATATAAATTTTAAAAAGAACTTTCTGTTATAAAGAGAGCATACACAGAAATATAGAATATATAGAGAATGTATATATCGCTTAGACATTTTGATTTTTTAAATTTGAAATGCAGTGTAGACTGCTTCATTTTCAAATTGTTCATATAGGCCATTCCTCTGGGGACATTAATAAAACATCATGATTATTACATATGTGGCTGCTTCCGTGAGGTCTATGAATTAATTTCCTAATTATATTTCATCAAAGAATGGAAATTAAAAGTTCTAGTTTCTATTTTATGAACCAGAAGCCCAACTCATATATAATGTCATTGTGATTTTGTGATTAAATGGGATCTATGGCAATGTTTATAAAATTCAATTAACCTTTTATAAATGCAGATGGGTAGTTATTGGAAAAGAAAAGAAAACATCTGAAAATAACATGCAACAGGATGGATAGAAAATTGATTTCACTTATCAACTGTAAGTTTCATCTCAACATGTTTTGTTTAATTCAGACATTTCCTTATCCTTTGCTAATCCTACAATCTTGTAACATAGTCTTTCATGTCAAAAATCTTCCTTTTCTCAAAACTCATCCAAGAAGTCCCTATTGTCTACCAAGATCCAGGGCTTTTTCCCTTTCAGACCATTTGTTATGAGAAACAAACACAAGCTCTGTCTTTTATAAAATTTATAGCAAATATTCTTTTAGAAATGAATCAATGCAAAAATCTCTCTGATGACAGTAAACACAGCACATCATAAACTTTCCAGAAGAATCAAATAACATAGGCCAAGTTCAGAACTATAAAGTTTTACCCCAGATATTTGGATCCCTGAAAGTACTAGTCACAAAAGAAAATTCACAATAATAAAGTTTGACATGAACTTAAAAAAAAAAAGACAATTCGTAAAATTTGCATAAAAATAACTTACACAGAAAATGATTTCGGGGAAGTTAAAATTAAAATTCTTTATGCTATGTATAGAAAGCTAATCTGGAAAGTAACTTGGCTAAATGCAGTTGATACTGGAAAATACTTCATGAAAAATGTATAATGGGCTGATCTAATGATTATATGCATAACCTTGAATTAAAAACATCTTGTTGATCAAAAGTTGGAGTCTAAATCATGAGATCAGAATATTCTTTATTCTCAAGAACTTAGTAGGTTATTTTTCCAAGGGATACTTTTTTGTGTGTGTGCGCAGAATTCAAGGTTTAAATTTTGAGAATTGATCCAAATGAAAATGTAACTATACCATCCACCTGAGGGATTGAGGCTGAGTATTTTGTGACTAGTACCTGGGAATGTGGTCCATTTTCTTACTCCTCAAAGTGTGGTCTACCAGAAATGGGGCTTGCCATAAATGTAGAATTGTAGTCCCAAACCAAATCTACTCAGTCAGAATCTGCATTTTAACAAGATCACTAGATGCACATTAAAATTTGAGAAGCACGGTTCTCTTCTAGTACTGCGTAAAACAGCCTTTCAACCATGTGCCTTCCCAGGGTTGTTTTAATTCCCGTTTACTTAAACTACAGACTGCATGGTGATACCTCCACCTTTATTATTGTACAAAGTGACTAGTCTTTTGTTCCTCATTTGTTGTTTTCCAACTTGATTTATAAGGAGACATAAATAATGTAATTTGGGAGGTGGTGGTGGTGGTGTGTGTGTTGGGGGGGGGGGGGGCGGGGGCGTGTGATCTACTTTGGAGCTGAATTTTGTAGCTAGGATACTTTTAGGCTAAGAGACACCGGTATTCCACATGTCCTTGGTGCTGGCTTCTGATGTTTTTGTTGCTAATAAGTGCCCTTCCCTCGCTGTTTGAGCATCGCAAGTGTTCTTGCTGAGGCAGCAAGGAAAATGCAATTCTGTGCTCATGTGGGATGTTGGCCTGGTAATGAATATGATGCTAACCCTCTATGCCTCTCAGCATTGATCAAATTTGGACACAAACTTTAGCAACAAAAATAGATCTTGGGTACTAGCGTCTGAACTACACTTGGCTAGCTCATTGGGGGATCATTGTAAGCTGTCTGTAGTCACGTAGCAATTCCCTAGTATTTTTCCTCTTTTTCCATTATGCTACATTCTTCTAGAAGCCAGGTCAACTAACTATTTTGGTCTCCAGGCTGTTTACTTCATTCCTTGGAATAACAGAAAGAGTGCCATTCTGAGTCTTAGGAGGCCTGGATTAATACCTGCTAATACTGTAGATATTTAATAAATGTTAGTTCTTTTCCTATTTCTCATTATTAATACATAGATGACTTTGAAGTACTTTTAACTATTTTAATTTTTCATTTGCCTCATCTACAAAAGAGGATTAGACTGAAAGACCATGAATTCAAATATAGTTCCATAGATCTGTTATTATTCATGGTGCTTTTCAGGGTGGTATGTCTTAAAAGAAGAGGCCCTGAGAATACCAGGACTTGATAGAGATGCCTTAGGTGCCATTCTGAAATGGGATAAGCTGAGGGAATGGAGCATCCAGATCCCTGCTTCCTAGCACTGGGGCCCTTGCATGTATTGTACATACTATAGGTCTTCATTAAGTTTTCATTGAGAACAATTATAAGCTCTTAAGAAATAAGTGTGAGAACTGATTCTCTAAGAAATAAAACATAATTGATAATGCAAAGCACATCAGAATCATTTGAACAGGAGACAATACAGCACACATATATGTATGGCCTCCCAGTTCTTGCTTTGTGTTGTGTCAAAAATTAGACAAGCATGACTCCAAAATATATTTTGCATGAATGAAGCCACTGGATAACATATACAAGTGTACTTTCTGCTTTTTGAGGTTTCCATTTAGATTTTTTTAAAATTACAACCTCAGGGGCTTCAGATGATTACTTTTCTCCCAGGTGCCATTTCTTAACTTTGCATTTTTAAATGGGTATGTTTTATGCTAGTTCATTATGAAGTCATCACAGGCCAGAAGCATTTAGGGCCATATGGTTGGACTAGATATCCTCGTGCCAGTTTCATTTTCATGCTGTTATTTGTAACTACTATTATCTATTAAATGCCCTCTTTGGAGTTTATACTTCTGCTCAGTTCTTGCTATGGAGGTTAAGAAAATCTGTCTCTAATCTATTTGTTCTGTGGAGCATAAAATGCCCTGTGATAAAAAGCCAAGCAAGTATTTACCGGGTTCTTGATCAACATTATGGGCCATTCCTTAAGTCACTCCTAAATGTATTGTATTTTTATGTTCATTTTATTGATGGAAATAGAAATGTGAGGGTAATTAAAGGTCATAGCTCAAATTTAAGAGACCAAGCTGATGTCCTTGGAAGTTCATGAGTTTAGTTCCTTATTTATCCTCCTATGTTATGTTCCATCTTCACATATTATCATCTGCCACCTGTTTCTGAAAGATGTGGTTTTCTTTCTGAGCAGCAGCTTGGGGACAAAGGTCACATTCCAGGAACATCCTGAGCAAGTCTTTGCCACTAAGCACATTCTGTTTGGAAACTCAGTTATCTTTGAACAAGAAATCCGAAGTTTCTGCCCACAGAGCGGGGAGGCTGGCTAGATGCCTGTGTCTACAAAAGTGGGCAACTCCGATATGGCTTTCCCCTTGCATTTGTTTTGATTGAGTGAAACAAGGACACACGTTTCCTCACTCCTTTAAGAAATCTCTGTTTCTGCCCTGATTTGGTATGGCTCAGTTGGTTGGGCATCGTCCCATGCACCAAAAGGTTGCTAGTTTGATTCCCATTTGGGATACATGCCTGGGTTGCAGGTTTAATCCCTGGTTAGGGGTGTGCAGGAGGCAGCAGATCAATGTTTTGCTCTCACATCAATGTATGTCTGTCTATTTCCCTCTCTCTTTATCTCCCTTAAAAAATCACTAAAAAAAGAAGTCTCTCATTTTGTAATTATATATAAATTTATACTCTGTAATAGGGAAAAACAATTAAAACATTGTCTTTCTTAAAGATATGCCATAGGTGGGAGATAATCCATATCAGTTAAACATGAGAAAACTTGTAAAATTTTCTTCACCTTAAGTTACCTGTAAGAGATTTAAGATGGCCGATGTCAGATGTATGGATTTGGTTGGAGTTAGTTCAACCTCTTGGATCATGAAGGTATTTAGCAGTGGGAATTTAGAAGGGTTTATTTCAAGTCTTTGAGATGGTGACAAATTAATTACACTTGAAACAAGCCTTGATTATCCATCAACCTTCAAGTAAGGTCCCATAGCTGTCAGCAGCACAGCTGACGTATTGTTCACTTTATTGTCTGTCATCACATGGGTTTGGTAAAAAATGTTATCCTATCACATTAATTAGTTTTAAATTTTTTTTTGTTGAGAGAGATTATTGATTAAATGGAAGTATTTGAAGAAAAGAAAGCCCGGCACAAATTGAGAAAATAAAAATTCAGTCAGCATGATGATATATGTTGGCAGCTGCTGTTATACAAACTGCCGAACTAAATATCAAAAGTGTATTTTCTTCCTCTGAATAAAACTAACTGAAAATAATGAAGCCATTTAGCACATCACCTACAAGATCAATTACCTAGTGGTTCCCTATTACAGGCATTTCATGGTCCGACAAAGGTGTTCATATAACTTCGCTAACTTCCCTTAGGGGTTTTCAGACCAATTCTGAATTAAAGCAATAAGGAAGGTCCTCTTTACTTAGTAAAGGTAGTTGTATGTTAGAGATGGTGTTAACTATAGCATGATAAAGATACAAAGATTTTATAAATGTCTCTTAGTGATTTGTTTTAATCTTGACAATTTGCAAGAGATTATAAATGCATCAGTCGGTAATTTCATTTGCTAAATTATAAAGATCACTTCCATTACGGTTTTCATTACGTACCACTGTTCAAATTTTTTGACTGTGGTTAAACAAGAGCTAATTGCCATCTCTGGTAAGTTTATTTTCCCTTTGCATATGCAATTCTCCTGATTAACTTTTTCCACCCCTCCTGAGATCTCTGAAGATTCAGGATATTGGCATTTCCTCAAACCTCAGAGCAAGAGTTTGGCAAAAACCTAGCCTACATCATAGTCCCTTCTACACACTTTTTCTTGACGCTAGAGTCATAAAGAATTTGTGAGACCCATAAAACAGATGTCTATACAATAAGGCATTTAAGTATGAGATCAATGGTTGATGTCATTGCTCTCTTTTTATTGCTATAAATAGCAGTGGAATTGCAAAGGATCAAGGGGTATTCAGTATGGTGGGTTTAGGCTGCATACCTCATCTCATGGGCTGATTTAACATTCAAGCACAAATTCTGTTAGAGTTATTTCCCTCTTATTAGTAAAGCGATCTACTTCTGTTCTATATGGAGTGCACTGGTTTGACAGGTCAGCAACATTTGATTACATATACTTGAGAATAAGCAACAAATAAGTGTACGAAAATTCTCTAAAGTGTATTGACCTTATTCATCTTCAATTCTCATCTGAAGCTCTACAAAATTAGCTAGACATATGTGGTACTGCCAAGGAATGATGTCCGAACCACTTGAAAGTTAGCATTGTGGGTAGTATCAAATTTCTTGCTGATTTGTATTACTTTCACAAATAGAAACTATCTGAGAAAGACAATGCCAAGAGTCTTCTTCACATACACAGTAGAGCCAGACAGTCATTTATGGTCATCTCATTAACTGGAAGCTTGGGCACTTTAAGGGAAAGAACTATTGTATCTGTGTGTGTTTGTTTTTCAATAACCAAGTGATGCCAGCATTCATAATATGCTAGATCAGCATATTTTACTTTTTTAAGACTGGCAAAAAAAATAATAAAATAAAAGAATTGCTTCCAGGGTTACTACATGACTATTGAAATCGCTCCTCTTTACCTTGCTCATGGTCTGACCATGTGTTGCATTGGTTCTGTTGTACTTGTGTGCTCTGTTCTCATAGTTACTGATTTGGAACATATGCTATTGCAACTGTGCCACGATCTCTGTCATATTTCAGCACTATAACCTTGCAAGGGCTTAGGAAGACTTGGAGACATGTCAGAAGAGCTTACCAACCTCATACGTTAGCCGTGCTCCACGGCGGAGCTGCAGAAATGAGCTGCAAATTTCAGACAGTATATTGAGTGTGTGATTTATTTGTTTGCTGGGCAGGTCAATTAATTATTTCACTGTGATGCCACCCTAAGTTGTAAATAGAGATAGAAAATGAATTGTCACATTCTGTGCCTGTCTCTCTTAACACTTAGGATGACAAAAGCAGTTTCTCCCCTGAATGTAGGTGATAACTAGAAATATGAAGATTGGGCTGCTTTAAAGATGTTGGCCGGTATGTCTCAGAGATACACTTTGAAATGACTTTAAAAATAGTGTACTCATACTTTCACAACCTTTAAGTTCTCAAGAAAGTATTTGTCTTTGCCATTTGGGGCTACTCTAACAACAGCAACAACAACAAACAACCAACAACAACAAAAACGTAGACTGGATAACTTAAACAACAAATATTTATTTCTTACACTTACGGAGGCTGGGGTACCCAAGGTCAGGGTGGCTGCAGATTTGGTGTCTGGTGAGAACCCTCTTCCTGGCTCATAGGTAGCCATCTACTGGTTGTAGTCTTACATGGGGAAGAGAGTTAGCTCTAGTCTCTTTCTCTTCTTATAAGGACACTAATCCCCATCATGGGGGCTCCATCCTCATGACCTCGTCTAGACCTAATTACCAACTAAAGGCCCTCCCTCCTATGGCATGTCATTGGGGGTTAGGGCTTCAACATATGAATCTGGGAGGGGGGGACCCAAACATGCAGTCCATGAAACTATTATAAGGCAAGGAAAAGAAAAATAATAATTCTTATTTCATATCTGCTATAATATGTACTTCCTTTCTTGGAAACATTCAGAATGATGGTTTTCTAAAATTTTCAAATGTATTTTCCCAAAAAGGTTTGGATTGGTTATGGTATTAACAATTTTTTTAAATGTGTTTCTAGGTCTCTTGCTGAGAGATCATGGAAAGAGGGGGAATAAAGACAAAACTGACATATAGGGGAGAGTGGCTAAAAGACAGTTTTTCTAATACAAAGGTGAAGTTTCTAGATTACTCATCACTGAATTGCTACCCCTATAACCTCTGAAAATTAGTTCTCTTTTTCCCAATGTGAAAATATATTTATGTTGGCAAAATGGACCACTGGCATATTTTCATTAGTTTAAGTGGAATTTGAAATAGTTTGTCAGGGCCCTAACTTCGGCCCCAAACTTTCTTTACCAGGTGAAATACTAATTTATTTTACTTGGAAAGAAGAAGTATTTTAATAGAAGAATGTTCTGGCTTCTAAATCAGCCCCCTTGGCAACAGCAATCTGAAGTCAGTGTATGCTAGGGAATGTCCTGAACTCCTAAGGAGCTACCAAAATACCTTAAATTTAATTGCTTGGATGAACGTTGTTGGAAGAAATGATTGTGCCATCTTCACAAGAACCACCCAGGCGCTTTCACAAAAACCAATTCTACCTCCGAGACGATGAGTTTGAATCTTTTCCATTTCATCATGAATCATGACTGAGTCTGAATACATGGCACCCACAAGTGTGTCATGTCTTCTGTTTGGTTTGTGTGTAGATGTGTCTGCATCCAAGTTTTCCACGATTTGGCAATCACGGGCCAGATGATTGTGTGACACTTAGGAAAATAGACTCTACCCCTTATGTGAACTCAGTATATAGGCTTGGCCCTAAATGTAATGCATGATTCTTATTCTTGGGCAGGTTATGCATATCGTAGAAAAACACTATAGACTTACATTGGGTTTTCCTTGGTGAACATGAATAAAAATAAATGTGGATGCACAGAAAATCAATCAAATACCGTAACATTTATGTTGCCGTCATGTACATAAACACATTTATAAAGGGCTTGGCCTTTGTGCAATTTATGTGCCCTGGATTTCCCACAAAGACTTGAGGTGACTTATAAAAGCATATGCTTTACAGTGGGTATAATAAACTCGATTTAGAAATAGAAAACCAGAGCACTGACAGGAAGTGGACGGAAATATATACTGTTCTCGAATGCTGAGCTTCCTGGTAACCCAAACAGAAAGAGACACAAATAAGGAACATTGTTATCCTTATTATAACTGAGGAAGTGCTTCAGGAGAGGCCAACGTTTTTCCTGGCAGAAAATTCTAAAAGAAATGTTCTTGATTTATTTAAGTAAGCGTTGCTTGGAAGCAAGTGAGTTTGAATTTGTCTGGTGCTTAAAAACAGTACTAAGGGTAGATTTATGTGTCAGAATGACAGGCCTTGGATTTTGTTCAGTATTGTTTTTATAAATGTCATCCTCTTGTAAAGGGAACATGATAAGCAGCAGGTTGGTCACTTAGTCCTGTGGGTAGTAGAGGCACAGGCATCTGGGAAGCCGCACAATGTCCAGCCACCCTGGATTCGTATCCAGCTGTGTGTCCTTGGTCAAGTTCTGTGACCTCCGTTTGTTTGTTTGTTTCTCATCTATAAAAGAAGAAGGTTGCATTTCAGGATTATTGAGTTTATATGAGAAGATATATCTAAAATATCCAAGATCACCACAGAACTGTAGCATCAAACACGTAGATGAGATGAGAAGACAATTTTCCTCACTTTTTAAGCTTACTTTCCCGTGGGTCGCTAAGTTTCACTTGCCTAGTAGAGGGATACGAGGCACAAATGAATGCACCGAATCACAGAAATTACAACTGAAGTCTGGACATCTGACTCAGGTGCTCCATTTGGCCGCCAATACCATATTGATTTAGGGTTTGTAGGAAATGAGTTATGATGGATAGATGGCTTTCCACAGCTAAGGACCTACCCTGTTGGAGACAAAACACACTATTGTTTCCAAAAATAAAGGGGGACTATTCATAATGAAAATCTTTTTTTCAAGTTAAGTCGCACCCTTTCTTTCCTTTTAATGGGGAACCTACCAAATCAACACAAACTCTTTTTAGCCATTTAGGGTTATTAGACTTTGTTCTGCTGTAATCTGCTGCTCACTGTAATGTGTATTCCACACAAGAAGCTCCAGTCTGCTGTGCATTTGGAATTGAGTCACACGGTTCCCTTTACCAGCCCAGTGGCCACTTTAGCCCCTTCTAGTCTATTACATTTAACATCCATTTGAAAAGTAGATGACCAAGCTCATTTTAACTCTGAGTAAAATAAGAGTAAGTACTAGTAAGTAGAATCTGGTTGTCTAGGTATCAGGTACCTGGATTTTTAGACATTAACTCTGTGCCTTGCCTTGAGTTCCTTGGAGCTCCTTTTGACTTACGTGCTGCTTTTTACTATGGATTGAACGGTGAGAGGTTATTCTCTGTTCTCCAGGACTTATTAAAGACTGATAAGGCCCTGGCCGGTGTTGCTCAGTGGTTTGAGCATCAACCTATGAACCAGGAGATCACGGTTCGATTCCTGGTCAGGGCACATGCCCGGGTTGCAGGCCCAATCCCCTGTAGGGGGTATGCAGGAAGCAGCTGATCAGTGATTCTCTCTCATCATTGATGTTTCTTTCTCTCTCCCCCTCTCCTTGCCTCTCTGAAATCAATAAAAAATATATTTAACAACAAAACTGATAAGACATCAGGAATGCCCCACATACACAAAATTTAAAGTCGTTAAATTTCTCAAAGACTTGACTATTCAGTTGTATGCACTAGTAGAGAATCGCAGCTCTTTTCTCTAAGTTTACTTTGGAATTATTCACAAGAGGTAGCTGTTAATTCCTTGAAGAATTCGAGGGAAGGAGACTTTCATCTTCCTCTCCCTGGGTTTGCTCCAAGCTTTAGCATTCAAGCATTCTTCCATATGTCTCACCTCGATGCCTCTTGGTAAAAGGCTGAACCTTTTCTGTGTGTTTCATTCACAGTGGAGATTAAACACCTTCTATAACAACCCCCAACATATTTTAAATTAATTATTAATTACCTTTAAGTGTTTTCATTTTAATGAAATTGTACTTAAATCTTCCTTTGTCCATAGGGTCATACTTCCTAGTACATTGTAAATGGAACGTTTTTGTTTCCAATCTAGTCTTTAAAGCTAAAGTGACTTGAGACAGGAATAAGTGTTTCCCTTGTGACAAATTGGAAGGAGAACATTCCTCTTATACTTTCCCTGATATATGTGACTGTACAGTTTCCTATTTCTCTAATTTGCTTCTGTGTCACATTTATTGGAGTTTCCATTAGGTAGCCAATTTACTTCTTTTCATTTGACTCTACTATATAAGACTCTGTACCCTGCACGACATTTGTTCCTTAATAATCAATAGTCACACCTAATCTTTCTGTTGTATTTGGAACATATTGAGTAGTGTCTAGAATGCGTCTACCACTTCCCCTGTTATCGCTTATTGTGTTGATAATCTGTGCTCTGCTCTGGGATTAAGGCTTTACATACATGATTTCAGCATAGCTTCACAATAACTCTCTAACATAGGTAAAGTTATAATACCCATTGTACAGATGAGAATACCGAGGCCAGAGAGATTGAGTATTTGCCTTTGTTATCTAGCAGACGTGTGGCCTGGAACTGTTCCCAGGCAGGGTGGATCTGCCTCTTCCTGCCAGTATTCTGAGTGATGCCACTGATACAGGGCCGTGGGTCTGAGTTGATGCCTGGGAACTTCTAGCCACGCCCATAATGTTTATTTCAGAAGGAGGAGAGATGCATCTTTGGGCTCATCTCCATTTGACATAGGGATCAATTTCTTCATCATTTGTGAAGTTTCTCAGAAGTGTTCCTACTCTGCCAAATTGCATTATTAATCTCATGCAAATGCTAGCAACTAATCCTCACTCAATTGCCTGTACTTGCACATGATTTCAGGGAAATGAGCTGAGAAATAGAGAGAAAACCATAGCCATTGTGTAGCTTCTAGGGACATGAACATGCATAACCACGTTTATCCTCCATGTCACCTGTAACTGCTTTAGGTGGGCGGGCCTAATTTTCACAGTGTTAAACAGCAGATGAATATAAAAATAGGTCTTCAAGTAGCTCCTATACATGAAATACTCCCAAATATGTATTCCAAGCCCAGCTGTCTTCCCCGAAGTGCAGCCTCATGTACTCAACTGCCTGTCATTTATTCTGACAAGTAGGTGGTCTTCTTTGCCCCAAATCAAGAATTAACATTTGCAATTTTTTAATGGCAAGAGAGGTGGCAGTTTTCTCCCTATTAATGGTTCTGTTCCCTCTAATAAGTGTGGAGCCATTTCTAGGTTGGCTGACAGTTGTAAAGTTTGAACAATTCTTCTTCCTCTTATTTTTCCGTCCCCCACGGGCACTTATGTCAAAGACTAGCATCTTTTCATGTCTTTTGTAAAAAGATCAAAGGATCTCATAAGTAATCTGTAAAATACTGTTCACCATCCTTGGGAAAGGTAAAATTTAATAGTCCGTGAGAATTGTCAGAAGCAGTAAAAATATTTTGAAATGATTTAAGTGTAAGAGACGTGATAAAGCCTCACTCAGGGTTTGCACTGTGGGAAAGAATCCTCGGGACAGTATCCCCCCTTTGAATCTCCTGAATGTGGGCAGAGGAGAGGGCCCGCCACATGGGGGGAAGAAGAAAAAACAGCTTGAAAACCATGTTTCTCCTTGATCTCGGAGACACGCGATTGTTCAGTTATGGATTAGAGGTTAATGTTACTATCAAAAAATAAACTCATGACCTGCTGCACGCACTGGGCAAAGGTTTATATTTTCTGAACTCAATTTGAAGTAAATCCAGAAAAGGAAAATATGAAGCAAGAAAAAAAGGCCAACGAAACCACAATCTTTGAATAGTTCAGATTGTTTTGGGGAGGAAATGTTTTGAGAAAAATCACATATGATATGACAATTTATATTCACCAAATAAATAAAAGGACCCAAATCACTTAGTAAATTTTCAGACTTGTTATGGAAAATGTCGCAATGCATTGCTTAAGTTTCTTTTTAAAGATACAACATTTGGCAATATTTTTAGACTCCTCTATTTTTTAGCATAGCAGTAATACTCTTTTAAAATAGAAAATATACATAATTATTGTATATTTGGGATATCACTATTGGTACATACAGGATTGGAAGGCTATCAAAAACTGTCTTATTATAAAATGTTAAATAACTATCATATTATTGATATTTAATAGTTTATTTGATGATCATTATGAAAAGAGCGAATGCTTTTGAAAGTAACATTATTTTTTAAGTCGAATCTCAGAGTGCAGGTGTGGGTTAGTGGGAAGAGATCAACCAAAGAACTTATATGCATATATGCATAACCCAAGGACACAGATAACAGGGTGGTGAAGGCATGGGGCAGGGGAGGGGGAGGTGGAGAGGACTGGGTGGGGGTGGGAGGGTGGGATGGGCTGGCTAGAAGGATCAATGAGAGGAAAAGGGGAACATATGTAATAATTTCAACAATATATATTTTTAAAAGTAATATATATTTTTTTACAATACTAAGAAAATTGTCAGCCAAAGTTGTCATTGCTGCCCTAACACAATGCATGAGGAGGGGAAGAAAATAAATGAAATGCTGTTTCAGATTGTAACCTTAGTATTCCAACCAGATTCTAAAAGACAAGAGATTAGAAATCGTTAATTCAGTATTATTTTTGCCAGAGTTTAATATTGCATAAATAATGATTAAAGTAGTGGAAAGAAAGGAAAATAGAGAAAAGTAGGGAAGCAATGAGATATTGGCGAACATTCATTAATTCATTTTGAATTTTTAGAATTTTCTTTCAATATGATGAAATTTAGTTGGTCCAGGTTCTCTTGGGAAATGTTGCAAATTTGGTTTCTTAGCAGATAAGCTACCAAGCAAACAACTCCCTTGGACCCAGCCTTTGTGGCTCGGTGGTTGGGCGTTGACCTATGAACCAGGAGGTCACGGTTCCATCCCAGTCAGGGCACATGCCTGGGTTGTGGGCCCAATCCCTCTCTCTCATCATTGATATTTCTCTCTCTCCTTCCCTCTCCCTTCCTCTCTGAAATCAATAAAAATATATTAAAAAAAAAAAACCTCCCTTGGATAGTTTTTGTTTCAGAAGGTCTTTTCCTTAGAAACATTTGGCTGTAGCAGAAAGATCACTAAGCTGATAGTCCAAACGCCTAAGTTGATTGCAGTAGTAATTATAAGACCTCATTACCACAGTCATATTCTGTAAATGTCAGTTGTCCTTAAAACAAAAAGATAAGGCTAAGTTTTTATGATTTTGTATAAATGTACAGTACCTTCTAATTGCTAGACATTCCACTGAAGAGGATATTGTTAAATTAAGAAAAATGTGGGAGGTTTGTGTGTGTGTTGAGTTGTATGAGTTCTTTATAAATTTTGGATATTAACCCCATGTGAGATGTATCATTGGCGAATACCTTCTTCTATTTAATAGATTGTCTTTTCATTTTGTTGATGGTTTCCTCTGCATGCAAACACTTTTTAGTTTGATGTAGTCTCATGTGTTTATTTTTTCTTTTGTTTCTTTTGCCCACGGAGATATATCAGGAAAAATACTGCTAAGAGAAATGTATGAGATTTTAATGCCTATGTTTTCTTCTTGGATGTTTTTTTGGTTTTGAGTCTTACAGTTAAATCTTTAATCCATTTTGAGTTTATTATTGTATATGGTGTAAGAATGTGGTTTAGTTTCATTTTTTGCATGGCTGTGTCCAGTTTTCCCAACACCATTTATTGAAACTTTCTTTACCCCATTGCATGTGCTTGTCTCCTTTGTTATATATTTAATTGACCATATAGGCATGGGTTTATTTCTGGGCTCTCTATTCTCTTTCATTGATCTATGTGTCTGTTTTTGTGCCAATACCATGCTGTTTTGATTACTATGGCTTTGCAGGATAATTTGATATCAGGTAGTGTAATACCTCCAACTTTTTCTTTCCCAGAAAGTTAGTTTTTATTAATGCTGTATATTGGCAATATTCCCAAATAAAAAATATGCAAGGCCACAAATGCTTTAAAAAATGAAATACTACATGACAAAGCTGTTTCTAGCCTTGGATGTCAGATTTTTCATGCTGAGTACATTTCAGGGGCTAATTGATAGAACCGAAGAGTTTTGTTTATTCCTAGGTGGTCGGTGCCTAGAGGGTGGCTCGTCTGGCAGCTGGCAGTCACCAGCACCAAAACAGCCGGGGGAATGAGTCCCTCAGTCCTGAAGTAGGCATCTATGTAGTGACCCACCAATACAACCCTCGTGTTATATATTTGTGCAACCCTCATGTGCACAAATATATAATAGTGTCTTGATTTGCTTTAATACAGGTCTTGCATGTTCAGATTGAGAGCAATGTAAAGCAATTTTCTTATACCAAAATTAACTGGCTAATTCAATGAAAAATAACATTTTATTGTTAATTTTAAATGTACCCGTCATTATTCCATGCTCCGATATCAATCGCATTTGTTTGTTTCTAATTGCCTTATTATCCTTCCTAATAATGTAAATGTATTTTACATAGTTATATTTATGGCCTGGATGTATTTTTCATGATCTTTTTTCTGTAACTTAACATTACATCATAAATATTTTCATGTAGCTATTAATTTTCACATTTGTAACTTTAATAGAAACACGATTCCAATGAGTTTCTCTACTATAAATTGCTTAACCATTCCCTTATTGTTTGGCATTTAGCTTGTTTTCAGGTTTTCCTGACCAAATCATACCATACATTTTAAAATTCTGAACTCAGCCAATCATTTCAATTCAGTAAACGGTAACAGTCGATGCTGGCTCACATGAGAATAAAGGGCAGATATAATGATAATAATATCAGTGTGTGTCTCAAAAGCATGTTTGAATGAAAGTGAGGCACAGTCATATAAATAAGTAACCACATAATAAGACACGGTCAATGACATTGTAGAACAAGACAGAAGTGATTATTCCTAACTGTGTAGGAGGAAAATGTCATAGAGGAGGAGGATTTTTAAGTTAGGCTTTGCAGTATGAATAAAATTTAGACAAGGAAAAACGACACTTAGAACATGTTAAGCCAAAAGAAAGGTAATAGCAAAAAAGGGGGGATGTAGCCTTAGCCTGTTTGGCTCAGTAGATAGAGCATCGGCCATAGGAATGAAGGGTCCAGGGTTTGATTCCTGTCAAGGGCATGTGCCTTGGTTGTAGGGTCAATCTCTGGCCATGGTCGGGGCCTATGCTGGGGGCAACCAATTGATGTGTCACTCTCACTTCAATGTTTCTCTCTCTGTGTCTCCCCCCCTCCCTTCCATTCTCTCTAATAATAATAATAATAATAATAATAATAATAATAAATAAATAAATAAATAAAATCAGTGGAGAAATATCCTCAAACGAGGAAGAAAGGAAGAAAGAAAGAAAGAAAGGAAGAAAGAAAGAAAGAAAGAAAGAAAGAAAGAAAAAGAAAGAAAGAAAGAAAGAAAGAAAGAAAGAAAGGAAAGGGAATGTAAAAGTAATTTACAGATATAACTAACTGTGAGCCATCTGGTAATGGTTTATAGGGAATGAATAGGTGATGGAAAAAATAATTTAGAGTCATATATTCCAGAAACTGAGCCTCTATATTGAAGAGGTTGGATTCATCTGTAAGTACAAAGACAGTTTTGAGCCTGAGAGTGACATGATTAGATTAGTGCTTCAGAAGACAGTCACTGGCATTAATATGAAGCACGTATTCGTTGAAGAGCTAGACAGGAAGGAGACTCTCATCCCAGCTAGAAAGATAATGCACTAGTTCGAGAAAAAAATGTATTAACTTATTCTTTCATTTTTGGGTTCTTTCATTCATTTATAATCATCATAAATATATAATCACCTTGCAGCATATTAGACCTGGGGCTGTTGGAATCAAGATCTATTTAAAATTATCCATTCATTCAACAAATATGAATTGAGAGCCTACTTTTTGCAAGATGGGCCAATCACAGTTGAATTCATCTCAATCCTGGATCCTGAGTTCTCAGTCTGGGTGTGAGGGGCATGGCATTTGGCGATCACAGGCCATAGCATTAGCCATATGAAGAGAGCCCCAAAGTTCTTCACCGGGTGACACCCCACAAAGGGGATTAGATAGACTCTCTAAAGGACTCTTCACCCCAACCCTTAAAGAAACAGTGTATTGGCTTTATTCTCTTACGTTTTTCTCCTCTTTCTACGGAGAAGCAAAATATAAACCTGCAAATCCAAACCAAAATGAGGCATAAGCAGTGTCCTCTGGCTACTTGGGGATCAGGAGGCATTAGAGTATCTTGAAATAGTTTATGTATATTTACTGAGTCTTTTAGGACATTCTTACTTCTATGAGAAATCAAGGGCTCTGAGATACCTGCATTTTAGCACTTTTATTCCTAGTCTAGGGCGGGGTTTGATCCTTCTCCCTGCCCCACCTCTCCATGGGTTGCCCTCCACCTCGTTGAGGCATACCCCAGGACACAGGCTGTCCTGCTTCACTTAGATTTCATATTTATGGGTGACCCACTACTCTAACAAAAAAATGCTTTGTTCAAAACCATTTCCAAAATTAATGTAATAATAGTAATTAATTTTATACACTATTACAGCTAAATCAAATGTTTAATGAAATATAAGAGAGATAAAACCAAATTATGTTTGAAATATATCATTTGTGAAAACATGTTTTAATATGAAGCCATGTCCAAAGTGATTAGCTACATTAAATATGTCAAAATTTGTATTTTATTATTCTGCCGCAAGCAGAGTAGTTTTGTCAGCTGCTGTAAACTTTATATAAGAAATAGCTTATGACCAGGTAAAAACGCCTTCTGCTTTTAAAGGATACAACTGTATCTCAGAACCATTCTTTAATGGATGGACTGACACCTGAGGGTTTGAGGCAGGAGTTAACAACCTTTTCGTGGGTATGATTAGCTTCTCATGCCCCCGGAGGTGCGGGTTGGGTGTAGGTAAGAGAAGGATGGCAATAGACAAGGTAATTAGAGAGGACACTGTCCGTGCTCGCACAGGTCCCCTTTGGCTCCTTTTCAGCTGTTCTCATGCCCCTCCCCAGATTTGGGGTGCTTGTTTCCAACTGTCAGAATCTGTGACTCTTCCTCCTGGGGTGGCCCTTAGGTTACTAGTGCTGCTTAGTTATAGGACCAAGATCCAAAAGTGCCTGGAATTTTTTTAAAATATATTTTTTATTTAAGAGAGGAAGGGAGAGGGAGAGATAGAAAAATCAATGAGGAGAATTTACTGATCAGCTGCTTCCTTCATACACCCCACTGAGGATAGAGCTTGTAACCAGGGCATGTGCCCTTGACTGGAATCAAACCTGGGTCCCTTCAGTCTGCAGGCCAATGCTCTATCCTCTGAGCAAAACCAGCTAGGGCAGTGCCTGGAATTTTAAGAGCCTTCTCCTTCCCCATCAATGCTTCCTACCCAATGACTCTGTTAGCTATAAGTGAAGGCCCAGCTCCTGGGTTGGGCTGAGGCAGCGGTCAGCAAACTCATTAGTCAACAGAACGGCAAACCGCGGCTCACGAGCCGCATGTGGCTCACAAGCCACAGTTTGCTGACCACTGTGCTGGGGCAACTCTGAGGTGTGATTTACACATTTGAACTCACCTGAGGCATTAGGCTGACAGTACCCTTCATGAAACTTTATTTGAAACTAGAGGCCTGGTGCACGAAATTCATGCATGGGGGGAGAGGGTGTGTCCCTCAGCTCAGCCTGCACCCTCTCCAATCTGGGACATCCCTCTCACAATTCCAGGACTTCTGGCTCCCAACTGCTTGCCTGCCTGCCTGCCTGCCTGATTGCCCCTAATCGCTTCTGCCTGCCAGGCTGATCACCCTCTAACCATTCCCCTGCCTGCCTGATTGATGCTTAACTGCTCCCCTGCTGGCCCGATTACCCCTAACTGCCCTCCCCTGCCAGCCTGGTTTCCCCCCAACTGCCCTCCCCTGCAGGCCTGGTAACTCCCAACTGCCCTCCTCTGCCGGCCCCATCACCCCTAACTGCCCTCCCTGCAGGCCTGATCACCCCCAACTGCCCTCTCTTGCAGGCCTGTTCCCTCCCAACTTCCCTCCCCTGTCGACCATCTTGTGGTGGCCATCTTGCGTCCACATGGGGTCAGCCATCTTTGACCACATGGGGGCGGCCATCTTGTGTGTTGGAGTGATGGTCAATTTGCATATTACTCTTTTATTAGATAGGATTATATCCCCTTCCTTGGTTTCTTGTCCTCTGTTTATTTCTGTCACTCTAAAACATGTTTGTGGGTGTGTTTTTTTCCAGAAGCACTTCCTTAATAAATGGCTTTCTTACAAATACTTGTTCTAAAAGATACTTCTAGAAAAGTTGAGGACAGTGCTTCTATGTAAAGTATCTCTTCCTGTATCACAGCTTTTAGAGATATAGGGGGTCCCAAAAAATATATACGGACACTTTGAATAATTATAAAGGCAGTGTTTATTAAAATACATTTCACTTTCAAAACTGAGCTATCAGCTGTTAAAGTGTGTATATTCTGTGTTGATAAGTCTTCTAAGCTGTTCAAATAACCTGAGAAGAATAAGTATAATGAAACATCCCCAAGAATCTGATATCAGAGACAGACCGAGTAACTAAGATTCATAAGAATAGCAACACCGGGCTGCCTGTGGATGCTGCGTTTTAAGGTACCCAAGGCACCCTGCTCATTTCTATCAGGCTTGTTCTTTCTATACCCAAAGAGCGATTGGAATTCCAAGAGGTAGGAACAGCTGCTAACACCAAGCTCTGGCTGGAGGTCTAGTCCCTAGAAGTAACATGCTGGAGGTAAGAAGATGGAGAGGGAGAGGTAGCAGAAGGCATGCTGAGAACAGATGATATTACTGTGTTCGGTTGGTTCAGAAACCCTGATGAACAGCAAAGAGTGGAACAGCCCATTTCTGCCCAAAACATCTATACAAACTGATTGTTAGACACTGGGATTGTCCATCTATTGTCCAGTTACAGATCTGACTGATCTTTTAACTAAGTATTTAAAGAATAATCTTGAGCCAAGGGAAATCCACTAACTCTATTTATAAATGCAAAATCTTGGAATTTTTCTCATTATTTTAGGAAAGCAGGGGGAAAAAAAGGAACCTACCCAAACCATCCTGTGGCAAAAATGAAAAGAAATAATATCCTGAAAGCAAGAGGAAGAGCAGACCTCTGAACACTATTTATAACAGGAACCAGAAAAAATTTAGAAGACTATTTGTCATACTTAATCTGATTTAAGAAGACATTGCCTTTGGTAAACAGGAAAAGAAAGCCACGAAATAGAATCAGCTGAGATGCAGGGGCAACAGGATGGAATGAAAAGAGGACAGGATGTGAGGCGAAGGCAACACGCTGGGATGAAATGGCAGCGCGGGGAGATAACGAAGGCAGGAATAACAATTTCAAAATTAAAATCAAGTTAGAGCCGACCCCTCCACATACATATTTCCCCTCATAGCACATAAAAGAACTGCAGAAAGGGATATTAAATGAGATGAAAGGAACACGGGACAAGTCAAGGTGGTACAAACTAAGAATTACAAGTGTCTGGAAGAAAATTAGATTATTTATAACAGAAATATGTGATTAAAGACACAATTGAAGAGCCCTTCCCAAATTTAAGGGGTTGTGAGAAAAGAAGGGAACTAGAAATGCAGATTATAGCAGTTCGCCATAATCTAGGCAAAACTATCTAAGAAAATCAGACATATATCTTGATTTTTTTTTCAGTGACTAAAGCAAATACTTTGTTGTATTAGTTTCAGGTGTACAACACAGTGGTCAGAGATTCCTATAGGATACAAAGTGTTCCCCTTGATCATTCAAGTGTCTGCCTGGCACCCTAGATAGTTATGACAGTATTGTTAACTGTATCCTCCATACTTAACCTTACATCACCATGCCTGTTTTGGAACTATCCATTAGTAATTCTTAATCCTATCACCCTTTCTACCCTGCCACACCAAAACCCTCCCATGTGGCCTCCATCAGTTTATTCTCTGTATTTATAAGTCTGTTTCTGTTTTGTTTGTTCATTTATTTTGTTCTTTAGATTTCACATATAAGTGATATCACATGGTATTTGTCTTCCTGTGTCTGGCTTATTTCACTTAGCATAATAACCTCTAAGTCCATCCATGTTGTCACAAATGGTAAGATTTCATTCTTTTTTATGGCTGAGTAACATAGCGCTGTATACAGTATATGCACCACCGCTTTGTTATCCACTTATCTATTGATGGACACTTGGGTTGCTTCCATGTCTTAGCTATTGTAAATAACGCTGATATGAACATGGGGTGCATATATTCTTTTAAATTAGTGTTTGGGGTTTCTTCAGAATATCCTGATAATCTTTTTATTTTTTAAATATATTTTGTATTGATTTTAGTAAGGAAGGGAGAAGGAGGAGGGAGATAGAAACATCACTGATGAGAAGGAATCATTGATTGGCTGCCTCCTGCACACCCTACTGGGGATCAAGTCCACAACCCGGCCATGTGCCCTTGACCAGAATTAAACCTGGGACCCTTCAGTCTGCAGGCCAAAGCTCTATCCACTGAGCCAAATCAGCTAGGGCAGTGGTCGGCAAATTCATTAGTCAACAGAGCCAAATATCAACAGTACAATGATTGAAATTTCTTTTGAGAGCCAAATTTTTTAAACTTAAACTTCTTCTAACGCCACTTCTTCAAAAGAGACTCGCCCAGGCCGTGGTATTTTGTGGAAGAGCCACACTCAAGGGGCCAAAGAGCCGCATGTGGCTCGTGAGCCGCGGTTTGCCGACCACTGGGCTAGGGCATTACTTTTAAATTGTAAAGAAAAAGACTAACAACCAGCAAGGAAGAAAAATACAGGTTTTCTCTAATGGAATTAATGTTAATTTGACCCCATAGAATTATTTGCATTACAAGATTTCAAAGGATAAGGAAGCACATTTAGATCAGCTGTCATTTAGTAACTCTTTCTATGTGTCTTAGATACTGAATGAAACATTGTAAATATTAATAACCTGATATGATCTGCATGTGAAATGAAAAATAGTTGATCATCACAATTACATGCAAAGATTTCAGGATTATTTATATGCTGGGCTCTTCCCATATAGTTTCTGATTCAGGAAGTCTGGGTAGTTCCCAAGAATTTGCATTTTTAAGATGTTCCTAGTGATGCTGATGTAGCTGGTCTAGGCACCACACATTGAGAACCATTGATTTATATTAACTGGAATTTGGGAAGGAATAACAGAAATACTCAGCTACAGTGGAATGATTTCATAGTTGTAGCCACTAAAATATTTTGAAGATTTTTAATGCTGTAGAAAAATACTAATATTGCAATATTGCACACATATGGATTATAGTTCCTTAACTATATAAAGAGATATTGTTAAAAAGGAAAGATAGTTGTCAAATAAACAGACTGTCAGGAACTTCAAAATTAGTTAATAATGATTATATCAAGGCCATGTCCTTAATAGTTAATTGTTATTGTCATCTTTATAACTTTCTGTATTTTCTAAACGAATACGTATTAATTTTATTTAGGGGGGAAAAGAAAAATAATTTTCCCCAAAGGCCTAGTTTAAATGTTGTCTCCTTGATGAAGGTCCTATTAGGTCCCCATATCATTAAACCAAATGCCATCTGTGAATTCTTCCATCATCACACCATGGGAGCATTCATCATATTTTATATCATTCATTAAAAATTAACTATGCACATTAAGATTTTAAAGGTTCTGAAAAGTCTCAATGTTGGGAAAAGCTCATTTAATATTACTTATTCTGGTATTTTCCAAATGTGTTTGTTCACCAAACAGTGCAGAACATCTATTAGTCTTCTAAAGAATAAGTGGTCCATACAATGACATTAGGCACCCTTTGTTATTTATTGAATGAATGGATGAAATAAATGATTCAATGAACCGTTAGCTAATGTATGTTGAATACTTACTAATTAATATTTTTCTAAGTGCTGAACCTAAATGAAGAGTTTCCTTTCAAAGGCCATTGTCATTTTTATTTATGTGAACTGAAACTTCTCATCCCCTAAGTACTCCTCAACAAATTTTATAAAGTGCCTAATGTGTGCAAGACACTCAGTGATGTGCAAAGGTATTTTACCATTTCATACGATCAGAAGTTAGCCCAGTGTTAATTCACAATTTCCTCATTTATTCCAGCCTCCAAAAATATCATAATCTTTTTTCATAGGTGACTGTGCTTCTACATAATCATTATTTAAATTTATCCAAGAGTGAGAATTTCATTCAATGTGGGTAGAAAATGACAATGGGAGAATCCAAGCATCCTCTCACAGACAGGGACAAATACCAGATGGAGTTTCCTGCTTTTTGAAAGTTGATGACACTGTTATTTAAAAAAAAAAAAATGTGCGTCAAAAATAAGAGCCCATCTGGAATTTTAAAATTAATTCTATCCTCTGGTTAAGAATCTTTTTATACTGTAATGGCTATATTCCATACTATTATTACCTAAGATCATGAGATTTCTTATGGCCCTTTGTGTTTTGCAACTATGTGAGCTACATAAAAATATGCAAAAATGTTTGCAAATACTTGGTTAACTTAGCAATGAAACTAGTATGGAATGTACAGATACATAAACAGTAAGCTTCCCAGACACATACACACATCCACAAAGATGAAAAGTTAAAACAAAAATCTCTGAAATAGGGAAAATTATTAATAACATTTAAATTTGACATTTTTATGTGAGGATTACAAAATGCTTTCCCTCAGCACTGTGTGTGTGTGTGTGTGTGTGTGTGTGTGTGTGTGTGTGTATAGCAAGTGCCCCAAAATGGTTTGTTCTGGAACATATAATTTTAAAATGTCGTGATTTTGAAAGAGGAAAATGTAGGGGTGACTGGAATTAAAGATGGCATTTTATTATATGAACTATGTTTTTTAAAATGCCCTAATTAGTGCAAACACTTCCCCCATAATGAGATGATGAAAACCAAATATTTCAGTATGGAATGTCATGTTTAAGAAATCAGAACACTTTAAAAACATTATTATTTTCCTTTAATAATCATAGAAAATGAAACATAGGCCTATTAAGTTTATTAAAATGAAGTTCGAGATCGTTCAGTAAATTAGAAGAGAATAGGGTAGAATTAACCATGGCTATCTACTTATTACATGTAAATACTGGGCTTAAGAACTTGAAATCAACACAAGCAACACTGTGGCTTACTTATGGCTCACACCGTTTTGTAAATAATAAAGAAATGAAAAATATGGTTCTTAATCAAAACATTTGAGGTCCTAACAAAAAATAATAACATTGCCAGGTACTGCTTCTAGTGATTTATATATATTAATTCATTTAATCAACAACTCTATGAATTGTAGATAGGTACTATGATCATCTCCATTCTCCAGTGAGGAAATGGAGATACAGAGATTAATAACCAAGATTTGACACCAAACCTTGTGTACTGCATGCTTAACCAAGCTGTTCTGTGGGTTGTTTCTCAAACAGTGATATATATTTGGGCAAGAAGTTGAAATCTGCATATACATATGTCTTTAAAATAGGCTGACCCAGTGCTTGGGAATTATAGTGTAGAATTAATTGATAACAATGAAAATCTTGTGTAAAGTTTCTTTTCTTCTTGACCATGATTCAGTTATCCTATATTTCTCCATTTTCGGACCTAGAGGTGTTGTAATATCAGAAATCCATTTTCCCCCTCTGATTTCCGCTTATTTCCATCAGCTAGAAGTAGTCCAAGTAAGAACTGGAAGTAAGTGTGGCTTGGTGAGTGCTATGGCAAACTAATACAAAATCATGTCCAAACTAGAGAAGATAGCAGCCCTTAATCAGTGACAGTCAACTATTTTCACACAGGCCCATTGCTTCCCAGTTTTCTGATTGTTAACGAGAAGCTGATCATCTGATTATTATCTGAAATTTCTCAAATTTGAAACTACATTGCAATGATTTTTTTTTAAATTTATAAACATCCCCGACCTGGCTCTACTGCATGGCCCACAAGTCAATAAGGAAGACGCCATGGTGTTGATTATGGAGTCATATGTATAAGGCAATAACTTGTTACCTCTGGGGGAGGTTCCAAAAGTTCACCTTGTTCACACAACAGAACTATTTCTTTTACCTTCTACCACCTATGCTACTTGGTGTAAAGTTGCTTTTGGGACAGAATTCCAAATATCTGATTGAGACCTCTTGAGGATCTACCCTCCGTTGTTAACTGCATTGTTAATGGCAGGGTGGGTCTACCATTACTCTCTTTCTCCATAGATTTTTCTTTATGCACATATCCCAACTCAGCTTTATCCTCCTCTAAGCCATGCTCATCCATCATGAGCATTGATTGCTTTTGAGCTTAACACCAAATTAGTTTCTAGGGGAAATATTCACATGTTACAAATATGGTTCCTTCGGGGGAAGTCACTCTTGAGATATTAACAACTTACCTAAGTAGTTTCATTTTTATTTTGGGTTTACAAATTGACTTAAAGAACTGATGGATGGAGATATGTCTGGAAGAAAAACTTAGAAGTGGGGGAAAAAGGAGAAACAAATAAATTCAAGGGGCTGATAAGATTGTTAATTTCATGGTTTGATTCAAGGGAGGAAGTGCAGGACTAGGTCTCTCGTGATCCTGGACTTTGAGCTGACAATCAGATACATCTCTAGAAAAGCAGGTCATTGTAGAGGATAGCCTTTTTCCATCGATAATCTCACCTCTCTTCCATTGCTAAGAGTCTTCCTGCAAAGAACCCAAAGGTCTACAAGAAAGAAGGCTGTGCTGTCATCCATACATCTGTGCCTGGACTATTTCAATTACTTTAAAAGCTGTAGAGGAAGACATATACATATCAATTGATAAAACACCCTCCTAAAACTCTCAGACATTTCTTGCTGTAATCTTGCTGTCAATTACCCCAAATGACTGGTGACCATCCTGGGTGTCAAAGGCCATTTATTAATTCGTTTATTCAATCAATATGTCTTGAGTGTCTGTCCATTCCAGGCGCTCCTGCAGGCGGTGAAGGCACAGTATTGAGCTAACAGCTATCTGAACCCTCAACCGAGATATATCAGCATGGAAATTCTTACATCTTCGCTCTTTACTGCTAAAGGAAGAGCCTCTGTCTCAATGATACAAGAACAGAAAGTTTCAATATCATATTTTCACTCATTTATGTAATTGATATTTATTGATGGCATACATTGTAGCAGTTACTTTTCTAGGCACGGAAGCCCAATGGATGAATTCTTTTAAACCCTTGTATATGTCATGCAAAGATATAATCGAAGCACATTTTCTAGAAATTGTTCCTGAATTTATAATTGCTATTTTGAAAAATATCATACACAAACTGTGCCCCACTGCACAGTCTTCTACTGTTTATGCAACTCATTTATATTACAATGAGATAATTTCAACACTCTGAGACTAGGTGATACCCTGTGCAAAATGGGGGTAATGATACTTATATAAAGTTGTAGTGAGATTTCAATGAGATAAGCTATGACTAAAAGCTTAATAAAGTGCACAGCATAAAATACGTAGCTTTTATTTTTATTATTATGTGAATTTTGATAGAATATACCTCAAACCAGAAAGTTTAAACTGCCCTGCAGAACCTTGCCAGGCAAAGGACTGTATCTCCTCCCCAGCCCCAGCTTCCTTCTTAGCACAGAAGTCATCCTGCTGTGATGTTTTGTCAGCTTGGATAGATCAGCTTCCGGAAAGATAATGCCATCACTTTGGGTTTAGATACAAGTCAACTCTATCGTTTCCAACAAAAGAATATCTTTTAAAGAGCCATCTCAAAATATCTGATGTTACTGAAACTCTCACTGCTTTGTTTCCTAGAAAAGGAAGCTTTGGGCAATAGTTTTCTTTAGTGTTATTTTTTTTCCTCTTTTCCTGCTTCATAAGGACAGAAAGCAAGCTCTCGCAAACCCATCTATGTTTCTTCCATGTGTTTTTGGAGCCCATGGGGAATTCCAAGCTTCCTGTTCATATGCAGAAGAAACTGACACACATGAACAAGAGAGAAATGCATTCTCCCCTCACCTGCAATTTGGGGAGGGAAACTTAAATTATGTTCCTAAACATTTATTTACCTTGTAGGTCGTACTTGTTAAATGGCTAAAGGACCTTTGAATACAGGGAAAGGAGAACTTTCAGGAACTTAAAGAAAATGAGTTATTCATGTGGTATTTTTGTGTCAGAAAGGGAAAGAAAACTGACTTGAGCCACTGTTGGTGAATTTTCGTGTGTTTGAAAACATTTCCAAGGTCAGGTCCAAAGAGCAGGATTTGAAAACAGTAATTTCACTACCTTTGCAATTGTCCTCTTTACTATGGAGCTCTGGCACTCTCTAAACTGCCCTTCTTTGTAAACATCGTTTTGTTTTGTGTGTGTGTGTGTGTGTGTGTGTTTTGTGGTTTTTTTTTTTGTTTTTTTTTGGCTATCAGCTCACCTATTTTTTTCCTTCTGCTGAGCAATATTGTTCCTGGGCACTTTTGTGAAGTCACAATAAACTAAGCAAGCAATCAGCAGGCCCTTGACACAAAGGCATTTATTGATCTAAAAACAGTGCTGTGCTAACCTTACCTTAAAATCCTATGACATACAACTCCAGATCCACAAAAACAGCCAAAGCATTAATACCAAAGCACCTGGTTTCCTTGTTTTCTGTGCACATCTGCTATAATTAGAAAAAATAATCCTGCCTTATTATAATAATTACTATCATTTTAGTTACAGTGACTTTTACATCAACATCTACCTGGTCTGCTAGTGTTAAATAGTTTGCCTTGTTTTGCCCAAAAATTCATAAACAGATCAGGCCAATGTCATGATTTTAGGATTGATGTTGCAAATTTATAAGACCCTTTGCTGCGCTTTAAATTATGTAGTAATAAAAGGGCATTTTAGAAGAAGAGAGGCGAGGAATTGTTTGTCAGAGAGAGTTGTGAGGCTTATAATGCCTGAAATTATGCACGTGACTGGATAAATGCTGAGGTTTTCAATCTGTTATTAATTTACTCATTCATTCATTTACTCACATATTTACTTTTTCAGTGACTAATATGAGCCCCAAAAGGTAACCAGGCCTGGTGATTTGTCCATTTATGAATAGAACTATCCTGTTTGCTGTTACTGTGGCACTTACAGTATGTCATGGTAAAATATAGTAATCTTACAAACACAGTAATCCCAGATTGTGCCCCATGCGATGGGTGACATTAACAGCATGTGGTGATGGAAGCTAATGGAAGAGAGGAAGAACCCAGCTTCTGTGCAATCTGGGAGATGAGTGCTCCAGTAAGAGGGAACATCAGGTGCAAGAGCCCCGAGGTGGCGTGGCCAGAGTATAATGATGGAGCAGGAGGGCAGCTTGAGGTTGTAAAAGTGGTTCAGAAGTTCTACATGATGCATGATCAGTTCATGTTATCTGCCTGTATTCTCTCCCCAACCCCTCTTCTGTGGTCTGTCTATGTTTGATCTACATAAAGCTCTTGAACTCACCCCTTTCGTACCTGTCCCTATTTCTTCGTTCAAACTAGAATGCCATTTTCTTCTCATCTCTAAATGTTATCCTTATGTTGAGCAAGAAACAAAAACAGAGAAAAACAGGCACATACTGGGTGATTCCATTTGTATGAGATTCTAGAGCAGGCACAATCCATCTCTAATGACAGAAAGCAGACCAGTGGCTGCAGGGGACCAGAGTTGTGGGGAGGCTGACTAGAAAGGGATGCGTAGGAGCTTTGTGGGTGATGAGACTGTTCAGAGCTTCATTGTTATGGCAGTTTTACAGGTGAGCATGCTTGTCAAAGCTCATCAGACTGAATGTTGAAATGGGCATTTATCATATGTAGGCTATACTGCAATAAAGTTCATTAGCACACTATAAAATAAGAAAAGAGGAAAAAGAGCATGCGAAAAGCTCAACTTTATTGTCTTCATTATCTCTTCCCTACTCAGATATAAGCTTTCTTTCTATCATCATGGTATGTGCTATAGGTTTGTGTACTTGTGAAAAGCAGACCTTGTACAGCCTTTTAATGAGCAGCATAGTATCAAGCTGGCTGTTTCTCCATTGGGCTTGCATATGCCCTTATGAGAGAATCTATGTCTCCTTTGCCTTTTTCTCCCCTCCCCTACCCCCATTGCACCCATATCAGAAATCATAGAAATGCTCCCTGAGTATTTGTTAAGTGAATAGCACTTTTTAAACACCTTGTCTGGTACCCAAAGAGGATGAACAGGAAACAAAATTGATCTCTAAGGGTGGATAAATGAAAGTACTGTTCTTGGCACTGGAGCCCACATTCTGACTCCATGTGTAAAAATTGGGAGCAGAATGGGTTTTCGACCTGCCTTATTCACACCCGATGTGCTTATTGACTTAAATACTTGTGATGGCTTCTTTGTTCTCCAAAACGCAAATGCAGTACAGTACATTATCCTTTTTTAAATGAAATTTATTGAGGTGGAGTTAGTTAATAAAATTAGATAGGTTTCAATGGTGCAATTCTATAATGCATGATCTTTATATTGCATGGTGTGTTGAGTTACAAATGACCAAGCAACCCTTCTTCTAAGTCTACCTGAAAACTTTGAAAATATTTTTTCATAAAGCTATATGCACCCCAATGATCATTGCAGCATGATTCACAGTAGCCAAGACATGGAAACAACTGAAGTGTCTTTCGATAGATGACTGGATAAATAATATATGGTACATATAAACAATGAAATACTACTCAGCCATGAGAAAATATGAAACACTGACATTTGTGACAACATCGATGGATACTAAATATCATGCTAAGTAAACTAAACCAGATTGAAAAAGTCAAGAACCATATGATTTCACGAATATGTGGGATATAAAACTGAAAACAACTAATGAACAAACAAGACAGACAAACAAAAACTCATAGATACAGACCACAGTATGGTGGTTATCAGAGAGGAAGAGGGGAAAAGGGTTAGGGAGGAGTAGAGTGTTAAAGGGGGTCAAATATATGGTGATGGAAAGAGATTGGACTTTGGGTGGTATATTATCTTTCTTAACATCTATTATTTCTCTATAGAGTCCAGTGGTAGGACCAGTATTGATAAGCCACAATGAGGTGGGTACGACAGTGTAATAAGAAAGTGCCTATTATGTCCCATTATTACATTGAGTGAAGAAAATTCGTAAAAATATGGAGGTCTACTGCATAACTGTCATTCTAGATTGTTCTTTGGGGGAAAGCTCTGTAAATCAGCCCTCCTGTGCTTAGTCTTATGAAGCCTTTCTCCCCGCCTTCCCTATATCCTCTCGCTATGCAATGTTTGGTGTTCTCAACTGGCTGATTACCTGGAATATTAGCTTTTCAAAATATGACACAGAAGTTTGCCAATTCCTGCTAACTCGTAACACTTTCAAATTGCAACTCCAAATTATTCCTGTAAAAATAGCTGATCTTTATGACTCCCAGGGGATTTCTTATTTTAATCTGAAAGCTTCAGAAATGGTTCAGTTTTGTGGAAATGATGGGGGAATGTCTGCTCTTAGCAGTTTTTTGTTCAAGGGCAAATCAACCTCTGTCCTTGCTAACTCTAATTTTCCAAGGGTTATGAGACTTTAATTTGATTCTTTATTCAGTGTGCATAAAATGTTCACTATAATTTGCATAATACATTTATTGTATAATCACTCTTCACATTGGTTACACGCTTTCTCAAAAGGACATTACTTTTTTAAGGGGGTATATTAATATAGGGCAAATTTGAGCTGTGTAACTAAACAGAATTAGGTATATCTCTGAAGGACTAACATAAAAGAGAAAGAGGAAGGAATACACTTACTCTGAAATTGGCTATTATGTAAAAATAGCCCCAATCCTGTATTTTCAAATATTCATTTTGCAAATAGAGGCAGGGAAAAGATTGCTGTTTTTTTAAAGTATAAAGATTTGTTATATAGAAAAGGGGTTGCACTTGCCTGTTAGAATGTACTTAAGGCATGTGGGTACGGAAATTCAACATGGTCTAAGAAGATGAGGGAATTTGGGAGAGAAGATGCCTTAGGGCACTCGGCTAAGGTGCTATAAAGGCATTGACATTTATTCAATGCTCAAAGCTAACACACAATTAAGGTAATAGTATTATTACCCTTAATTTTGTTTGAGTGTTCTGTGCTATTTGGACTCCTTGTTTCAAATAGAGGAGCTAGGACTTGAACCCAGATTGTATGATGCCCATATCTTTGTCCTTCAATTACACCAGTTTTCTATTAAATACACTTCTCTAGTGTGAGCTGCTTGGGAGACTGTGTATTCCCTAACATTAGTCCTGCCCAGGTGGAGCCTGGATGGGTGTTTGGCAAAGAGATGGTAGGGAAATAGCTAAGATTTGGAAACAGCCTAAGTGCCCATCAGCAGATGAGTGGATTAGAAAACTGGTACATCTACACAATGGAATACTATGCTGATATAAAAAAGAAGGAATTCTTACTATGGATGAAACTTGAGAGCATTATGCTAAGCGAAATAAGCCAGTCAGAGAAAGATAAATATCAAATGATCAAACACATTTGTGGAATATAATAAACAACATAAACTGATAAACAAAAATAGAACCAGGATCATAGAAGCATCGAACAGACTGTCCAACCTATGAGGGAAGGTGAGTTATGTGAGATGGCATTTAAGATCCCCATTTTCTCTGCAATTTTATGAGAATAGTAGGCACAGTCCTGAAGTTAGTGGCTTCTTGCAGACCAGAGTATCTCATTTCTAATGTTCATTCGATCACTTGGAGATCTTGTCAAAGTGTAGAGCTTGGTTCCATAGATCTGAGTTGGGCCTGAGATTCGTCATTTTTTCAAATCCTCATGCAAGGATATGTTACCATTGATTTGGAGAGAGAAGGAGCGAGAGAGAGAGAGAGAGAGAGAGAGAGAGAGAGAGAGAGAGAGAGAGATCAATGTGAAAGAGAAACATTCATTAGTTGCCTCCCATACTCACCCTGACCAGGGATCGAACCTACAACATAGGTATGTGCTCTGACTGGCAATCAAACCCACAGCCTTTTGGTGTATGGGACAATGCTCCAACCAACTGAGTAACCTGGCTAGTACGAGATTCTGCATTTGTAACAGACTCCCAAGTAATGCCATCACTGCTGGTCCACAGACCTTCTGGTCTCTGCTTCCAAAGCCATTTCCCCAGTGATCCAGGTCCTGATTCTAGTTAGGACAATTGTACTTACACATCTTGGTCACAATTCCTTAAACTCAACCAGTATGTCCTAGTACCTAGGATAATGAAATCCTGTTCTCTTTAGACAATTAGGATTCTTCAAGCAAGTTCTACCTATAATAGAGAAGACCTAAGCTGTAAGTCATGAATCACCAGCTATTAAAGGGGAAAAAAAAGAGTTGGTACTATCAGGTAGCACACCAATTTAAAAATTGCAGTAAAATTTCCTTGGGGAAAACATGTCTTCGTTAAAAACAACAACCCACTTTTAACTTATACACAAATGTGTAATCATGAATATAATGACATGGCTATTTAAACTCTTGGTATTCTTTCTGAATCACAGGTCTGAAATTTTGTCTCATAAAATCCTGATGTATTTTCAAAATTTCTTTGAGATTGATGCAACTTAATTACAATAAAAAGGAAAATGGGCTTTTAGCCCTCCTGTATTTCAGGAGGGTATTGTTTTCTTTTTTTTTTTTTTTTTTTTTTTTTTTTTTTTTTTTTTAAATATATTTTTATTGATTTTTTACAGAGAGGAAGGGAGAGGGATAGAGAGTTAGAAACATCGATGAGAGAGAAACATCGATCAGCTGCCTCTTGCACACCCCCTACCGGGGATGTGCCCGCAACCAAGGTACATGCCCCTGACCGGAATCGAACCCAGGACCCTTGAGTCCGCAGACCGACGCTCTATCCACTGAGCCACACCGGTGTCGGCAGGAGGGTATTGTTTTCATTTGATTTAACTGGCTTCTGATATCTTTGGATTGTAGTACATAAGGGTCTATCTTTAAAACATCTTTGAGAGAAACAAAAAACTTAGGAAAATCACTCATTATAGTTGTGGAGGCTTTAAAAGTATTGTTCACTTCTATCTTATTAATTTTTAAATATTTGAAAAAGTTGAAATAAAATCAATTTTTCAAGTTAGGAATCTTTAAGAAAGACTTTGGCAATTAGGATGTTGAAAATTATAAATTGATGGGATTATAGAGATTCATATTTATTGGCCAGGAAAGGTAGCCACATGTCATGAAGAGAAGGAGCCAATTATAAAACTGTGAATAATCTAATACAATTTGGTTAAAAATAAAGAAAACAATTAAATTAATAGTTTAATTTTGGGTGCATCACGACTAATTTTTCTCCATATTGACTGAAATTTCTTCAATAAATGTGTATAACTTTTTTAAAATTAGAAGGAAAAAACTTCTATCTATTTTAGGGTTAAATGGACAATTGGGTTACCAGTCATAAAATCTTAACCAAGAATGTTTTTCATGTCAAGATTTTTGATAACAGAAATTATTTTATTACTCTGTGCATCCATAAGTGCTTCCTATAAACACAACCATAAGAGCTAAAAAATTAGTTCTAGTTGTTTTTTCATATTAGAACATCAGAAGGAATCATAGGATAGTTTATTAGGAAGGGGGACCAGAGCACTAAGGTCTACAGAGAAAGGGACTTATATTTCACTGAATACTATTTTGTTTGGCTTGATTATCATTTTTTTAAACTGTGTGTTTGTTACTTTCAGTTGCCCATTTGTACTTATGTAAATTCTAACACCACACTGGGATTGTGCTTGATATATCAGCTGGGATGAAGAGAAGTTATTGGGGGTCCAAGAGCATATAAATGCCACTGTTTCTGATAGTGGTGTGGACATTTAAAGAATATTTGGAATAAAGATGATAAACATGGTTGAAGGCTGTATCCAGTAATATATGAGTATACATTAAGCAATACACGATTTTACTTAAACAGATGTTCCCTAGGTGTTTAAAAGTGAGTTGAAAGGAGGAAATTATGGATGGAGCCCTTTCCTAGGATAATAATGGTGTTCAAAGAGACACAGGGCTTTGTACATAGTAGTAAATTTAGATAAAGTGACAAGTCGAAAGAAGGAATGTCTAGAGTGCAACAAAGGCTTAGGCTCACAAATAGTGCATGCTTCTAAGAAGGTTGGCCTGTATGTAGGTTTCACTTTCTCTTCCTTTTGCCACTGAGCTGCATTATTATCGCATCCCTATGAGTGCTATAATGTCCATCCTGAGTGCTATAATGTCCTCTTGTACTATAATGTCCATCCTGTAAAGATGAATGGGTGGTGAGTTGGGGACGCCTTTGCTGTAGAAGGATGTGTAAGACTACAAACATGCCTCCCAGGCCATTGGCTAGAGCTGTTGATTGTGAATGTGAATTACAGTACTTGGGAGGTGGGGGGTGGGGGTGGGGTTGTGCTTCCATTGATCCTCACACGTGGAGACCATCATTTCTCACTCTTCTAATAGAGGAATAGTCTATAATTCTACCTGTCCAGAAGACCAGGGCAGGAAGAGGGAGGGAAGGATGAGCCCTTAGAAATGAAATTATAGTTCCTTTTGCCTACTCTACTGTGCACTGGGATTGTGGACATATAGAGCATTCTGTTACAGCTTGCTTCTATCGTGATTACAAACTCAATGGAATTGTTTTATCAATATCCTGGCTTGCTTCTGCAACCACACTGCATTACATACTTGTACCTTCTGCTCTTTTTGATGGCAGAGACCCATAGACCAATGATTCACACAAAACATACTTTTTATTTGTATTTTTGAACACTGCCTTTTAGCAAAGGGAAGTTTGCAAGATGACTCACAGAGGTTAATCTGCCCATTTATAATCAAGCAGACTGCTCCCTTAATCTCTGCATTATAGTAAAATAATGGTTGATCTAGAAGACCTTGTCAAGTCAGTGAGTTTCTTTAATTTCAATAAAGCATAGTGATCTCTTTAAGCCAATAAATAATGATCTTGATTCTAATTTTGACATTATTCAGTATAAAGAAGCAAATTCTCTGGTTTAAAAGTCAGTTGAACGGGGTGAGCAGGGAAGTGAGTTTTGGGATTTGTGTTTGGTTTAATAAGACTTTGTGTGCAACATAAATGAAATGAGAAAGTGTCCCATTTTCAAGTGGCATACTACCAAGCATTTTACTCCCTAAATTTGTCTGTCTTTGTAATTGTTTTATTCTGCTGGGTAATGCCATTTAGGACCTAATTTCTTTTTTTTCGTCTTTACTTTTGTCATTTGCACACAAAATATCCTGAGTTTGCATCCACCTGGAAGGAATATTTGCCATCTTAGAATACTAGCACAATTTATTTGCCTTTCATTCCTCTCTATACCTTGTATTTAGCTTAATTCATTTCTACTGTGCACAGAAACTGACAAACAGAAAGACAGAATAATGCATACATACATAAATTTAGAATGTGGATAATTTTGCCATCATGTCACTCATTGAAAGGGGACCTGACTCAGGTATTCAGCCCTGATGAGCAAAACTATAACACAAAGCCATGCATACTAAACTGAATGAAAACATGCTACTTTGCATATACTCACCTAACTTAACCTCCACTGTATTTAAATGTCTTTATCTACCCTACTAGACTCTAAACTTGCTGCCAGGAAGAGCCATGGTAGAGTGTCTTTGTTTTCCTTGCAGTGTCTAGCATGCTATCTTCCTTGCACATGGAAAATATTTAGTAAATTGAATAATAATAATAATGGAAAAGTCACACCATGGTTCAAATGTGTCCCTCATAACAGGTGGATCCCATTCAAAAAAATAGATGTCTCATTTTAATGTTTCTGGCTCTAGAATATCAGAATATTTAAGTAATTAAGCTCAAAATTTGGGGAATATACTGAAGCAATATAATGGATATTGTATGATGGACACTATTATCCATCTTATTGGCCTCTTATTTGTTAAGTGTCTGAGGGCTGCAGCCATTTGTGTAAGATGTACATAGGCTGTCCTTTTCTGTACCATAAGCATCTTGTTTTCTAAGATGTTTCAAAGCACAGGTGATTTCATGGTTTGGAATTTTTCCCCCCTCAAAACGAGCACTCTTGTCTCTGGCTTTGGCATTCTAGCAGGATTTGCCTTTTGCCTTTATTTTTCACACATCTACGTTAGGCCATGTTGCTATTGTATGGGTTCCTCTGTTGTACCCTTGCTTCATTATAATGAGCACCCACAGGAAGTGGATGCAAAAGAAGATACTAAAGAAATGACTGAGTTTTCTTCTTAGTTTGTTTTCATAAGTATAAAAGTAACAAAGAATTTATCAATGCTGCCTTTCAGCTACCTTCTTTGATCACATAAGGCAGAGAACTAGGAAATCCAATAATAAGAGAATGCATTCAGCAATAACTCAACAGCTTAGGGATGCAAGAGAAATCCAGCAGAGACAGAAAAACATGGAGGCAGCTAGACTCCATCACCTCTACGAAGCATGCAAAGCACTGGTCCCTTTCTGCAGATCACATCAACCTGCTTGTGATTCAGTTTTCCTGCTCAGAGCCTGGACAACAGTCACCGAATATGGGACAGTCTAAATAGAAGGAGGGGGAATTTATGGAAGGTCAAGTCTTAAACATCACCAACTGCTACATTTGAGTAGAACTTCAGTCGAACATATAATTCCTAGACAAAGTGTGTGCTTATCCTATTTAAAAATTGCATTTGACTCACAGCTGGATTGTCTTTGAAAGAAGTTGGGTGTCACATCAAGCCATCTGTGTTTCTGTGGGCTTTTACGACAGTCATTCTGAAGAGGAAGAGGAAGAGCAATGCAAATGTCGTGAAATTTAATGTGCGGTTACACTTGGAGAGCAAGTCTCCCTCAGCCTCCAAGGTGCCACCACCAACTGCAGCTGGAGTTCTGGTTTTATCATTCTCCTCAACCACCCCCCAACCCCACCCACAGAGAACAATTCCAACATTAGTATGGAAGTAAGCAGTTTAAATAGAGAATCTAAGGAGCTGATGGTATAAAATATAAAACATTTCACAAAATTCAAATGGATTGTCACGCAGTGGTCCTGTTGAATGGCAAAGGTCACAGAGAAGAAGCTGCATACAAATCCTCGAAAAACAAAACCAGAACTCTCTGGGCAATACCATTGTTGGTAAAATTCTGTTATAATTTTTTAAATATCTATAGGTATATATAGTTTCTTTTTTTTTCTGTAAAGTCTTCAGGCTTGTAATGTACTACAAATAGCAAAACTTTCAATTAACACCCAAAGTTTAAAGCATTTCAGGAAAGCATTGATTCTATCTGCCAATGGATTGAATGCATTGGGCGAATGACCTAATTAGCGTGGAGCTGGTTCTTTCTCCTGCTCTGCTTCCCACTAATTGAGGACTGCTGGCCTTCTCCCCCCAACAAGGAAGCAAAACAAGGACGGGTGTGTGGAGAAAACAGTGACATCGTTTTTAATTCATTCGAACCTGCTGCCAAGCTTAATTATGCAATTGCGGGGTGAGACAGGTGGGCTTCCTGCCACTTGGGCTGGGCTTTGCGCTGGTTACCAGTCACGGGTGTGTTGTCCGGGGTTTAGCAGTCACCATAAAGCCTGATGAGCTGGAGCTGAACTAATCTCCCCACCCTGGCCCTCACCAGATGTAGCTGCAGAGACTCCTGTTCCCCGACTTGATTATTTGTCATTAAGCAAAGCAAATTGAAACCAAATTGAAGTTGATTTTTTTTCCTCAGCGAATGCTTCCTGATTCTTCAGGGGCAGCTCCGTATTCCATTTTGTTTTCCTCTCATTGTGATGTGGCAGATGCAGTCGCAGAAAACTCAGGAATGGAGTGTTTCTTTCTAGAATCGGGGTGTTTCTCAGGGTGGCCGGGGATACTCTGACCTCGGAACTTGCATTTTAATTAATGAGAGTGTGTGTGTGGAGAACACAAAAGTCAATGAAGTATTTCACTCCTGGTAGCTTCTTCTTTTTAAAACTGTGGTGAAATATATTTTAATGGTAAAGAACAAGAATAAGAAACTCTACTTGTTTGCTGCTAAATACTTCTTAGAATGTTCACTCTTCCAATTCCCAAAGTTATTTGCCAGTTTTATATTTTTCTTTTTTCCTACTTATTTATTTATTTTAATTGAATTTATTGGGGTGGCATTGGTCAATAAGATTATATAGGTTTCAGGTGTACGATTCTATAAAGCATCACTGTACATTGTATTATGTGCTCACCATGGCAAGTCATGTCTCCACCCATCACCATTTACCACCCCCCCTTTACTTCCTTCTACCCCCTCTCCCTCTGGTAATCACCATACTGTTGTCTGTGTCTATGAGTTTATTGTTATTATTATTTGCTTAATCCCTTCACCTTTTTCACCCAGACTCCCAACCCTTCCTCTGGTGCCTTATTCTTTAACATTTTTTCACCAGGCCTGAGCTCCCCTGTTGGGGTGGAGCCTTCCATAGAGGACACATTATACAGGAAGGGGACATTCTCTTTCCTTGCTGGCATGCGGCTTTCAGAAATACTCTCTTCTCCAAGTCCTCCCATCCCCTCCTCAATTCAGAGTGAGCTGAGGGTGCCTCACAGAGATGTCTTCTGTTTGGATTGGAGTTCCGCCCTGGATGTCAGCATCATGATGTTGTCCTATCCTGTGTAACATTTAGGGGGTGGCAGGAGAGGGGGGAACTCAGCGAAGAGAAGCTGCACTGGACAGAGTCCAGCAGTCCTGAAATCTGGGGCTGCTTTTCTGGGTTCAGGGCTGAACGAGAGAGAGAGAGAGAGAGAGAGAGAGAGAGAGAGAGAGAGAGAGAGAAACATTGATGTGAGAGAGACACATTGATTGGTTGTCTCTGAAACATGCCCTGATCAGGGCTGGGATCCAGCCTGCAACCGAGGTACATGCCCTTGACTGGAAACAAACCCAGAACCCTTCAGTCCGCGGGCCAATCAATGCTCTATCCCCTGAGCCAAACTAACTAGGGATCTGCTTGATCTTTTTAATTCAAAATTACCAAGAACAACCTCTTAACAGGTGCAACAAAAAAGGTATTTGTTGAATAATTTGAATAAATACTCAGTAGTTCTCTACCCGGGTTTCATATTAAAATCAGCAGGGAATAGACACACACACATACCTATACACATAGACACACACACACACACACACACACACACACACACACACACAAGTGTGTGTCTCTCTCTCTGTATGTGTGTAAACATTTGGGCCACATTTCCAAAAATATTGATTTAATTTTCTTGTGGGTGAGTCCTGGGCATTGGTATTTTTTTAAGCTCCCCATGCGATTGTAGTTTGCAGCTAAGGCATCCCAGCCAAGATCATGGCAATGAGGCTGGTAAGCATTTTTTTGCCTCCTCATCTCTCTCTCACTCTTCCACTCAGATAGGCTTCAATCCCTACCACTTGCCTAAAGCAAATCACAATAATGACATCAAGGCTCCTGGACACGCTGAGCATTTCCAAGCTCTCACATTCCTCATACTCTGTAGCATTTGGCACAGCCCATCCCTCTCTCCTTGGACACTTTCTTAACTTTACTTTCAGACATCGCATTACCTCTTCATTTCCTTCTTCCTCTCTGATTCTCCTTCCACCTCCTTTGCATGCTCGTCTTCTCAGCTGACACCTAAATGTTGAAGTTGTTCAACTCCAAAGGTGGACCCTTCGTTTTTGCTTACATTAAGCATTTTTTATCTATTTCTATCTCTGTACACATATTTATGGTGTTGACCTCCTAATTTGCATATCCAATCTTACCCCCTCTTTTGTGCAACAGCCAAAAAACTCCCAACTGCTACTTGACATTTTTACTTAGATATTTCAGAGGCATTTCTGACTCAACATGTCTCACATTGATACTTTACTTTTTCCTCTCCGTGGCTGGATCTTCCTCTAGTCTCCCCATTTCAGTAAATCACATCTCTAGCCACCCGGTGGCTTATGCCAAGAAAGAGCAGTAATAATCCGTGTCCTCTGTAGCTCCCTTACTCCCAACCAAGTCAATCCATTACCAACTCCTATTAATTAAAAGTATAGTTCAAACCATCCATCTCATTTCATTCACTTCATTGCCAGCTGCCACGTGCCTCTCTGTCACCTTGCTGATTCCATTCTTGCTGCCCACTTTCTCCACAACCATTCAGTCTATAGCAGAAGCCAGTAAAAGTGACACTTTAAGAAATGCTGCTTCATATGACTTTCAATAATAAACAATCAGTATTAGATACTATATTATATGCTCTCATTTTCTTTCAAGGGAGACATGCCATTTTGTCATTATAGATTAATTTATAAGGTTATTTTATTTATGTCCATCCCCCAACTCAACTATATGCTGATCAGGATGGGAACTGGAACTATTTTTTTAAATATATTTTATTGATTTCAGAGAGGAAGGTGAGGGGAAGAGAGAGATAGAAACATTAATGATGATAGAGAATCATTGATTGGCTGCCTCCTGCTCGCCCCCCACTGGGGATCAAGCCCACAACCCAGGCATATGCCCTGATCGGGAATGGAACTGTGCCTCCTGGTTCTTAGGTCTACACTCAACCACTGAGCCATGCTGGGTGGGCAGAACTATATTATTGAATATTATATGCCCTATGCCTGGCAAAGTGCCTGACATGGTGTTTCATTATAGAGTGAAAGAATGAGCATGGGAATGCATGAGGAAGCGTGGCCGAAGCATGAGGTAGAAGGGGGTGCCTGACTTATAGCCAGTTCTATTGAGAACTCAGCCACTCCATTAACTGACTGAACAAGCTGGACTGAGCTCTTTCATGGAATTGCTTTATTCCATGCCCTGACTTCAAAATCCAAGAGATGTTCAAGAATTGCATTCTCTCCATGGTGGACCTCAGGGGCCACTAGAAATAGTTTGCAAAGTGAGGGCCTGGAGCAGTCCATTGTATGGTATAGTTGGGAGGGCATATGCAGACTTGGCTTCAAATCTTGGAGCTGCCAGTTGGGTAGCCTGTGATTCGTGTCACCCCTCCCTAGCCCCAGTTCCTTCATGTTTACACCCAAAGGGACACGAGGACAATAGCCCATGACGCCATTAGAGTTTCAGCAGCTGCCAACATGGCAACCACCAAGCCCATATTCTGGTACATAGGAGAAAACATCTGCATTTTAGTTTTATGTTCTGCTCCTTCTAACTCTAATGCTTGATGCATTTTGTTCTTTCCCCCTTTTTATTCTGGCTTTTTCGCCTATTTTACTCAACTTAGTGGGTGGTACTACTCATGTTATTCACATAGTTTGAGTTTCGTGGGAAGAGAAGAATTGCTAGCACTTATAGAGCAGGCTTTCTTTTGGATTAGAAACACAAACTTCACAGCTACTCTGCCCAGCTTTTCAGAAGCATTGGATGGTAGACTGCTGGGTAACAAGTTCATTTTAGGATAACACGCTGGGAGGAAAAAAGAAGGAGGGATTTGAGGGGAGAAAATTAAAAAGTTAATTAAAAGAAACAACCTGGTAATTGAATTCTCTTGCACATTTCTTGGCTTGTTTGGAGGGGGGTGTCACAGTGCATGGTTAGTAAGGTTGCCTTTGTAGCTCACCTCCAAACCCCTAAATGAGACAAGGAAAAGAGTACAGAGCCGATCCCTGCCCAATAAATGAGAAGAGGCGTAAGTTACATATGGTGGGTTTTTAGATGTGCCAAACAAAGCTGCCCTCCTACTCATTCTTGAGTATTTTTGTTTTTAAATATTCTTGGCAGCTTACATTACTGTTAGGCTAAGTCCTGGACTCATATCTGCTATTTTATGGGCATGCAAAAATCTCTTTTGCATTTAGTCTGTTTTATTGGCTATTTATCTGGCCTCACTCTGTATCCACCCCTCCACCACCTCCTCCCCTCCACACACACACACACACACAGGCACACAATCAGTAAACAATATAGGCGACACTTGTGGCCTTTTCAGACACAATAACTCCAAAGCAAGTGGCATGGGTGTGTTTACTTCATTTAAAACGAGTTCCTTATTTTTATAAGGAGCTTGAATATCTATGTCATTATTTTTATCACAGATCACTTTAGAGTTAAAATAATTTACTTAAGATGTGATTGAGAGAGAGAAGGTCCTGTAATGGATTAGCATGGGCATTGGAATCAGCTGGAGCCACATTCCAACCCTAAATCTCATCAACAACATTTATTAACTCATGTAGTCAACATGTATTGATTGAATGCCCACTGTGTGCCAGGTACTGTTAAAGTTGCTGGAGATATTTTTAGTCAAGTTCTCTTATAACTTCTATTAACACCAACTTTTTTGAGGTTTTGAAAATTAACTTTAGAGAGAAACTCTAAAAAGAATATTTTTCAACATTTTGTGTTTCTCATTCTTGCAACAAATCCATTCAGGAAAATAGAATAGGGTTCAATAATGTATTATTACCTTACCAAATTAGTCTAAATCAGGTTGCTGAAGGTAAACCCATGCTACAAAGCAATCTTCAAAACACGAGACTTACTATTTTATTAATTTTTTTAAATATACTTTTATTGACTTCAGAGAGGAAGGGAGAAGGAGAGAGAGATAAAAAAAAACATCAATGATGAGAAAGAATCCTTGATCGGCTGCCTCCTGCATGCCCCCCACTGGGGATCGAGCCCACAACCCAGGTATGTGCCCTGACTGGAATAGAACCATGACCTCCTGCTTCATAGGTAGACGTTCAACTACTGAGCCATGCCGGCTGGGCTAAGAATTCATTTAAATCAGAAGTTTTTCTTCTACAACAGCTCCAGTATTCCACCCCTTCATGGAAAATAGGTACCCCCAGAATGATTACACAGACTTCTAGACTCTGTAGACCCTGCTATGTTGCAAATTAACCGCCCAGCGAGACCAGAAGCACCTGGCTGACTTTTGCTTCCCCACAGGCACGTGAGTGGAGGTCAAGATGTTCTCAATGCCCGCAATCAGAGAGGGAGCGCCCGGGAGCACGTGGGCCCAGGGGAAGCACGTGGGGCCCCAAATAAAAAACGCTCCTGGGTTCAGGCAGCGGACACAGACTTCGGACGCCGCTGCTGGGCGCCGACCGCGTTATTTTTAATGATATTGTCATTTTTTCCAGACGCGGGAAGGACCATAGGTGGAGCGCCTTTATGCAAGTGAGAGCTCCAACCCTCATTTCCTCGGTGTGGTGGAGGGCCAGCTACGTGCGAGTGCTAACGGGGGGTTTTGTGTCTCCACAGGTTACGGTTTTGTGGATTTTGACAGTCCCGCAGCTGCCCAGAAAGCGGTAGCGTCTCTCAAGGCAAATGGGGTGCAGGCACAGATGGCCAAGGTAAGACTGTGGTGTTTTAGGTTGTTGGCTCTGTGATCATATATTTCTCCTTTGCTGTCCGCTGCATCCGAATTGCAGCTTGCAACAATTTGGATCATATTTACTTCTTAGGGAAAAGAAGAAACCCGACAGTAAGTTTGGCTTAAAAGAATCTGGCTGGTTTATTTGTTTTTTTCGAGTATGTTTATTTGTGTGCTCTTTTGTTATGGTAACCTCACTGGTGACTTAAGGGCACTTGTGGAGTGCTCTGGTTTGCCTGGAAAACTGGGGGTGGGGGTTGTGTGTGTGTGTGTGTGTGTGTGTGTGTGTGTGTGTTGTGTGTGTCCAGGACTTTCAGCAGGAAATAGTATTGGAGTAGTCCAGTACGCAGCTAGTTGTCTTTGATAAACAGTGTGAAAAAAATTGCTGTCTCATGTTGGGGAGAGCTGATTGCTGAATGATGATGATGTTTAATCTGTGCAAGGAACTGAAGTTAACCAAAGGGTTTGTGGTCTGTTTGGCTAGAATTTCACGTTGGCCTTTTTAGAGTTTACCTAGATGATAATTTCCTAAATTTTAATAATTTTCAACACTCATTTATTGGTATGTAGAACAAATAGTCTGGAACTTCCTATCTGAAATTATAATGCATTTTTATATTCAAGAAAATAAAAATAAATAAAGCAAAATATAATAGTTTTGTATCCTGATCGCAATGATGGTAATAAGAATCTACAGGTGTGATAAAATGACACAAAACTATACACACATATTGTACTATCAATTTCTTGGTTTTGATATTATACTATTATTACATAATATGTAATATTGGGGAAACAGGGTGAGCAGTACATGGGACTCTCTATATGTTCTTTCCAAAGTCTGTAAATCTATATTTCCAACTAAATTTTTTTTTAAATTTATGACATAAAGATGTTTGGTATATATTTATTTCAAAATCATAGTCATTTTGTATTTGTTTTACATGCAACTTAAGTTGTAAAGTATTTTTTCTGGATATTACTACTGTTTGAGTTTGTTTATCTCTAATTCTCAAAAGTTAGGTAAAAGAGCCAGCGGATCTTGAAATGCATTTATGTCATATTTATGTATACACATACTCTTAATTATTGCCATAACAGCTGAGTGATATAATGACAGAGTCATCAAATTTTCAGTCATAGGAATTTTGTTAGGATGGCTAACATTCACTGAGAACATTTTGCATTTTTAAGTTCAGATAACTAGAGTTGGGATATTTGGTTTTCTTCATCTTCGGTTGTCTTCTAGCAAACTGATACCATCAATATCTGTTAACCTTTTGTTGTGGGCCACTTCACATATAGATTACTTTGATAGACTCATTGCTCTTTATGACTCATTAATTGTTTTCAAGGCAGTATAAATTAGAGTTCGAATTCTTTCAGCTGTGTAATGTATTCCTCATCTGGATTATGCCTGGAAGCTTTGAATTTGGTCACAAGCTAAGATTGATGAAGTTAATATTTGCAATTAATAAGAAAATTATGTACATGTCTTGGTTTGAAACTTACTTGGAAAAAAATTAAGTTACTTGGCAACTTAAGCAGTGACTTACACATAGGAAACAAGTGATAAAATGTAGGTGTTGAGTATATGCAAAATTGGGACTTAAAGGAAATACTTATTTACACAAAATTTACAAATGCTTATAAAAATTGTATATTTAATCAATTTTATTGATGAACTACCAAATTTTGGAAATTACTAGTTTGTGACAATTTAGAAATAATGAATACAGTATGCATAATCTCCAGTATTTCAAATGTTCTGAGAATACATATGTGGTACTTATTGGATCAACAGAAAAAGAAAGTTGCCATTAATTTTATAACTACCAAGGAGCCATTGTGAGTATTTCCCCTCTTTTTCTTAGCATTCTTCTACACGAGTATTCTATCTATTCATCTATTCTCTCTCTCTCTCTCTCTCTCTCTCTCTCTCTCTCTCTCTCTCTCACACACACACACACACACACACACACACACACACACAGAGACATACCTATCTCCGTCACTGACATCTCAGCTAAGCAGGAAATTATCAGAGAAAATATTTTAAGGAGTCTCTAAGAAAATTATTTAGGATAGCTAGCATTTTGGTTCTTAGCTCATGCCCAATGTGCACAGTAAGGAGGTTCCAACTGGAATGTTTAAAGAGACTTACTTTATTTTATTTTACTTGTAGAGTTGCTGAAAGATTTCTACCTTACCAATTATGCTGTCTGTGGAATAAATTCTTATTCCCCCTTTTCTCACAAACTTTGGATCTAAAGCCCAGAGCTTTAGATCCACATCTGCCTACTGGAAAACTTGCAGCAGTAAATGACTTTGTAATTTAACTACCCAGAAGCAAATAAATAGCCTCCCTTTGACAATGAAATGGAACAAGCTTGACCACCTGTATTAGCAGATTTCTCACTGAGCTATTGGATTTCATGGCGTTTTTTTTTTTTTTCCTTTGTCCTGGTGAAAGCTATTATTTATTATCATATAAACCTGCAGTCTGCAGGGTGTGTGAAACTGCACTATATTTTTTTGCCATTTAAGTGTCCAGTGAATTGCCTCCTGCCTCCTTGTTCTTATCAATATCCTACTATGCGGGCTGTGATGCTACACCTCCTGGATTTTAAAGCAAAAATGCTGCAAATAATCTAGGTTCCCAATAGCAACCTAGAGTGAACATGCAACCTTCCAAGTGAATCGCTTTATTTAGCTAACTTATTCCAGTGTGTGCATATGAAAAACTCAACCAATTTGTCAACAAATAGGAATTAAATAATAAATCAGCCAGTAAGTGGTAATTGATTAATAATGTATAACCATTAACGTGGACTAACATTTTCTGTATCCTTGCTGTTCTGCCAAAAAGGGTTTTTAGGGATCAAAGGATATGTTTCTTTTAGGAGAGCAGATTTAGAATATTTTAGTAATACATAGTGGTTAAGAGCATAGGTTTGGAGGGAGGGAAACTTGGCCATGAATACAGGCTCAGACACCACCTGGCTCTGTGACCTTGGCCAAGTTACTTAAATATCTCTGCAAGTCTCTAATAATCATACCTACATTATGGGACTGCTGTGAGAATTAATTTTTAAAAACACACAAAGAATTTAGCATAGTACTTAGATTATACCAAAATTCAATAAATGTTAGTTATTCAGTAAATGTTGTTATGCATTAAATTCACATTTGTTGCTGAACATTCTATCATATATGCTTTAAGTGTTATGTTATTACAAAACAGTTTTTTGAGGACTATAATAAGTAGTATCAATTAGTAAACATTTTTCTTGCCTGCTAAGTGCCAGACACTTTACTAGGTGTTAGAGAGTCAAGACTGAATTGACTTCTTCCTTTTTCTGAATTTTTAAAATTTAATCTCTCTCCTTGGATTGCTACAGCTCGAGGTTGAGAATATTGGCTGTTACTATTCTTGCCAAGTCTACAGAAAACGTTCATCCATGTTAATGGTTATACATTATTAATCATTTATCACTTACTGGATGATTTATTGTTTAATTCCTATTTGTTGACAAATTGGTATTTAGAAGAAGTCATTGGCTAAAGAATATGTCTCTGTACACTTAAAAAGAAGACAGCTAAGAAATCCAGCTAAGAAATCCAGCTAACAATAGCCTAACCTTGTAAGCGTTTATCTTACTTATGAATAAGACAGCCATAGATCAGCAGTTCAGGGCAAATGCTTTGGGGTAATATCAAAATCAAGACTGCTTTGCTATTCTTTATTAGTGGCTTTCATCCATACATATCATATGTTGCTTTCTAAAGCTCCAGTTATTGTATCTCCAGTTTTGCCAGTACTTAAAACCTATATAATTTTATTAACCAATGTCACCCCAATCCATTGAATAAAAATATAAAAAGAAAGAAAAGGACACAAGGCTCAAGAACCATTCTGGCTGATTCTGTCATTTTAAAAGCTTTCCCAGAATTCTAACTCAGGAGCTTGTGTTCACCTATCAACATCCAGAGCTGAGTCATGGTTTTTCCTTAGCTGCAAGAGAGTCTGTAATGATGAATAATTTAGTTTCTTTGCCTCTAGTACAGAAAAGTAAGAGTAGTCTAACTTTTGGGCTATTAAACATCAATAAATCCCTTCTTCCCATTTATACATCCTAGGTGGCATGCACTCATTCCTTCCCTTGGGGAGCCTACTTTAAAGCCTCATCCTCTAATCACATCTAGTGATGGCATCATTTCCATCAGGCCCAGACATGGATGCCCTCATGATTTAGCAGCCACTATGTTTATAAGACAGGTTATCTGAACTCACATAATTTTGGGAATCAGAGAAACAACAGGATACATGAAGCTAAAGGAAGACTGCCATTTAGGAACAGAGAGAATGGGAAACAAGTGGAAATCACTGATTGCTTATTTGATATACATATCAAATACTGTTGGGCAGGAATAGAATTCCCTTGACCATTATCCCCCATTGTCTCATTGAGGCCTCACTGGAGGACTGTACAGCTTTAGAAGCTTAGTTTTCTTGAATGTAAGTTTCTAGGCTCTAGAAGTATTCTATATATGGAACAGTTATCAATTATTACCTGCAAAGCCTTGAGCTATCTCAAACTTAGCAGGCCTCCTTATTATTTGCTTTCTGTCAGTTCCAAAGAGAAGGAAAAAAAAATGTCTCTTTCTAGAGGAAAGGCCCACAGAGGAGTCGCCCTCTTTTCAGGGCCTTTATAGAAAGTTTCATCAGGTCTACTACTAAGACTGTCATTCTAATTAACAAAGGTGATTCACCACACCATGGGAAATGTAGAATGTATCAAAGTTTAGTGATTATAAAAGAGAGACCACGCGTTTGAGAGAATGTCAAGTACATCAGGGATAATATAAAAACACATGTCAACTAGGGCAGAGAACCAGATTGGGACCAGAGAAAGGAATTCTCTCCTATAAATCAATGACTATAATAGTAGTTCTCTTTGTGGAAAAAAAATCAAAATGAGTGGATTTTTTTCCACTTGATATTGTAAGAAATAAAGTGAAAAATCAATGAATATATGATAATAAATTCTGTTAACTACAAAATATATCACCTCAGTGGTTAATGCATAACCCTAACAGTTATAGTCTAGTAGTAGAAATTTCATTAATGAAGGAAGGGCCTAATACACAGATTATTCTAGAAAAAATATTTTTTAAAAGTTCAACCACTAGCCCCATGATGTGGCTTGTTGTCTATCTACCAAAGCTACTTTTCGCAATGCAGAGCCATGTGCCAGGCAGCCAGACTCTTATGGTCTAATGCAATATTTACAGTCTCTGCTTTTACGATTCCTGGGTATATGAGAGTAAACAGGCTATCTTGTGTTCATGGGTCACTACAAAGGGGTGGGGCCTACTAGTAAACCAGCCAAACAGGGAAGCTTCTCAAAGGTTCTCATGTAGGAAAGAGAGAGGCATTTTTCAAGGGCAACTTCAGTGGGTGATAGGAAAGATTGCTTTCTGAGGTCAGGTGGGAGACTCAATCAATACATGATGTAATGATGGATAAGTGTTGTCTTCAGATTCTAATATATCAAGAGTAATGTTCACGTGTTTTTCTTTTCCAAGAAGATAAAGAGATCAGAGAAGCCTATATACTATTATTTATCTACACCCAAAAATATTCCCAGGTAGATGAGAGCTATAGCCTTAGGTCGGAATTTTTTTTTTTTTATTCTCCTACTTTCTCATGTTGAAAGCCTACTGTGTACCAAGATTGTTCTACTGTGAGGGTCGGTCTCTCTCTCTCTCTCTCTCTCTCTCTCTCTCTCTTTCTCTTTCTCTCTCTTTCTCCCTCTCTCCCTTCTCTCTAAGCATGTCCTCAGGTGAAAATTTAAAAATAGATTATTCTAAATTCCTAAGATACAGCATTGAACCAAACAAAGTTTTATGATTGCATTCTACTAATGGAAGGCAGACAATAAACAAATTGATACATTAGGTGGTAAGAAGTGGTTCAAAGACAAAGCAGGATGGGGATACTAAATACATAGTAGATGAGGATGGAGATAGAAGGTTGATCTGGCATGCATTTTAGAGTGGTCAGGGAGTCTCTCTGATGAAGTGACATTTGAAGAGAAATAAAAAAGAAATTATGAAAGTAAACTAGAATATGTTTAAGAGATTATTTTGAAAAATGTCTTTGGTAATTCAAAATAGAGCAGACGTTTTAGTGAGCTAACATGTTTTGGTTGTGTTATATCTATATCTATACTTTCTTCTTAATAATAAGAGGTATGCCACCATCATTTCTCCCTTTATTTTATGTGGGGTTTTCTCATTTGCAGCATTCTAATGGTGCATTTCTCTGAGTATATTTTTCATATGAACCAAATCCTAATTGAGTCAGTAAATATTTTCTTTTAATATTAATGCAAATTATGCTGTTCTATTGTATTGCTGGATGTAAAGATATGACAAGATACCTATACCGCTGTTATGGAATGCACATTAAATAACTAATTCCAAAGAATGGCAGTTCAATGTTGGTTTTAACAGTTCATTACTCTTGATGACTGATGCCTTGTAATGAAAACCTTGCTATCTCATTTTCTACAATGAATGTTTGTGTCACGTGCTCCTGTTGAACCTATTTTGAACAGAAGAACATCTCTAACAAACACCAAGTATTATTTTCCTCATGACTGAGATTTTTGAAGTTGTCAATAAAAGCAATACTAGTGGTTGGTCATTTATGTACCTGTAAAATATTTGTGAAAGTCTGCTTTGTTGACTATGTCAACTTGGCTCATTTTTTTTTTTCTGATCCTATTGGACAATGCAAGGATTCAAACCCCCCCAGTATTGAAATTGTCAGGAAATCATAGTTCTTTTTGTTAATTATTTGACATTTCTGAACCAGAATCTTCTGAACTTAAATATTTGTATTAGCTTCTGCCAAATGATTTACATAATCTGCTTGTGAGTACCACTCTAACTTCTGCAAGGACTCCCTTGTATCCTCTTAATGAAATAGTGGGCAAGTACTCTAATACAATTTGCTGCCTTCCTAGCATTTGACAAGAACAAAAATCAACAAAACACTCACCTTAATTTGTGTCATAAATTGGAGTCTGATACTTTTTTATCCTAGGGCAGTGGTCGGCAAACTCATTAGTCAACAGAGCCAAATATCAACAGTACAATGATTGAAATTTCTTTTGAGAGCCAAATTTTTTAAACTTAAACTTCTTCTAACGCCACTTCTTCAAAATAGACTCGCCCAGGCCGTGGTATTTTGTGGAAGAGCCACACTCAAGGGGCCAAAGAGCCGCATGTGGCTCTCGAGTCGAAGTTTGCTGACCACTGCCTTAGGGTATGTGTGGAATACAAGTTTTCTTCAGTTTGCAAGAAATACCAACTCTTTCATCTTGCCTCTCTGAAGGGAATGTGTCCCCAGGCTGATCTCAATCAGTATCTCATTTCTTGATTTACCATGGAGAAATCGCATAATGAACAGTCTTCATTCATGGCTTTAATAATTTGTTCTTAAAATTGAAAGAAGCAGATCCTTTCTCTGGTCACTATTGTTGTAAAGTAAGGGGACCTAATAATAAGCATCACTTTGTCACGTGTATATTATAATCCCATTGAAAATAGAAAAAGAAGTTGTAGTGTTTGTATTGAGCTTGTTATCAGGATAATTCTGGCTTAGTAAAATGAGTTGAAGAGTGTTCTCGCCTCTTCAAGTTTTTGGAAGAGTTGAGAAAGGCTGGTGTTAATTTTTCTTTGAATGTTTGATAGAACTCGCCAAGGGATCATCTGGCCCTGAGATATTCCGTATTGAGAAGTTTTTGATTACTGATTCAATATTCTTACAGGTAATTAGTTGGTCTTCTCAGATTTTCTATTTATTTAAGATTCAATCTTGATAGGTTCTGTGTTTTTCACAATTTATCCATTTCTTCTAGGAGGTGATCCAGTGTATTGACATATAATTATTTATAGTAGTATCTTATGATCCCCATTTGTATTTTTGTAAATCCTCTTTCATTTAGGATTTTATTTGAGACTTCTCTTTTTTCTTAGTTTAGCTAAATGTTTGTCAGTTTGTTTCGCTTTTCAAAAACCAGCTCTTAGTTTCATTGATCTTTCTTTATTGCTTTTTCTGGTCTTTATTTCATTTATATATGCTCTGACCTTTGTTATTTCTTTCCTTGTACTAACTCTGGGACTGTTTTGTTCTTTTTCGATTTCCCTGGAGTGTAAAGTTAGATTGTTTGTTTAAGATCTTTCTTTTTTCTTAATGTAAGTGTTTATTGCCATAAACTTCTCTCTTAGAACTGATTTTGTTGCTTCCAATAAATTTCAGTATGTGAAATTTCCATTTTTGTTTGCTTCAAAGGTTTTTTTCATTTCCCTTTTAATTTCTTTTTCCCATTCATTGGTTGTTCAGTGGTATATTGTTTAATATCCACGTATTTGTGAATTTTCCAGTTTTTCTTCTGTTATTAATTTCTAGTTTCATAACTTTGTGGTTGGGAAAGATACTTGGTATGATTCAATCTTGTTAAATTTGCTTAGACTTATTTTGTGATCTGTCATATGATCTATCCTGGAGAATGTTTGTGTGCACTTGAGAAGAATATATATTCCATTACTGTTGGATGAAACGTTCTATATATGTCGGTTAGGTCCATTTGACAGAAGAACTACAGATAGAGAGCATTATTATATCTTAGATGGAGAAAATGGTCCATGAATTAATGTTTAAAATGTGCAATTTCGGCAATCAAGGCTCACCTCAACATTTGCTAGCACACAGGAAACCAGCTCATGGCTTATAATGTCCAGGAAATTAGTAACTCATGCATATGTAAATGCTCCATTCCCAGCCAAATGATTTATTTAACTGATGGCTGGAGCCCTTATAGGGACTGTTAGCACAGTGGAATAGTAAGGCTTTATAAACCAGACTGCATGCTAATCCATGTTATACTCCAACTGAAGATTTTAACCATAATATACAATACACTGGAAAATTGTATACCTAGAATGTCAAGATGTTAAAGTCAACAACATTTTAGATTGCAAAAGGATCTTTTCATTTTAACACTATTTTTATCATATTTTTCTCATAACACTGTTATCTTAATTAATTTAGTATTCTTTAAAAATGAATTGTGAATATATTTTAGTTGTGAGAAAGATACTAAATCAGATGTCACTTTGCTTAATGTCCTATTCCTATCTATTAATTTTGTCAGTGATAGTGTTGATTATTTATAATTCATTACTTGCATTCATTGATTTTCTATAGAGCATCAGGCAGCCTTGTGCTATGCTTTCACATTCTGTCTCATTTAATCCTCCCACCCTTCTCCTCCTATTCCCCTTTCACAGTTCATGTTCACATATCCTTCAAGGAACAGTTCAAATAACAGTTCCTTTTGAAAATCTTAATGACACCCCCATCTATGTCATGCTGCTCTTTTTATATGGTCTCATAGGATCTTGTTCAGTTTTCTAGAATCTATCTTCACAATTAGTAACTTACATTTTATATTAAAGCCAATTATATTCTGTCCCTCTCCCACTCTAAAGTATAATAGTTTTAAGTGCAAAGACTCTAATGCTTCCTGCCACCACTGTGTACCTTCTGAACCAAGCACAGTGTCTGCCTAGCGGGTAGCAGGTAATAATAAATATTTGTTGAATGAAAGAACTTTGTTGGTGGTTATTATTGTTCCAGTTTTACAAATGAAGAAATTAAAGCGCAAAAAGTTTAACTTAATCAAGGTCATACAGCTAACTAGATGTCAGGATCTCATCTTACATCTGACTCCAAAGCCATTATTATATTAGAGTTATTTTAATTGAATAGGACAGTGTAAGCACTGTAAAATGTTTCTGTAACAAAACTGAACTTTACTAAGTGTTTGCCATTTCTCTGTACAATCTTTAGAGCAGTGGTTCTCAATCAGAGGTAATGCCCTCCTCCCCCAAGGACTATTTGGCAATGTCTGAAGACAGTTTTAATGATCACAATGTGGGGAAAGGTGTGACTTGGCATCTTATGATGCATGAAAGCGTCCTCCCCTGCTATGTTGGTCAGTTCAGCTACCTACCTTCCTTCCTTCATTGATTTACTCAACATATACCCACAGGGTGCCTAGTATGAGGAGAACCAATGGTGAATAAAACACAATTACAGATTAAAATAAATCTACCGTCCATAGGAATGTACATACAAGTACATAAGTAATTGTTACACATGGTGAACAGTTGATCAGGGATGTCTCCACTTGTCAGCACATAGTGGAGACGATATATTTCACCTGGGATGTTCAGGAATCTTTTCCAGGAGGTAGTGGCATCTAAGCTAATATCTGAAAGATGCTTGAGAGCACTGGTTCTCAATGGCAATATCTACAAACATATTTGGTTGTCACAACTGGGGGAAGGGACACTACTGGCATCTAGTGGGTAGGGAGAGGCCAGGGTAGCTGCTAAACACCCTACAATACAAGGAGCAGCACCTCGCCCCAGTCAGACACACATGACCCAAGGAATGATTTGGTCTAAAAGTCAATAATGTTGAGGTTGAGAAACCCTATTTCTTTTTATTGAATTTATCAGGGTGACATTGGTTAATAAAATTGTATAGGTTTCAGTATACAGTTCTATCATACATCATGTGTATATTGTATTATGTGCTTACCACCCCAAGTGAAGTCCCCTTCCATCACCATTTATCCCCTTTTAACCTATAGAGAAACCCTATTTTAGAATGAGTATTCCAGGCCATGTAATGTCATCAATGCATTTTTAACTCAATTTTGTTGTCCTTGATTACTACTTTTATAAGTTGCATATGGCAATAAAGTAACATCTACCTACCTATCTACTATGTATTATGTTGCATCTTATAAGTGATAGAAAACTGTAAGATGACTTGTTGGAAACTAACATTTTAATACCTTTAATGACATGTCATACTTAATAATAATTGATCGTACCTTTTTCTTATTTAATTTCTATCACAGTACAATCTTAAGCCTTTATACCACTTCTATTTTTCAGGATAGTCCTATGAGCTACTTACTTTGGGGCCACAGTTCATGCCTGGTTCATCTTCATCTTTACCTTACGGTACTGCTCATCAGTGGGCTTCCAAGAAGTTAACACTCTGCTGAGGCTGAACAATTAAGCCCACTGAAAAAATAGAAACCAACTGATTAAATACTTATTATACTGCAGTCCCTGCAAATGGGCCCAGATAATAAATTTTTGATGATTGAAATTTCTTCCCATTAGAGTTCTGAAATCCTATCTGATTAAGCTTCTGCTCGATCATTTGCTATGAATATTAGAATTTTTCAGGAAATGCCTCTGTTCCCTTTTTCTTTCAAGATCCATTTTAGTAGATAGAGAACATTAGTTTTCCTTCGGGGGTAGACCAGTAGAGTATCAGAAATTTGACTGGCATTTGTCTACCAGCACGTCTTGTGAAAAAGGGTAGAAAATAATGATAAATGAAAAACTCAGGTACTTTTGGAAGTATTTTGGTATTTTGGGCTATACTGACATACTCCCCCAAATAAAGTATAAATAAACCTTATAATGACTCTTTTTTCCTATTTCTAGTTGATTCTATCCCTTTCTCTCTATGCATACACTACATCTATACCGTAGCTAGTTTTTGTAACTTGCATTGAAGATTATGGTATTACTAGAGGCCCAGTGCATGATTGAATCATGCACGTGTAGGGTCCCCTACACGCTTTTGCTTTTCACGGTGGAGCTGGGTGCCTGTCCACTGGTGCTGGAGCAGACAGGCACCCAGCTCCCCCACTTTTGATGGTCCGCAGCCGCTGAGGGGGGCTACCCTGCTGTTGAGAGGCGCAGGGGACGGGACTCCCGCCCCCTGCGCCTCTCAACGGCCCGCTGAGGGGGACTGCTGTGAACACCTGGCTACCCTGCAGTTGAGAGGCACAGCTGGGTGTCTGGGGCAGGCCCCCTCAGCGGCCGCGGATCTGGCCGTTGAGAGGCACAGGTGGTGGGATTCCCACCCCCCTGCGCCTCTCAACAGCAGGGTAGCCCCCCTCAGTGGCAGCGGATCCGTGCCTCTCAATGGCCGGATAGGCCACCCCGAATCCCGCCCCCCAGCCTCCCGCCGCCCAGTCGTGGGCGTAGCGGAGTGATGGTAATTTACATGTTACTCTATTATTAGATAGGATTCCTTCTCTAAATATTTAACTGTAACATTTATATTGTGCTTATGTTTTTGTAAATTGTTTATCCTCATTTTCTTTATTTGAAATCCAAAAAACAAGTTACGGACTAAATGGAGCGTCTGTGCCAAATATAAATTCTTAAAGAAAAATATTAAAAGTACTTCACATGTTTAAATGTTAACATTGACCCAAGAGTGCTAAGACCAATACACCAATGTAATGATGTACTGTGCTTTAATATAAGCAAGTCCCCATCTCCAAACTATTCTGCATTTCAATCAGCAGAATAATATGTGTAACGTTATAGGAATTTGTTTGAGTTTTCCAGAATTCTAAAGGAAGTGAATTCATAATGGCTGTGTGTTAGTCTACACACTGTTGATTCCAGAATACAGTGTGGATAGGGGAACCATCTATGTACTTCTTGTACTTCATGGCAGACACTTGTGGAAGAGAAAATGGGGTTGAGACTGGATGCAGATAACAACAAGGATTATTCAAGAAAAATATAGAGAAAGTAGAAATGGGAGATGACATAACATTGCTTCAAAGTTGATGAACCAGTAAGAATAAAGCATGGAGATCTATTATGCTTGGTTTGCAGTTCAGATTCTATGATATTGAATATTCTCCCAATTCCAGTTTTAATGGATGGGCATAATGCATGATGTCCAGTGTACAGGCTTTGATGACTTATGTCTCTTATGCTAATACTGCTACCATGCCCATTGCACTTCCAAGGATGTTGAAATAGCTAGTGAGGAGCTGGTTTGCTGTAGCAGTTTTTGTGTTGTAAGGTCTTCTGCTGTCTCCTTTCTTTCTGGTTTTGTTAAGATATAAAACAACATAGGTTTCCTTTTTGCTTTGTGGCAGTGTGTAGCTTTCTCAGGAGTTAAGATATTAGTTTTGGTGAAACTCAGTTTACAATATACAATAATTTACCTTTCTTGGGAAATAGTGGTGTTGAATCATGCATCAATACTACTAGGTTGTGAATTATCTGCTTCTGATATCTTTGGGTTGCATAATGACAAATTAGATCAAGGATGACTGTCTTTTCTCACTTCCGATTTTTGCTCAACACAAACTCAATGGTGTTACAGCATTCCTTTTGGCTGGTCATGCAACTGATGGTTAAAGACTATATTGGAATCTGATTCACATCAAAGTATATGCAAATGCATATGGATCAGTACTTGGATTACAAGCTGATAGACATTCTGGCCATGCCATTTGCACACCAAAGGATTTTGTTCTCAAGGGTTTTTAAGTGTATTTAACTTCTTTTGAACCTCAACATAAGCCTTACTAGACCCTAGAGGATTTCAGTAGCACATAGAATTTCGCCTCAGAGCTGGAGTGGTTTGCTCATATTAAAAGAATCTTTTCTCAAGTACAAAGCATCCATGTGAAGCTGCCATGTGTAATTTCTTATAAGAACTGGGGTTGATTTTATGAGCAGAACATATGACTGTATTTCTTTGTATGCAGTGTAAAATCACAACCAGGCATAAGCGGACCTGAGAAAAAACAACAGCCAGAGTAAACACATCTGTTTCTGAGTTTTTCTGTACTATTCCTTTTCTATTTGTTTATTCATTCTTTCATCTTCTAGAGCTCACATACAGACAAATGTTGCTGATGTCAATGTTTAAGGAAAAATACATGAGAGAAAACATTCTACCCATCGTATGTTATTTTTTTTCTTTAAATTATGGTGGGGGACTCAACTATATTAATTTAGGGGTAAGTTATTCATGTAAAACACAACTATTCTTTAATAGTCAATCAAAGCAATAGGCAAATCATACAAGGTAAATTAATAAAATAATCTGAGCCCAGCTGGTGTGGCTCAGTGGTTGAGCATCAACCTATGAACCAGGAGGTTACAGTTTGGTTCTAGTCCCTGCAGGGGCACATGGCCAAGTTGTGGGCTTGATCCCCAGTAGGGGGCATGCAGTAGACAACTGATTGATGATTCTCTCTTATCATTGATGTTTCTATCTCTCTATTCCTCTCCAAAATATATAATATATATAATAATCTGAAAGAGAAAAAAATAACATTCTTTTCGCATCTTGACTCAATATTATATTATAGTCTGTGTGCTAATATGTATTGGAAAATGGCAAGCATCCTGTTTGGGATTCTAGAATTGCTGTATTGCTTACATTTCCAAGATATTGTAAACTTATTTTTTAGAGTGTTGTTCATTTTTGTGAATGTATTTTAATGTTGGATAGCGTACTCTCCGTTAAAATCAAATTCAATTATTTCCAAGCAAATAATTGAGAATTACCTGGAGAAAAATGACTTAAAAGTAAAGGTGATAATGGTAATGAAATATTAAGGGGTGAGGCATGATATATTTCCTCCTTTCTACATTCTTAATTTCATTGTTTCTGAATTACATGCTGCTTAAAGTCAACACAATACAATTTTGCAGAAAATTTCCCAGGCTAATTGCCTCAGGGTTGGTGTTTGGTTCTGTTACTGCTTGGATGACAGAATGTACTCTTTCAATTAGGTGTGCCATTCATCTAGGGTTTGTTTTCTTATTATATTCATGAAATTTATTGGGGTGACATTGTTTAACAAACTGATCTAGGCTTCAGGTGTATAATTCTGTAACACATGATCTGTACATTGTATTATGTGTTCACCACCCAAAGTCAAGTTTCCTTCCATCTCCATGTGTCCTCCCTTTAGCCTCTTCTACTTCCCCTGACTCCCTTTCCCTCTGGTAATCACCATACTGTTATCTGTGTCTGTGAGTTGGTTTTATATCCTGTTTTGCTTAATCCCTTCACTCTTTTCACCCAAATCCCCTGCACTCCAACATCTAGGTTTCATGCATGTTTTTTATACAAACTCAACGCTAGGACAAGCCACTTATCCATTCATCTGAACTGCTTAGGAAAACCACTGCTTAATTTATACTTTAACCAGAATAGTTGTGAGGCAGGAGATGCAAATGTTCCCTGAACTAGGATAGACATCCAGGGTGCTTAGCAGCATATTTGGTGTGTGCATATGTCTCTGGCCTTCCTTGCTTAGGTAAGGGAGACTGTTACAGGGCAGCCAGGGGTCCCTTTTTATGCAAATACAATGCTTGATGTATGTATTCTTTATGTTGTATGCATACTCTTTATAAACATTCTCCGAAGAGTGTCAGTACTAGCAACACTCTCCTCAAACTGGATGCGGCAGGACTGGTTGCTTTATTTCCAATCCGTTCTGGACCAGTGCTTTTATAAAACATAATAAAAATGAGTAATCAGAAAAATGAAATAAAAGAAAGCAGGGCCATATAAAATACAAGCTTCATTTCTATTATTATTAGTTTTAAATGACATATAACCAGTCTGTCAAATTGCTTTAAGTCTCTGAATGCTGCCTCTGCATTTTTGTTCTGCAAATCTCCTCAGATAGGTGGCCCTAGTCTGCAGACTGGGCTGGAGTGTTGGCCTGTGTTGCAGGAATGACAGTCATGGTATTTAATTGCCAGTATGTCATTGTCACTCACCACGAATTTCCAGACCCTGACCAAAGAGCTGGAGAGGAGGTCATGGATGCCCCTTATTTGTGCCAGGTATTAACTGAATTCTAAGATGATTCTAGGAGTCCTAGAAGAGGAGTCAGTGTAACCAGGGAGTCTGGGTGACAGACGGTGTGGGAGTAGAATGTGGTGGTTGGGTCAGTAACTATTTTCCAGGAGGTGTGGAAGCATTTCAGTATGCTAACTACCACTGTAATAATACACAAGCGGTACCAGTACCTATCAAGGGAAAATCCTCAGCACTTCATATCTCACCGCTACAGACCCTGGAGCATAGGGAGCCTTTTGTTGCCCCTGTACCTAGCCAAAGTCCTGGCGTGTTTTTCGATGATGAGTCAATATTTGTTGAGTTAATGGGTGACTGATTGAATGGGGAGGTTTTGGGAGGACCACTTCTCGCTGAGAACTTTTGCTAAGCGTGATAATTCAGACTCTGATGTAGGATGTGGACATGTCAACAAGATGTGTAGAGCTTTCCTTCTGTTCAGATGTCAGGTGACAGCTAATCAGGGGTAAGAAGCACAAATAAGGAAAATGAATTGTTCTTGAACCCAGGCCCACGCCAAAGAATTGCTAGAGTGCGTTCGCTTCGAGCTGCACACGGAGCTTTTCTCTTTACTTGACCTAGTCCTGTTTGCATGTTTGCAGCTATAAACATTTTACTTTCCTCTCAGGAGCAGGCATAATAAAATTTCGAACATCAGTTTTACTTTGAATCAAGGCCTATTCTAAAAGAACGTTATTTTAAAATATTTTCTAGATGATTAATTTTCTTGATCTGAGGACAGCCACCAGGGTAGTGATGGAAAATGAACTGATAAAAGTGGATCCAAGATACATATGGACCTTAACATTAGTGCACATACCGTGTAGAATGAATATGACAGGTTTCTGCATAAACATCAGCTAGGGAACAGGGGCAAACTAATGTAAGGATAAATGCCCAGAAGAAATTCAGTTTTATACAGTGGCCACCACAAGTTGTCATGTTCTTGCGCAAATCTCGGCTTATGCATAAAGTTTGTCCTCCCCACCCAGCTTGCTGCCCCTTGGTGAAGGAATACACAAGAGCATTTTTCAGATCTCTGAGTAGATAGCACTTCTTCCAAGACCACTTTGAGGGACAGTACCTCTACTCACGGCTCTTGCTTGACCCTTCCCAGCCTCCTATAATTATCTTGTCAAAAGACTTAAAACGTTTTTACATTAGCTCTTAACTTCTGGTCTCTCCCTTCGTGTTAGTTCTCTGGCTGGTATAGAAGGGCTCAAGAAATACATGCTGACTCATAAAACAAGTGATAGATTATGGGTTTTTTATTAATGAACCTTCAGAAACCATCTGACCTTATGTTAATTTCTTAGAAAACATTCTCTGCCCCTACTCTTGCCGAGCACAGCTGTGCATAGGCATCATCTTTTAGGAGAAATGATTCTGTAAAGGATGCATGCATTCTAGTGGAATTCTACCCTTTTTTTAAGCATATAAGAACTAATGTTTCTACACACATATTTTCTACCCCACATCCCTGACCTTGCTGCCTTTCTTTGGCAGAAAAAAAAAATCCTTTTTTTCAATATATACATATTTAATGGGCTTTGTCAAGTCGTCGGTGCAGACGTGTTTTATGTCTCGAGTAATGAAATACTTCCGCTTGTGGTTGGGCATCTTGTCCCGCCCTGGAGGAGCGATGCCAAGCCAAACAAGAATGGGAATGCCAAACATTATGTCGGTATGTTTGTCAGTTGTGTGATCTATTTCCCAAACCCAAATGCAGTGCAGTGACATATTTTACTCTTTGTGAACTTTACCTTCTGTTAATATGATTGAAGCAACTGGAAATGGAAATTGTCAGGGCAATTTAACAAAGAAGCCCTGTAAAACTTATTATAGCCCAGGTAGTAAAAATCAATTTAGAAGGCATATTCTTCAAACCTGAGTTTTATTTGGTAAAACATGCTGGTGCCTGACCTTTTTAGAAGCGTACCCAAAAGGAGTCATTTGGAGGTCCCTCTCTTAAATTATAAACAGCAGCCTGATTAAATTCGGCTGTGTTTTGCTCACAGTACATGACAGAATGCGTATGTACACCAAACAGACAGCTAAATGACTGGCCATTGGAATGAGTTTGATGTGTGTCTCATGAAATCGCATACTCTGCAAAGCAGTAAAAATCAATCTCATGTACCAGAAGAACCCAGGTATCGATACATTAAAGAATCTTCATGAGTTTATACGTGAAGTTAATCTTTCAGTGCCTAGAACTGGAAGACAGGAGCTCTACCACCATAGACAACTTTCAAATTTCTGCGGCTCAGGTTTCAGGGTAGAAAACCGGAAGTGTCACATTTTGTGCATTAAGACACATACTAGGTCATGTATTTTCAATGTAAAAGTATTAAAAGTTCTGAGGAGTATGAAATACAAAGTGAATCCTCACTCCCCATCCATCTCCAGAGGTGATCACTGTTCACAGGCTCCATATATATATCCAGGCATTTGCTGTGCATATCCAAACACAGGTGCAAACTCTCCAATGTTCACCCCCTGAGAGATAGTGCAGCTTGGGTGTTATGAGTGCAAGGTCTAGAGTCTACTTCCTGGGTCTCACCTACCAGCTGTATAAACTTAAACATGTCACTGAATCTCTCTGCATCTCAATTTCTTCCTCTTTAATATGAGGATAATTATGTACCTATGTCATAGGGTTGCTGGGAGGATTAACAAGTATTTTAGGCTGATAAGAACATCTTTTTCACTGAAGAATCATTCAAAATTAACTATTGATTATTTTGTTATTACGATGAATAACAACATAGCCATGTAAATCATAATCTGTGTAGGCAAATAGTTAACTGCATATATATTTTTCATATTTATTCAATGTGTATCTGTAGAAACTGCTCTGCAGCTTATTATTTCACATATATATTGGATACATTGTTATATTAGCATCTATAAAGGCTAGGTTGCAATCACTGTGTAGAGTTCTATCTCATGGATATACCCCACCTTAATTTATGACTCTTATATTCATGGGTATTAGGGATTTTTCCAAACTTGTGCTGTAATAAAAATGTTGTAATAGCATGTTTGTTTGTATATTACTGTGGTTCTCTACAACTGTAGCTGTAGGATAAATGCACAGAATTGGTCCCAGGGCACATGCATCTAAAATAGTGTTAGTTACTGACAAATATGCTACAAACCTTTGCCAAGTTTTGCTTCCACTAGCAAAATAAGTTGTCTTGTAAGGGAGCTATTTGGAAGATTCATTTAGAGCCTATATTTAGAAAAAGCCAAGGAAAGAGACACCAAGATAGAAAAAGCTACATGGAGTTTAAATACGTGGTTTCATTGGTAGCATGTGATTGCTTTTGCTTTTTAAACAGTTGTCACATTTTGTAAAGCAAAGCTGAAGTAAAGAATTACAATATCATGTCAAATATTTTTATTTTAAGCAGTTTACAACTATTCTTAATCCTAATAAGTAAATCACAATTTTATGGAGTTTTCATAACTGAAAGCTATGTGATCAGATGTTTACTTTCCTATTATTTTCTAACTAGTAGCCCTGCGCACAAATCCATGTGCCAGTAGCTTTCTACCACCCTCCTGTAGCTCTCTGCCCGCTGCCCCGCCCTCCTGTAGCTCCCCCCAACCCTCATAGCTTGCTGCCCTGCCCACTCCTGTAGCTCTCCGCCACCCACTTGTAGTTCTCTGCCCACCCTCTGTGATCCGGTTATTACGCGGTCGGTCATTACGCCTCACGGAAGGCGTAACTGATAATTAGCATATTCCTCTCTTATTATATCCTATCTAATAAAAGAGTAATATGCAAATTGACCATCACTCCAACACACAAGATCGCTGCCCCCATGTGCTCAAAGATGGCTGCCCCCATGTGGACACAAGATGGCCACCACAAGATGGCCAGTAGGGCAGGACAGTTGGGAGGGACCAGGCCTGCCAGGGAGGGCAGTTGTGGGTGATTAGGCCAGCAGGGGAGGGCAGTTGGGAGTGATCAAGCCTGCAGGGGAGGGCAGTTAGGGGTGACCAGGCCTGCAGGGGAGGGCAGTTAGGGGCAAACAGGCTGGCAGGGGAGCAGTTAGGCATCAATCAGGCTGGCAGGGGAGTGGTTAGGGGTGATCAGGCTGGCAGGCAGAAACGGTTAGGGGCAATCAGGAAGGCAGGCAGGCGAGCAGTTGGGAGCCAGCAGTCCTAGATTGTGAGAGGGATCCCAGATTGGAGAGGGTGCAGGCTGGGCTGAGGGAACCGCCCCCCCCCATGCACGAATTTTGTGCACCGGGCCTCTAGTAGGATTATAATTTCATGTACCTGTGCAATGTGCATTTTCCTTCTTGTGTTCTTTCCCACACTTTTCACAAGAATATCTTCAAACAGGTGTCTCTTCATTATCCTTCCTTCCCTAATTTTGTTTGGGCTTGGAAGTAATCACCACTTCTTCTAGCAGACACTATTCCACATTATGGTTTTGTATTGTTGTCATGTTCTTGCTGAAATAGGAGGAAAAGAAAGCAAATTAAAGCAGCATCCAGCTGCTTGCTACAAATTGCAGTGGTAGGTATTTGCTAAAACTATAATGGTATTTAAAAATGCTAGTTGAGTTATCTGACATTCCTAATAGAAGTCCCTAGAAACCAAAATATTTTTTGTAATATTGTGGATCACAAGAAAAGAAGTCTTCATTTTCGGTCTAAAAGTTGGCTTGGACTAAAGGATCTTGCATGCCTCATTATTACACCATCACCCAACCCCTAATCACAAAGGACCAGGCCTATCAAGAAATGACAGGGTGGGGGAAATTGGGCTTGGCTCTGTGCTAGTTTTTTAAAAATTTATTTTATTAAAGAACTAATCTATGCACTTCAAAAATTAAAAAGCCTTAGGAGGTGTTCTTTGAAAAGCCTACCACCCCTGTTTCCCATCCATCAATCCAAAACAGGTAACCAGTATATTTAAAAAAATACTTCTGAGTTGGTTTTACAGCATCATACAAGAAAATATGAATATGTTCTTCCTGCTTTTTCTAACATAAAAATGGCTTCCATTATTTAAGTAATGAATATATATATATATATATATATATATATATATATATATACACACACACACACACACACACACACACACACACACATACAGATTTCAAATATACAATTCCATTGGGAGCTAAAAGAAATATTGTAAGCAATCACTTTTGTGACCTTCATATACTATTTTAAAATTGTGTAGCAGAGTGATCAGATTAGTTTTCTAGAACGTTGTTTATTTTCTGCCTCTGTTAAGAGGATGGATAGAGGCCTGTAGCTAGGAAATCTTTATGAAGACCATCTGTGCAGTATGGAATAGAGACAGCAGAAGCTGTCCTCTGCTGACCTTGGTCCAGGCTCTTATCTCATCAGGCCTCAGTGTTTCCATATATACAATGGGAGTGTTACTCTAACTTCTGCCAGTTATAAAATACAACTCACTTGATTCAGCTAAGCACTACAAAATTTCTGTGCAGAAAGATTTGATAACAGGGAATTTTGCTCCTGTATTATTAAAAGTATTATCTGTTGAATGTTTTAATCACCCAAGAAACTGTGGGTACATTGAGTTATGTTTTTATTAAAAGTAAAAATCGACGATAGAAAAATAAACTTCCAAATGCTATGAACCCTGAGAAAAATGTGCTGTAAGTTCAAATAAGGGTGGATAAGGGTGAGGAGAGATTTAACAGTTCCAGAAAAAAATTGGATGATACCACATTGGCAGAAGCGAATTTAATAACTTTTTATGGCCATCATGAAATTTTGTCTCCTAAATTGGGCCCTTTAATAGATTTGCATGCCATCATTCTTATTTTTATTGACATCCATGTACGTGCCCATTACTAAGAATTCTAGGATTCGAAAGCAATTTTTAATACATTCCAGGTTATATATTTTATGTGGTTGGATATTTCCAATGACTTCTTTGTATGATTTTTAAGAAGTCTTCGCTTCATTACTGATGATTTCTCTTTATTATTCAAGCTTACAGCTTCCATCTCACTTTCCATTGAAACCAGGTATCAGATATCAGTCACCTAAAGTCATAGCCAAAAGAATTTTAGAAGCTATAATTAGGATAAAACTCATGTGATGTAGGGCATTGTTCTTTAACCAAGGTAGACTTAAATGTTATAGAAATCAATGAGCAGAAAAATATATCTAAGTATATTATCTTTGCATATTAAATTTCCATATCTATATTTAAGACACAGTGTGGCTTAATTGAAATTTTATTTTCTTTCTTACCATTTGTATCCTTTAAAGGGCTTTCATTTACGGAGAAAAGGGGTGCTTACTTTGGTTTCTTAGAGATGTTTGTTAAGTCATCCCAGGAGTCAGTCCTAGCTATTTTGAATTACTTTTTTTCAGTAATCTAAAGTAACTGATTTATCCTTTTTATGAAGGTCGTCATTTTAGGGAATTACATTGGGTGGTTTTATTCATAATTGAAATATTCTGATGACCCAATTATTTTATTTTTTTAAAATTGTGGTAAAACACACATATCAATTGTTTTAACATCTGACTATGTCTAAATTTAAGAAATCTAATATTATTTTTAAATGAAGTGCTCCCTCTCGTGCCCCTCAAACATACCCAGAGGAGCTCATATATGAGCATAAATAAATACGAACATATTCTTTTGATTCCCAAAGAATATTCTGTGTATGATGATATCCTTGGAAGGAAAAGAACATATCTTTTGGTCCTATCAGGTTTTTCCCTTAGTTAAAATATCGACTACAAATTATTTAAATTTCTCAGCATTTAAGGAAAACTGTGGCACGATTGAACATAGCTTTTATGTATATATTTCTGTGGCATTTGTGTAACAGACCTCATGGGACCCACTTAAAGCAAATGTAAGCAAAACTTTTGATCCTTGGGAAAGACGATTTGATGCAAGACGTCTTCTCTTGGTGAAGCTTCCATAGACCCACCATTCATCAGCTTTGGCACCTTTGTGTGATCTATGGCCAATACTTTTTGCTTACTCTACGAAGTGTAAACTCTTCCAGAATGGCAAGTGAGCTGCCCAGGTGTTCAGAAGTTCACCAAACCAGTTCACTTGCTGAGATACAAGAAGACACCCAGTCCTGGGGATATGTGCCTCCCCTGAAGTCTGGACAAGAAACAGCTCCAGAATATTGACTTAATTACAGATGTTAGTGATAAACAAAGCTCTGTAAAATACAGTAACGTGTGTGTATTGGAAACCTACATAGGCCTGTGCTTAATCACATGCACATTGGATTACAAAGAGGAAAGAACGGCTCAGGAGGCCAGCTTCAGAAGTTAGCAGGGAGACCACTTGCTCCAGGAAAGCCTTCCTGAGCAACCATTATTGTCTCTCTTATGTGTTCCTGTCTGTCCACATCCAGATAATTATTTACCTTGTATCATAATTACCTGTTTACTTATCCACATCCCCATGTGGCTTCTAAGTTCACTTTGGCCAGGGATAGTGTGTTATTCACCATTGGTCCTCACACAGTAGATAACTTTATGCATATGAGTTGAAGGAAGGCAGAAAGAAATGAAGGAAGGAATGAAGGAAGATAGGTAGATCTAGCCATGTCACTTACTAGGGATCCTGAGGGATTCATTTAAACTGAGTCTCGGTTGTTCTTTCATTTGGAAAACAGGATGTTGGTCTTGATATTGTCTAACACCCCATTACATATCTTTCATGCTGTGGCAAAGAATACTAGTAAAAGGGTAACTAGGTTTCTAAGGAGTTAATGTGCATAGACCACTGCTGACTCTCAGGGAGAGACCCAACTTCTGCATGCAACTGGGCCGATTGTTGTTAGTATGAGCACCAGTCCTGTGTTTGGCGGACACCTTGCATGCCTGGGTAGAAACCCAAGAGCTTCAGTCAGAAACAGAACAAAACCCTTGTTATGGAGAGACGGTGGGGGATAGTACATATTTTATGAGAGGGAACTCCCAGTATCGCTCACTGGAGGTGGTTGATTAATGCTCACTAGCAAAAGGAACTGGAAGGGCTGCCTCAGCTGGTTTATGTCTTGTGTTTTTGTCAAAGCAACAATAAAAAAGATGGGCTGAAGTCCACAGTTAATGCCAATGCAATTGGAACATTTCCCCCTGGAGAAAGGGAGGGATAGAAGTTTTCCTCACATGGAATTGAGTATGTCAGTGATTTTCTTCTCAGGCTAGTTTCTCCACCCACCACAGTGGGAGTGAACTTGAGAGAGGTGGGTGGTCTCTCCAGGGAGCTGAGTCTTACCACATCTCAACCATCAGAGAGGACCAAGAGCTTAAACAAGTGCACTAGCATCTTGCCCTAAGCCGGCTGTATTTAAAGGACATAAAAGCCCTCAGTAATGTATTCCATCTAGCTTCATACGAATCATTATTTCATATACCACAAGGAAAGAGAAAGCATTACCTTTTAAGGAAACAGTATCTTATACTTTATGTAGCTCTTTTAGACTTCTTTAAGCATAGATAGACTTTTAAAAATTTATTCCTGTGCATTCATAAAAGGGAAAATATAAGTAAATTAAACTGCTTAAGTAATTCTAACAAGTTTTCACAATCAGAACCTGACTCTGAATGACTTTATGAGTGAGAATTGTCATAGTCCATGGCTCTTTTACGGTGTGCTCCTATATGCTGTCGTGAGCACTGCTGATGTGCCAGCGCTTAGAAGGATGCTCTGCTGATGTCTCTGAGGTTTTCTTCTAAGTCAGCCACCCTGGGTCCTTTTGAGGCTCAGATGCAGGCGATGATAATTGCATCCTAATTGTACCTGGTTGACAGCTACTTTAAGAAGCATCCTCATTTCAGAGCCATTAAAATGTGGGGGAAATGTGCATTTTAGAATTGATGAAATAAGTAATTCACACCTTAATAATGAGAACTATCCTCTTTCTACTTTAAAGGCTTGAAAAATTCAGAGTGGAAAGTACATAGATTTCAGAGCCAGACAGAGCTGAGTTCATATTTCTCTATCTACTAGCTATTTTAATGAGGGCAAATTATTTAACTCCTCTGAGTCTCATTCTCATCTATAAAACTTGTCTTAAGGCAGTATGGGGGATAATAAATATGAATAAACCTCATTGCCCTAAGCAATTGTACAAAAATGTGTTATCTTCCTTTTGTGAAATAAGAGCTCAGTTTAAACTAGTGTTTTCTCGGCATTTGAACTTTTTATATGTGATGTGTCCAGGTCAAGACTGCTAAAATCAGTACACTTGTTAAGCCTTAATGATGAATTGCTTATTTTTGAAGATGACGGGCACATTTATATAGCTCGTTTCTTAATATACAGGGGTGGGCAAAAGTGGGTTCATAGTTGTAGTGCAAATAAATAACACAATAGATAATAAATAATGCAAGAATAAACTCTATTGTGCAATACTCATTTTTGCCAAACCTTGTAATTCACCTAACATAACCCATCCATGGTTGTGTTGTCAATTTTTGTTTGTCTTTTCTATGGAGGATTTAAGTTTGGCTAAAGTCAAGTGGTGAGTCAGCAGTAGGTCACATAATTGATTTTATTCCTTCTCCTACATCGCTTTTCAGTCCAACTCTTAAACAGATGTTAATTCGAAGGCTACATCATGGCTGAAATACAGCTGACCAGTTAAGGCTTTCTATTTCCAAGTAACCTGTATCTCCCAGGGCAAGCACGAATGAGACTTGTGCTGGAGGTCCAAGTCTTGAAAATTCAAATCAGAGGATTAGCATTATCATTCCTGGTGTTAATTATGTATGAAATTCATAATAGGTCACAGAAAATCATCAAGTTTCTCATTTCATGAAACAGAAAAAGATAGAGGCAGAAAATGAAAGCAGTGCATGGATTCCTCCAGAATGTGACTGAAACTTGGAAGCCACTGGCTTCCCTCATTTTATTTTGTGGGTTGTTTTTTTTTACTTTCTATTCTATTTTTGTTGCTTATTTATCTCACCAAATCCAGAAGGATCTAGAAAAAGCATCTTATTTCTTATTAGAGGCCCGGTGCACGAAATTCGTGCACCAGGTGGTGTGTCCCTCAGTCCAGCCTGCACCCTCTCCAATCTAGGACCCCTGGAAGGATGTCCGACTGCCCATTTAGGCCCGATCCCGATAGGGTAGGATCGGGCCTAAATGGGCAGTCAGACATCCCTCTCACAATCCAAGACTGCTGGCTCCCAACTGCTTGCCTGCCTGCCTTCCTGATTGCCCCTAACCACTTCTGCCTGCCAGCCTGATCACCCCTAACCACTCCCCAGACTGCCTGATTGATGCCTAACTGCTCCCCTGCCAGCCTGTTTGCTCCTAACTGCCCTCCCCTGCTGGCCTGGTCACCCCTAACTGCCCTCCCCTGCTGGCCTGATCACCCACAACTGCCCTCCCTTGCAGACCTGGTCCCTCCCAACTGCCCTCCCCTGCTGGCCATCTTGTGGCAGCCATCTTGTGTCCACATGGGGTCAGTCTCATCTTTGATCACATGGGGGCAGCCATCTTGTGTTTTGGAGTGACGGTCCATTTGCATATTATTCTTTTATTAGATAGGATAGAGGCCTGGTGCATGGGTGGGGGCCAGCTGGTTTGCCCTGAAGGGTGTCCCGGATCAGGGTGGGGGTTCCCTTGGGGCGTGGGGTAGCCTGGGCAAGGGGCCTGTGGTGGTTTGCAGGCCGATCATGCCCCCCGGCGACACAAGCTGAGGCCCTGGTATCTGAGATTTATTTATCTTCTATAATTAAAACTTTGTAGCCTTGAGCAGAGCCAAGCCTCCTGCTTGCTCCGTGACCACAGCCATTTTTGTTGGGATTTATTTATCTTCTGTAATTGAAACTTTGTAGCCTTGAGTGGAGGCCTGGGCCTGCCAGGGTGTGCAGGAAGCTTGGCTTCCTCCATCACCGGGGAAACCCAAGCCTCCTGCTCTCTCCGTGGCCTCAGCCATCTTGGTTTGGTTAATTTGCACACTTGTTTCTGATTGGGTGGTGGGCTTGGCTTGTGGGTGTAGCGGAGGTACAGTCAATTTGCATGTTACTCTTTTATTAGATAGGATAGAGCAAGGAACAGTTCAAGCTCCTTTTACAAAATGTAAAGTTGAACTTCCTTTAAGTGCTGCTTTAGTTTTGTTCTTCCTTTCTTTAGGACAGACAACTAATGAATGTCATTGTTCTAGTCACTAGCAGATACTGTTCAAGTTGAGAGACTTTTGAAGAAATGCACTTTATCACCATTGATTCATATGCATTTCATTATGTTATAAATTTTTATTATTTCAGTAACAGGCAATGAGCAGTCTGGAAGCAAGAATTGGATATTAATTCACTGCAGCTTCCCCCAGTGCCTATTACAGTACCCGCCATGCATTCTGTAAAGTCTTATCAACTGTCATGAAAATTAGAAAAAATAGGAATGGAAAGAGGAAGAGAGGGGAATTTAGGTATTCACATAATATTCTTGAATTCTTTCTAAGTCATTCCAGTGGAGCAGAACAACTGGCTTACTCAGAAATACTATCACCTGTATTGATGGTTAGAAATATGATTCTTGAACCCTGACCCAGGCCCATTGAATCCAATTTTTTAAGATCAAGGCTTGGAAATCCATACTTATAAATTATCACTCTTGATGATTCTTGCGCTCAGGTAAAATTTTAAAAATACTGGGGGACAAGTACTTTTTAAAAAAATGCTTAATTTGATAAAACAACTTATGATTTGTTTCAGACTACTTAATATTGGGAGTATTAAAATGTGGTACTGGGTAGCAAAGTAATTGGAAGGGAAGTTTTCTTACTTGAGGCTTGGTACTGAAACCATAATTTTACTCTTTTTCCGGAGTGTTCTGTCACATCTCATTGAGCAGCAGAAAAACATTCAATTTTATTCTTATCTCAGGACCTAATATTCTCCAGTGACCAGGATCTGAGTAGTTTTTAAAAGTGATAAATAGGTATTGATTCGAATTCTAATTACATGATACCTATTACTGTAAATATTATAAACAATAAGAAATTATGTTTAAATAACATAATATATAGGATAAGAGCGAGAACATTTCTTGTGGCTCTACTTTTAACAGCTTTCTATTGCAGTATGGTAAGAGATGCTTGGTAACATTGCCAAGCTCTATTTGTGCATATTCTCTGTCTGCAGACCTATGGGATTTTGATACCATCATTTCATCCCTAATTGGTTATCTTTGTTATTATTAGGGTCTGCATCAGACAAAGTATTATAAATAGTAAACATTATTGAGTGACCTGGTACCTCAATTGCAGAGGAAATAAGAGGTTCAACTTCTCATGTAAGATTTTGATTAACATTTGTGTACATGTAAGTAGATATTTTTTTTCAATAGTTTTAGAATATTATTACTTTCCTTCAGTAAAGCATGTTGATGCACCATAGGTCAAATACCAGAGTCCCCAGAATCCCACTAGAACAAAATAATCACACCTGTCCCCTATCACTAGTGGCTTATTGATTCATTTATAATGAGATTTTTGTGCAATGAATGGCCGAGTCTAAGCATGCTTTTTTCTAGTCCTTGTAAATCACTATTTGTCTATCTGAAAACCTATTTTGTTCTGTTTGCAGAGCAGCTCTCACTTGCTAATGATCTGTGCAAATTAAACAGCAAAGGGGAGGAGAGGCAAGGTTAACTTTTCAAAACTTTTTGACTCTGGGTGAATTGTAGGCAAGAAGCAATTATCCTCTGCCTGCCCGCCCCCTGCCCGTCCTCCCTCCCCACCACCAACATTCTCCCGCCTTGCCCCAGGAAAGCTTCCCAGCCACAGACCAAGAGGAACAACAGATACATACACACATGCATGCACACGCCACCCAGCAAAACAAATGGGTGGGAAGGAGAGTCTGTTCACACCTCCTTGCAAAGGAATAGCAATTAGATCAGATACTTTCTTTGCCCTGTACTGACTGGTGTTTGTTCTGTTTCTCCCTGGAGCTAATTCAGTTCAGAGCCTGGGCACTAATGATATTTGATGATATTTTCCCCAATATAATTCCAGAAAAGTAGAGTGAAATTCCGAGTCAGCCAAATTTTGCATAGAAAAAGGCACTGAGGATTCAAGGAGCTAGCAACTTTCCCAGGACTATAGATTCTTTAAATACTCAGTATGAAAAATTAAAAAAAAATTTATATGGAGCCATCTTTGCTCTGCATTAAGTTTCTTGTTTCCTTGGTTGCCAAGTTCCTTAAGTGTCATGGAGGGAGAAGAGACGATGAGACATGGGAGAGAATTTAGTGTCTGTGACTGAAAATGCTCATAGTTCCTGAAGATTTATCAGTTGATAATGATAAGTTGTTTTTTGTAATTGTCATACCAGAAAGTCTTCAAATTCTTTCATTTCAAAGCTGAATGCTGCTAAACATTGGGGCACTTGAGTATCTCAGATTTGGGAATTCTGTTCTTCCCTTGTTTAGTGCAGCTAGTGTGTTGAAGATAAGATAATTTTGTGGTGGCTTTCAAAATGCTCAGTGTTGTAAATAGCATTTTGCCATCCAAAAGCCAGAGGAAATTACTTAAGTAGATCTCTTTAAAGACATTGAAAGGTAACTCCTCTGAAATGTGATTTATGAATGTGTGCAACCTAGTAAGTAAAGAATGGACCTTTCTGTTCATTCTCCCCAACATTTCATTTAAGGGCTTTTCTCTGGACAGGATAAGAGCAAGGCCACATCCCCCTTCTGCTTATTTCCCTACACCTTATATAGTTTCTAATGGCATTTTCTTTTTCTTTTGAATAACTGGCATCTCAGTTTTCATTTTGATTTCAGTGAGATTTACAGTGTGCTAAAAGCAATTTTTAAAAGATCTCTGAACAAAATTTTAACTGAATTTCTATAAGTCATACTTTGGAATGTTTCAGGGAAGTAAAGCTATAGGTTTGTACTATACACATCCTATCAAAGCATGATTTCTATCTCTGCTTCTTTTCTCAGATTCAAAATATCCATAGCTCTTGGCTTAGTCATTGGGCTGCTATAACAAAATAACAGACCAGGGAGCTTATAAAACAATAGAAATATATTTCTTGCAGTTCTGGAAGCTGGGAATTCTAAGATCAGGGCACCAGCATGGTCATCTTCTGATAAAACTTTTATTTGTGATTCATAATTGGTAATTTCTCTCAGCACCTTCACATGGAGGAAGTAGCTTAAGGGGCTCTGTGGGAATCCTATCTAATAAAAGGGGAATATGCAAATAGACCGAACGGCAGAACAACCCAACAACCAAACAATGCATAATATGCTAATGATATGCTAAGGCTGCTAAACAGTTTGCTATGACATGCACTGACCACCAGGGGGCAGAGAGTCAACTGGTCGACCAGTTGGTATCACGTACACTGACCACCAGGAGACAGATGCTCCAACCAGTAGGTTAGCTTGCTGCTGGGGTCCAGTCGATGGGACTGAGTGAGATGAGCCAGACACACCCTGAACCCCTCCTACAGTCCCTCCCCGGCTGTCCAACCTCCCGTGTCCCTCCCTGGCTGGCCAACCCTGATAATTGGCCCTGATCAGGACTGGGCAAGACGGGGCCGGACATGCCCTGGAGCCCTCCTGTGGTCCCTTCCTGGCCCGATCATGCACCGGTTGGGTCCCTCAGCCTGGCCTGTGCCCTCTTGCAATCCAGGACCCCTCGGGGGATGTTGGAGAGCCAGTTTCAGCCCGATCCTGCAACCACACCCCTTGGGAGGGCACTAGACGCAGAGCTCATGGATGGTAAGCACTCGGGACTGATTGGGCGTGAGCCTGCGGCAGGCACAGTGGGGCTGGGATGGGCAGGAGCGGCAGGTAGGAGCTTCAAGCAGCTTTGGACTGTGGGTTTCGGCCCGATCCCTGCAGGCCACCCAGAGGGACCCCACCCATGCATGAATTTGTGCACCAGGCCTCTAGTGGTTTTATATAATCACTAATCCCATTCATGAAGGCTTCACCCTCATGATTTAAACTCCTCCCAAAGGCCCCATGTACTAATATCATCACATTGGTATCATGATTTCAGCATATGAATTTGGGGTAGGGGTTCAAACATTCAGACCATATCAACTGCTTTCATCCCCATGTATCCAACACTCAGATAATAAGCATAATGTCTTTATGGCCATCTGAAAATGTGGACATTCATGATGGAAGAAATACAAGAGTCAGCTTTCTGCTTGAGACTTGCAGTCAAATATAGAAATGCACCTTGATTCCAACTCTTTGCTCTACCTACAGATTACCTTCTCTAGGGAATTATTTGGATTAGGAGAAGTAATGTAATTGGGCGATAGCGGGAAAATAAATAGGGTAGGCATAAGGCATTATATCTTCACTAGTAGCCCGTTTGCACGAAGATTCGTGCAATAGACCTTCATTCACCTGGCTGCCTGCACCAGTTTTCTGCCGGCACCAGGGACCCAGGCCTTGGCTGTGGCCACCGCCTTCTGCCTTTTTCAGGGTCGGGGCTTGGCCCCGGGCGGTGGCCTTGGGCTCGGCGGCACCCAACATCCTTGCTAAGGATCGCAGGAGCCGACCCCAGTGGTTTCCTGCCATCCGTGCAGGCTGCCCACTGGTGCCCAAGGCCGGGAAAGCCTCCGCCCCAGGCTTTCCTGGCCTTGGGCTCGCCACACCCAGCGTCCCTGCTACCGATCACAGGAGCCGACCCCCAGTGGTTTCCTGCGATCGGTGCAGGCTCCCCGCTGGTGCTCAAGGCCCGGAAAGCCTCGGCCCCTGGGACCCCCGGGAGGGGCGGGAGGGGCAGGGCCACGCCCTCCCAGGTGGACGATCAACCCCGGGACCCCCGGGAGGGGCGGGAGGGGCCCGGACACGCCCCCCTAGGTGGCCGATCGCCCCAGGCACCCCCGGGAGCGGCGGCAAGGGTCCGGCCACGCCCCCGCGGGGTGCCGATGGGCCCGGCCATGCCCCCCCGGGGTGCCAATCGCCCCAGGCACCCCGGGGAGTGGCGGCATGGGTCCGGCCACGCCCCTGCGGGGTGCCGATGGCCCCAGGCACCCCCGGGAGCGGCGGCATGGGTCCGGCCACGCCCCCGCGGGGTGCCGATGGGCCCGGCCACGCCGCCCCGGGGTGCCGATGGGCCGGCCACGCCCCCCGGGGTGCCGATCGCTTCAGGCACCCCCGGGAGCGGCGGCATGGGCCCGGCCACTTGGCACCGCCATCTTGAACTTCTCAACGGTGGATATGCCACCCGGAGTCCCGCCCCCAGCCTCCTGCTGGCCCAATCGTGGGCATAGCGGAGGTGCGGTCAATTTGCATGTTTCTCTATTATAAGGTAAGATAGTTCCTCTAGATAATAGTGTTAGAGTTTGGATGGTCTTGTTCTTGTAGCTCATCCAATTTAAACTGAGTACTCTGCCCTATGCTTTTAAATTAAGAACCTTTGTGTTAGCAATAGCATCCTGAGATGGGAGAAGAATGTGGCACCTCAAATTATTTTTACATAATATAGTATTACTGTTTTCTTTTCAATGTCTTGTACTTTGGAATCCAGAATCAAAATTAGTGCTAAATCCAAGTTGACTACCCTCTTGAGCATCTAGATATCTAGATACCATTGTGCTATTTCTACTTAATGTTATAATCAACCAAAGGACACTTTTTTTTGCTTTCCAAGTTGCTTTTTTTTTTTTTTTTTTTAGAGTGTGTGTGTGTTGGGGGGTTACTAGTTTGACCAATGGCAGAATCTTGTCAGACCTGAAAACTGCATTGAGCAATAGACCCCTTCCCAGAGTGCAAGTAGAGAGATAATTCTTTATCTTCTCCAGTTTTGAGGAGCAGAGTAAGAGAGAGAGATGTACAGGTGAATACCCCAAATCCCTGCCTCAATGCTGTCATCAGACCAAAAATTCCAGTTTGTGCTCTTGGCTGAGTTCCTGGCTGGAGTGAGATTGGACACAATGGTTTCTGATATCCATTTCACACTTTATCTGCTGAATATAAATATCTCTGTATATGCAAAGATTCATTTAAATTATCCTACTCAACAATCTCTTTTTTTTTTTCTAAGAGCATTGGGCAAAATGGAGACAACTCACCTGCTAATCTCTTTATGAAGCAATTTCATAGCCGTGTTTAATACCTGGAGTGTTCATTGTTGCCTCTGACAACAGCTTCCCAGTTTCCTGCAGAGGTGACGGACTTGATAATGTACTATTTGACTTCCTTTCCTTCCCTGCCTTACTTACTCCTCTATCTTCTCTGGCTGTTTCCTAATAGCATCTCCCAAATAATCTACTTTTACTCAAATCCTTGTTTCGGAGTCTCTTTCTGTCTCACCAAAACAATACACTTCTCAAACCTGTTCATTTAGGTTAGAGAAATAAGGGCCCTTTTAAGACATCACCATTTCCTTTCCCGTGCTCAATATGCAACTCGTCACTAATATTTTCACATTGAGCTCTGCCTTGCCATAGTACACTAGTTTTGGTCTTCTTCCACTTATAGCTAGATTATTGCAGCAGAATTCTAGCCAGCATTTCTACTTCCGTATGCATGCCTTTCAGATAATCTTACACACCACTGCCTGACAAGTTTTACTAAATTTATATTGGTTCCATGGTCCTAACACTTAAAAAATTCAGGGGTTTCTACACTCAACTATTGTGATATTATCTGGATTAATGGCTTTCAATATCTACATGCCACTGATTCCCAATAATTATATTTCTGTATCAAAATATTCTCTTGAATTTCAGTCTTTTGGATACTACTGCCTACTTAGCATCTGTACAAATTCATAATGTCAAAGCTGAACCCCTGACCTTCCCCTATAAACCTGCTCCTGCAGCCTTCCACGCTTCAGCTGAAGGCAGCTCCATTCTCCTAGTTACTTAGACCTAAACCTTTGGAAATACCTTGAATCTTTTTGTTTTCTTTCTTACAGTCCACCCCCAATCCATTAGGAAATCTTTGTGTCTTATTCAGACAACCTTTCACCCATTCACAAGTAAGATTCTGGCATAAGCCAGTATCACCTTTGACCTGAATTCTTATGACTCCTGGTTGTTCTCTTTGCTTCTTGCACTGCCTTCTATCTATTCCTGGTACAGTAGACAGTGAGCTCCTTTAAAGCTGTTGAGTCAGATCATGACCTCTACTGAAGAAAGCCATACAATGGATGGCTCACTCAGAGTAAGCCAACACCTGTACAATCACCTATAAGGGCTGACTTGAAGACTTCCTCATGTCACTCTGACCCTCATCTTCATCTGCTTTCATCCTCTCTCACTTCACTACAGCCACATCAATTCATTAATGTATTCAGTCACTCAACAGATGTTTCTATGCATTTGATTCTGTGTCAGCCTGTTCTAGGCATTAGGGATACATATAAAACAGGATACATATGGTTCCTATACTCTTGAAACTTAGGTTCTGGTACCATTTAAGATGCTGTCGTTTTAAGGTGTAACCCTGATCGTACATTTCAGCCTTTTCTCCCAAGATCCTGTGTTTCAAACTTCAGTCTTCCAGGCAGAAACAAAGAATAAGACGCAAGCAAAGAAATGATAGAATCTATAGCTAGAAAATGAATTCTTAGAAAAATTCCATAACCTGGCAGCTTATCCTCATTGGTCAAACAATGTCTTTGGACCACCCTAACTGCAAGGGATGCTGGGAAATGAAAGTGTTTAGAAGAGTTTATTGCTGCCATGAAGAAAATCAGGTGTGTGGTCTTTTTGTTTGTTTTGTCAGTTAAGAAATAAAAGAGAATGGATGCCATGTAGATAAATAGTTTCTACCATGTCTGGTATGAAATGACCTGTGGTTTACACTGAGTATAGGTCCTGCCCACTTCTGAACATTTGAATCAGAAAAGCATTAGTGTACTCACTTGTTTTTAGATTACAATAAGGGCTATTTATTGCCATCAGCTCAGGAAATGACCCAGCATGGCCTTGTAAGACAGAATTAATTTGCAGTGACTCTAACTGAAAGTTGGCTGCCTTTTAACTTAATAACTTGAGAACTGTCAGTATCCTTTGAAGTTAATGGTAGTTATAAAGTGCAAATAAAAAATTCCTAAAGGAAATCAAAGTCGCTAAGACTAGTAAATGAATGCTGAATGCTTCATACCTAGAACTGTTTGTATGGGAGGAGGAAGTCGGATGTAAGAGAGCCGGGACAGTAGGATGCCGTTGTTATTTTGGCTTGTTTTGTTTTGGCTTTTGGGTTATAGAATGCCCAACAAGTTTGCCCCTGGGACATGAAAGTTAAAGCATTTAATGGGGTTTCTGGATGTTTGATAGAACCAAAGATCTTTTGTGTGAGCATTAGTGTAGGGCAGTGGTCGGCAAACTCATTAGTCAACAGAGCCAAATATCAACAGTACGATAGAAATTTCTTTTGAGAGCCAACTTTTTTAAACTTCTTCTAACGCCATTTCTTCAAAATAGACTCGCCCAGGCCGTGGTATTTTGTGGAAGAGCCACACTCAAGGGGCCAAAGAGCCGCATGTGGCTCGCGAGCCGCAGTTTGCCAACCACGGGTGTAGGGAATACTTAAAATGTGAGCATCACCCCCGATGTAAGTATATTAGCACAGCAGGACTTCACAAGGTAAATGAAGGCATAGTTGCTGGCTTCAGTCTTTCTGCGGAATAGGTGGATAGATCCCCATTTTAATTACCTTTTATTTTTTCTAATGAGTAAAGTAACTGGCTGAACCAAGCCTAAAAGATTTGTCAGCCCAGAAATAGCCGGCACTGTTTGTCCAAGTTATGTAAAGTAGCGAAGGGGTCATTTCAAGGAAGTATCAGGCAGCACATTATGTATGTGTGCAATGTAACCATTTCTAATTTCAGTCCCAGGTTATTAGTGGCGTGGAAGCGCCTAATGAGGCCGGAGAAACTTCCTCTCGTAGGAGCATCCCGCCTTTCATTGACAGTGATGCCACTCAAAGTTTGTTTCCGCAGGAAGCAGCACTTTTGATTTTTGTTTTCTTAGTGCTCATTTGTAGGTTTATTTTTTCTTATTTTGCTGATTGGAAGAGATACCAGAGTGACATCCCTGGGGACTACAGTTTCCTGTTGGTGGAAAATGAAGGCAGCAAGCAGGAGTTCTGCTCTTGCTTGCTAGATTTCTTGGTGATTTTAGGTATCCAGGGGCAGAAACTTAACCCTTTGCACTCGCTTGCTTTTTTCTCGACTCCTTTATTCTACTCGGGATTTAATTTTTTAAATACCCCAGATTTTACAAAGCGCGGCAGTAGAATAAAAAACTGGAGTTTCTTTTCATACAAACTTATTTATTTGGATTTTTTTAATATTTCAAATTATTGATACATTCAATACAATTCGACATACGAGCTGCTACCGATGCTAACCGTGTCAAGTCACACTCGACATCCAAGTGCTCAAGGTTAAAAACCTCCTGAAACCTCTGTTGAAATCACTCCTCCTTGCAAAGACACAGCAGTCAAGAAAAGTCAGTTAAGGTTGGTTAAGAGAAATTAAAAAATTATTTCTCTTTATGCCTTTCTCAAATGCAACCTTTTCAGAACCCCACTGTTTTCAATAACCCAGTTATATTAAAACTTGCCTGGTTATAAGAGAGATGTGCTTAGTAACAATGTGGATTTCAAAACTTTCCCCTTGGAGATTATGTTTACTAAGACCTGGGTGTTAAACCTTTACCAAGCATCTCAGATTGTTCTTGCCATCAGGCAAGTTGAAGAAGGCATCGCTCTTATAGGAATCGGCAGCAGGGTAGATCTGAGACTGGAAGCACTATGTGTAGTATTATCTTTTAAAGTCCCTCATTTCCTCATTGTGGAATACTGATTCCTGGGACAGGCTTATAAAGCATATAGTACCCAGAACAACATGGGCACTGGAGTAGACCATTTCTCTCTTCGTAAAGTGGAAGTATTGCCTTTTAAGAGGAAGGAAGAAACTTTCCTAACACCACAAACTGCAAGTACTTCAAGTCTCCTAAGAAGCCACTGATGGTTGGCAGATGATAAAGAAGTTTGTGCTTTGTTAGTAGGGAACAACAACAACTATTCATCTTGTTTTGAACATTCAGGCCATTCAGCGGAATTGGGGGTGTGGAGGGATACCTTTCCTAAGACAACTAGGTTTATTTTAGTAGAATATGTAGGTAAAGATACATGTGGGCTAAGCAGTTTGGGTATGTTTTTGGAAAGTACAGGAAGATAAAGTAGAGGCCTTCCCACCAAACAAAAAGATGTCGGAGCCTGAACACACTTTTAATGTAATGGCAGACAATATGCTGATGAGTGTCGTAGTAGTAATTTTCTGCCTGTTGTAACTGTCGTGGAAAATTGCCAGGATAGGACCATAAGGCATTTGATCCTTCTGGAGTAAGACCACGTACTAAAATTCAATCCAAGTCTATAACACATCATCTGCATACTGCACCCTGTCCTCACCACTCAAAGTCAAATCTCTCTTCTCCACCATTGAAAATGGTATGGTTTTATTAACCAATCACTCCCACAAACTCAATAAAAAAGAAAAAAAAGTGTATATGGACATGTATAGATGAAAAATGTTATATAAAAACATAAAAAAGTGAAAAATAAATTTTAATCCAAGTCCATAAGAGATTATGAGCCTATCTTAGAGTAGGTAGATGGATAGATTTAAAGTCTCTAACCCACTAAGGCTGTAACTAATAACTTTTGATACTTTGATATTATCCTGATTCTTTTAGTTAATCGCCCTGGATCATGTGGATTACAAGATTTTCCCTCACCACTGTAAAATTACTTGATAGTTTTATCGTCATCATCTTCTGTTACTTAACACATCCCCGAAGCTGTGGATGGGTGTCTCATAGTCACTATTGGAATATAGTTTCCAATTATTTCCTCATCCTGGAACTACCAAAAGATAACATTATTCCTTAAATTTTCAATTGCCTGTCAAGTGAATGATTTGTGAAGCAAACAAACACAAGGAAGAGACAGGCCAACATATCCCATAGTTCCTCCTACTCTAAAATTTCTCCATAGACATTTCTTGGCTTGATATATGTAGGAAAGGTTGAAAAAAATGTGCTATTATTTAGACATTACCAAAGTAGGTCTATTTTGAGTCAAACAGGGCTTAGACTCAAGTTGCAAATTATTCCAAAGTTTGTTGTTTACTAGATATTGCTTCATACTTAGACATTTTCTTAATGTATGTCAGTGAACAAATAAGACCACATTTTTTATTTGGGAATTGGATGGAACACATTCAGATTCCTATCTCTGCTAAAAATATGAATCAGAATAACCCCATCCTCAAGTTAAAAGTTTCTTTTGCTGCCTTTTATTTTGAAGACTTGCAGATTTTTGTTCAAATTATTTATTCCAGTTGATTTATAAAGATGCAAAAGGGCCATTATAAGGAATAATCCAATTGAGAGAAAGAGTCCTGGATATGGATATGTTTACATGGGCTATCTCAGCTGAATTTCCATTTGATTTAAGTTAATCTCTGTGTGAAAGGCTACAGAATGCAATATTATTTATCTACTTTTGCAAAAAGTTACAAATGTACTTCATCTCTAAGAGGAAGGAAATGGTCATATAAAGGAAAGATAACTTGGAGGCACTTATTAAGAAGTACACATTCCTAATTAGATCCTATCCCAGACCTACCAAATAAAAATATCCATGGGGGAATTTTTGAAAATTGTGTTTTTTTTAAAATAAATATTCCTGGTGATTGTCATAATTCTGCAAACTTTGGAAACACCACACTATTATATCTGCATTCTACTTCCAAAGAATTTGTAATAAGATGAGGAAATATTCACAATAAAATAGTCAATAACAAGAAATACTATATACATAGTATGATCAGAATGTAACACAAAGTAAATAAAAAGTGTCAGTGTAAAAGCTGGCTTCGGAGGTCCTCTTGTCATTTAGAAAAATGCTTGGAAGTGAATGGAGAAGTTCAGTGTCTGCTTTAGAGGAGGACCAGCATGAGACAAATTATAACCGAAAAGATTGCAGGAAAGTGGCAGGAATTTTTTGTTCCCTGGGTATCGCTTGGGGCAAGGACTGATATGTTAAAAGGAAAAGGAAGGGAGGCTGAACAAGAGATTAGAGACTAAAGAGGCACATGATTGATTAATCAATGAGGTGTTCCAGGTGGTGGGGATAACCTCGGTACATAGGACCAGGGATACCCGCTGTTAAAATGGAAGCGGTTATCTATACTGTGCTGCCCAAACTGTCATATCATTCCCTTGCCTGTCAGTAATCATGCTCTGTGAGGACTGAAAAGGCACAGCTACATTCCACAGACATACTGATGCAAAGCAGAGAGAAGAGAACATTTGACAAATCAGAATGAAGCAGGAATAGATGCAGATGTGTAACCAGTATAATGATTTCCCCAAACATGCCGAGTGACTCTGGAAATGTAGAAGATCTGAGTAGTACCAGGCAGTTGACATTTTGGCTACACACAAACCCCCTAAAAAACAAACGTCAGAAGGATTATCTCTGCATGTTGAGATTAAAAGTGATTTATATCTTCTTTTATTGCTTTCTTCCATGGAACATATATTACCTGTGTAACAAAGGGGGGAAAATGATTAAACTTTGGGGAGATAAAGGTAACTTTCAGATGTTCTCAATAAACTAGTTTAAAAGTTGATTTAAAAAAGAAGGCAAATCTAATACTCAATTTCAAATCCTATAGCCGCCAGAGCTATGCTACACTAGTTACCATTTTGAAAGACCTTTGTTGATTAGTCTTATCATAAATAAAGCCAAATCCCTGGGTTCTGGGAGGCTCATGGGACACACAAAATAGCTTACATTGAACTGTTGGATGATGCATGGATTCTACTGGTTCAGAGTGGGGAAAACATTTTAATGATTTTACATTCATCTGTACAATTCTTTTAGCTATCAATCATACAGGGAATTATGGCTTCTTTCCTTTCTTTTAAAGGTAACTTTTACCTATTTAAAGAATAATACTTACACAACCGTATTGTATCTAGTCCCCAAACGTGCAGTATCTACCATCAGATAAACTGAATTTGAAGGCTACCTCTCTCCCACACTCCTGGGTGACCTTGGGCAAATTACTTCCTGTCTCTGCAGCTGTGTTTACTTTTTAGGACTTTTGTGAAGATTACATGAATTAATGCATGTAAAGGGCTTAGCATAGTCTGTAGTCAGTTGTACAAAATGAATTAACCTATGATTGGTGTTTGTCCATAGAATCTTTCAGGCAAGAAAGAGAGAAAAATCATCTAAATTCTTGTATCCAAGACAAGAGGTACTGTCATTTTGGTACCTTTTCATCTTCCTTCTTTGTTTAAACAAAACTAGACTGTCATATACATATTATATTATAATCTGACTAGAGGCCCGATGCACAAAATTCGTGCGAGGGGCTCGGCCCTCACAGCCGTGGTGACTTGCCTCAGCCCTTGTAGCCCCGGCTACATCTGGACGGTCATTCGGCTGTCCGGTATAATTAGCATATTACACTTTTATTATTATAGACTAGAGGCCCAGTGCATGAAATTTGTGCACTCGGGGAGGGGGGCCCTCAGCCTGGCCTGTGCCCTCTTGTAGTCTGGGAGCTGCAGGAAGTGGGCCTAAGCCATCAGTCGGATATCCTTAGTGCTGCTGCAGAGGCGGGAGATGCTTCTAGATGAGCCCTGCTTCTGGCTGAGTGGTGCTCCCCCTGTGGGAGCGCACTGACCACCAGGGGGCAGCTCCGGCATTGAGCATCTGCTGCCTGGTGGTCAGTGTGAGTCATACCAACCGGTGTTCCGCTGTTTCGCCGATTTGCATATTACCCTTTTATTATATAGGAAGGATTGTTCAACTTTATGTAAACTAAATCATTTTTTCCCAAAAATATCATTTTCCATTTGTAACGAAGCATCATACTTTATTTAAATAATACATCATTGGACATACTAGCTGTTTTCAAATCATTGATACTTTAAGAAGTCTACACTGACTATCTTTATGTTAATATCTGTGCATATCCATGAAAATATCTGTGCATATCCATGATTATTACCTTAGAATTCATTTCTAGAATCGGAATTACCGAACTTATGAAACCAAATTAGATACTTTTAATATATGTTAAGTACATATTTATTCTTTATTGCCAATGTGCTTTCCAGGAAGTTTGTGCCAATTGCCACGTCTAACAGTATACAAAATACTCTTTAAACAATAGATACATTCTCTCTTTTTGAAAAAAAAAAAAAAGGCAATAGCTTTTCATTGCTTTTGTATACTATATTGAGATCGAAAAAATAGGCTCATTTTTTTCTCTTGTACATTACATGAATATTTGAATATGTTAAAGAACAATTCTTCAGTGGTCACATTCCCTGAGGTGACATTTGTTGAGCACTTGCTGAAGGCAGGCACATTGAGGTGACAAGTGTAAAGACACTGATGCTGAAGTGGGTGGTACCTAAGGGAAGCAGGGCCCAGTGGATTTTGCATGGCTCCTCTGGGGGCCATGGAGGTGCATATTAATCTGTAGAAGCCAAGGGACCCATCCCTCCCCTTGCAGGAGGGAACCAAAAGACAAGGAGCTTCATCGAGTCCCACCCAAAGGGAACTGACATTCTTTGAGCGATTTTTAAAGCAATAAAGAACTCCAGTTTCCCATATGAGGAACAATCACTGCTTTCATTTGTGGAGCATGCATGCTGTGACAGGGTCACGGCTGAGGTTTCGCTACTATCTGTCACTCGGAATGGGTATAACAAGTAGGTCTGCCAGTGAAGCGAATGGGCTTGCTTGCGTGGAGATGCTGGGCTTCCTCAGATCTGTTTCAAGCTCTCCCTCCCTCTTCATTTACACTCGGATTTCTCAACTTTTCTGCTTATTGCATTTGTGCATCTGCCTTATCTGCCTGTTACTTTTCCTTAAATTAATGTTTCCTGGTGAAGGTTTCTTTGAAAAGGAGACTGTATATCTCTGTTATAAATGTGAAATCAGTAATATTTAATACATATAAATAAAATAAGTTAAAATATGTACTCTCATATGTACCACGTAAAATCATCTTATCCTCCAAGCCCCATTGCCCGCCGTCTCCTGCCATTGGCCAGAATATGACATCTGGGGAAACATGACCCCAGACCTTGTTTGCTTCCCTAATGGAAACATGCATTCCGTGGGGACAACAGGATGAGACTGTGGGAGCTCGAGAGAACCTGGGACCTCTGTGCCTTTCTCCTGTCCATTTCTTAGTTCTCATTCTCTTCTGTGGGGCTCCCCGAAGGACCTGGGGGGTGAACTTTTATGTGGTGTGAAGGGTGTTGGTTATTGTCTGGGAGGGGGAAAGCGCTCCCAAGGTTTAGCTATGCTCAGAGAAGGTGCTCACCACGTCTTGTTTAATTGTATGGGAACTAGCAAAGGGCTGGAGACTCACAGCATTAAAACAGAGCCCCCAGCCCGGCCGGTGTGGCTCAGTGGTTGAGCATTGACCTATGAACCGGGAGGTCACGGTTCAATTCCCAGTCAGGGCATATACCCATTCTGAGTGACAGGTTGTGGGCTTGATCCCCAGTGTGAGGCATGCAGGAGGTAGCTGATCAATGATTCTCTCTCATCATTGATGCTTCTGTCTATCTCTCTCTCCCTCTCCCTTCTTCTCTGAAATCAATAAAAATATATTTATGTTCATTAGATTCTACATATGAATGAGATCATGTGATACTTTCTCTGACTGACCGTAGACACAGACAATAGGGTGGTGAAGGTTGGGGTTGCGGGGGGTCAAATAGAGGAAAAGGGGGACATATGTAATACTTTCAACAATAAAGATTAAAATAAATATGTAATTAAAAAATAAACCCAGAGCCCCCAGATTCCTTCCCTGTAATTCGAGGCTGCTTTCCCATCAGTAGACCCCAGAAGTGGTTGGTCAGCCCGGGTGACTTCCAGTTACCGACGCAGATGAAGGCTGTCTGGCCAGGCTTTGTCTGACAGCCTTTGCATAATCAAATGTAATGGCAATCTCAGTAGACGGTTAAGTCCATTGGGCATTCCCTCAGGTTTTATGATGGAGGGGAAAATGGGCACTTTGTTTCTCTGGACGTTCAAAAAAGAGAAGCCGCGCTGTGTCCGCCTCTGTTGGTTATTGTGGGACATGGCAGTTATCTGAAGAGAACCAGGCAGATTTAATCTGACAGTCACCGTCAGGGAGGAGTGCTACCAATCTAATTACCCAGTAATCTAGTCAGAAGGGGAGTAATTGTAGGCCTTTCTCAGGCACCTAATCACATTTCCTGTGCATTAGCAGCCACACATAGGGAGCTTTTAGGAAGAAGCTTCGAGGCCTGCCCAGGCTCTGTGAGCTCACAGCAGTGCCATCCCCACCCCCCCACCCCGACCCAAGTGGGTTCTTCAGGTTGTGTTTTTCTTTTCCCTCTTTCCTACTCCTCCCCTTCATGGCTAAAATGGTCTGAAGTCGGCTTCAAGTTCCACGTTAGACAAGCTGCTTGCATTCTTGGACCCTTTTGCTGATTTTCTCATCCAAGAAAATTTAAGGAATAACTCCTAATCTGGGGGTTGGGGGGCGGGGAGAAGAAAGATAAAAAAGTTATCTTTCTACATGGAGAGTGCTGTTTCTTATGAACTATTTTGTATGTCATTTACCTATTGACATGATTTTTGAGACAGGTTTTATAGAAAGAAAAAAGAAGGCAAGAGAAAAGAGACCATTAACAGGTACTTAGTCTTTCATTGCCTCTGAATGTCAAGATCTAGGCAATATTGATCATGCAGCATTTCTGTAATCACAATTTTAATAGGGAATGCAGTGATTGGAAAAAAGGCAAGGAGGGGGAAAAGCACCTCCAGAGAGTGGAACTTTGGCTGCCACGCTAATTACTACCCTGCCATGTTCTTGCTCTGAAAACCTGCATTTAGGATAATTCGTATTATTTCTGTAAATCAGAATGCTTTTCAAGTGCATTGGTTTCTGACACTCAAAAATTGAGGTGTCTCTGAAAAAGCATGATACTAGCACCAGATCTTTTTTTTTTTTTTTTTCCCCTTCTACGCCCATGCTGACTACATCTCTCCAACTTTTCAAAATCACTGCTTGGTCAGTGGAAATCAGAGTATTTGAATCTAATAAAGGGGAATTCCAGTCACTAATAGCTTTATAATGTAGTAATTTCCCCCCAAGTTATCCGTGATAAATGGGCTTCCCAAAGAGCCTCCAGCAATCATAACACAACACATTAGGTGGAACACTATAAAACAGAGGAAATGTGAGATGCGGTGTGAAATTGTTGTGTTGTAAATTTGAACAGGTTTCAACCACAATTTGCACTCTCTAAACGGCAATGTTTTGTGGACTTTAAGTATGTTTTCGTTCCTGTGATTGTGGGAGGTATACGCCCCTAGGGGCTTGGTTGTTTGGGTGTGCCTCTGCACGTACACAGGGACGGTTACTAAATCACAGGTATGTTTGAGCCTAGAGTCTGAAGCACGTGAACCTGGAGGCTGGGATGTGTGGGATGGCGCACGTAGACTGACTGTCCTGCTTCTAATTATGCTACCTCCTCATTTGTTCTAGGTTCAGGTTTCACAAAAACTCATATCAATTGAGTTTATTCAATAAGGAGTTCTATAAAGCTATAAATAAGCCCAACTTTGGAACTATTACCCAATATAAGATACACATTTTGGTCTCTTATTGCAAGCGCTATAATTGTTTGACTCCCAAATACGGATGAAAGTCTGACTATATCTGAAGAGTAGGTCATCCTGGGCATTTTTATCAATGTGCTTCCAAGAGTCAGACTGTGTCTTTGAACCCAGATGAAATGTGTTCTCTGGGTCACTAATTGAAATGTTTACCAATAGAAATTATGTTTAAACATGGCAATATCCCCGCAGTTTATGTAACAACATTTATCTGAGAATGTGAAAAAAAAGTTCATGGGAAATGAATACCATGCTAGCTAATCCCTACTGAAATGTGTTTAACCAAGGCTCACTACTTACAGAATCAAAACAAGAATGATGTTATGTTACAGTGATGGCTTTAATGATTCCAGCATCTTACTATATAATTGGCACAAATAAAAAGAACATCAGTTCTTACATTTCTCAAGGCTGTTTCTCAATAGAAGTGAAAATGATTCAGGAATGCAGGAGAAGCACAAAGGAGACTGCACATTAAGAGCTTTAACTGAGCCATGGAACCTCGAGGTAGTTGCAAATGTGGAACTATTTTTATTGCATTTATTGGGGTGACATTGGTTAACAAAACGATACAGGTTGAAATGCACAATTCCACAACACTTCCTCTGTACACTGTATTGTTTGTTCACCACCCTGAGTCAAGTCTCCCTGTATCCTCCTTTACCTCCCCTCCCTGCAATCCCCTCTCTGTTACTCTTTTCATGAGATTTTTTGTGTGTGTATTTCCCCCCATTCCCTCCACACATACACACAAACCCAGCTCCCCAACCCATCAGCCTTCAGCCTTCTCGTGGTCTTTGGGTCTGTCTCTGTTTTGCTTTTCTCTGCTTTAAACTCTAGATCTTGAATTATGCAAGTGATTGTGATCTGCAAATCAGTATATATTATTGGTTCTTCTGTTCAAATTAATATCTGCTGAATGAGATGGGCTTTGTGTCTTACTCATTTTTCTCTAGGGTGTTTGATGCTGTCCAAGGAATGTTCCAGGACAAAAGGATCATTGTGTGAAAACAGTGATACATTCCGTTATTATCATATTTGAATTATCAGCCTGCCCTCCATCACGTTAGTTTCTGTACAAAGAATGCTATTGACTTTGAACTTCAGTTAAATCGAGATGAGGCAACGATTCTAAGTTCTGATTCGATGTGTAGGGGATCTTCTATTTTACTGTATCATTTTTAATGCTGTTTTCCTATCACCTTTGATTTGGTTTCTCTTTTTTTAAAAAGTCAATTTGTGTAACATGTTTTAGTTTTGAGGCAGAGTCTACTTCAGGCTTGTGATTACTTTTCTTTCTTACACTGTAGAAATTTCCAAGGGGATATTTGTTGTTTAGCAACATGGATTCCAAAACTCCCATATTGGCACTGTTCAGTGTCTTTGGTAATATTTTTAAAAATTGGCAGTTTTGGTGAGTTATTACTGGCCATTATCCAAACCCTCCCCCAACCCTAATTTAGTCTTTGAAATGTATATAATCTATTTATGTGCTTCTTCGTCAAGGCCTACTTTTTGGAATTTGTGCGAAGCCCTTCAATGCGTCTCATCTCCTTAGGCCAGTGGTTTTCAACCTTCCTAATGCCGAGACCCTTTAATACAGTTCCTCATGTTGTGGTGACTCCCAACCATAAAATTATTTTCATTGCTACTTCATAACTGTAATTTTGCTACTGTTATGAATCGTAATGTAAATATCTGTGTTTTCCAATGGTCTTAGGCGACCCCTGACAGCAGTTCTCAACCTGTGGGTCGCGACCCCTTTCACAGGGGTCGCCTAAGACCACCGGAAAACACAGATATTTACATTACGATTCATAACAGTAGCAAAATTACAGTTATGAAGTAGCAACAAAAATAGTTTTATGGTTGGGGGTCACCACAACATGAGGAACTGTATTAAAGGGTCTCGGCATTAGGAAGGTTGAGAACCACTGCCTTAGGCAATCGTGGTGAGCATGCATTGGTTTTTATATGGTAACATATAATCCTACTGCTCTTTGTGATATTCCCTTGAATCTGTGCTGTCCAGTAGAGGAACCATTTGCACATGCGCCTGTTAAAATTGGAATTGTTAAATTCATTTCAGTTAAATACAATTAAAAATCCAGTTTCTTAGTTGGGCTAGTCACATTTCAAGTGATCAATAGCTGCAGGTAAGTCATGGCTTCCGGATTGGACAGTGCAGGTACAAAATATTCCCATCACTGCAGGAAGTCCTGGTGGACAGCACTTCCTTACCTGCTTGATAAACTCACAGAGCAGAGTGTCTCCATTGACTTAGAGGCAGAGAGCAATTGTGGCCATCCAACCCCAGGTTCAATACCAGAAACAGCTAAGTCAATAAAACTGACTGAGACTCTCGGAAGGTACACATTTATAATTACGCCTCATCATGAGTTCTCATTGCAATTAAATGAAATCATTCAAACGTTGATTTTATTGTTTGTAGACCTTTTGACCTAACATGGCACCTGTCCTCATTCCCTACTTCAGAACTAATTTGTGATATTTAATACACGCAACTTCTTTGGTCAGAGGCTCTCAAAATCTGTTACTCCCACCCTCCCGCTGTCCCTTCTTATAAACACTGTGCATTGCCACGTCATGTTTTCTTTACTTTTAAGTAGCTTTTAATTTGTATTTAATTTATTTTTGGAAGAGATAATATGTTCATATGACAATAAATGTAAAGAAGTGTCTCCTTTTGGACCATCATTAAGACAATTTCCCACCTGAAGTCCAGGCAATTGGGCTCTGTTGCTCTGGGGACACAATTCTCATTGGGAGTTGTGTGAACGCCGTATGAATTTATCATTACATTTCAGATCGAATCATCAAATTGTAACACATAACATTTTTCAACTCATGTAAGCACATTCTTATGTTACTTTAGCTAACTAAGCAAGCTGAGTGTGGTAAATATATGATTTGTGGCCTGTGAAGGTGTGTATTATTTGGATTCTTACAAGTGGTAAGGAAAAAAGCACACGTCACAGGCACTGGGTGTTTATTATAAGCATATGTGGGAAATGAAGAAGCATAATGAACTTTCTTGGCAGCTGCAAAGTCACTTTGGGCCTCAGAGTTGCATAGTCTGAAATGTGTGTAAAACAACTGATGAGGTGGGAATGACGTACTGTCATTCATGAGACAAGGACAAGTTACCCTGTTTTCTTATCTTCCACCAAGAAACATGTCTGACTACTTTTTATGTAGATTGATAAACTACCAAATGATAAAATTTGAGTGTATGTTTTAGTATCCAATGTGGAGATCCTCTGGGCAGTCTCTCACCAAAAGCCATGATTATGGCGATGACCACAGACTCCAATATGAACTCTAACCCATTGTGATCAAGTTAAGAACCACCTGGTCAAGGCCCAGCACTCTTATTCAGAAAGGCTGAGTTCCCATTGGCCACGCCCCTCACAGTGTGATTGGGTGGGCAAGATGGTCACACAAGCATTTCAAAGACGATAAAGAGACTTACCTTGTGTTTAGGTTTGCATCCTTACATGCGTGCTATTATTTTATTTTAAAGGCATTGTCTGAGAGAGAAAAAGGAACACATATTTTGTCATTTTACAAATAGGAATGCAAGCACCCAGACAAGTGAGTGTATTTGAACTTTTCTAGGAGAAGTCTAGCCAATACTTGAAACCCAAGTAAGTCATCTAGACCCTTGCTCTTTCTACTTGAAAAGGTAGTTTTCCATGGCAGACAAAGTGTCAATTATATATAGTGTTTGACAAGGTACTTGCCCAGTGGACAAATGAATAGAATTCGACAAAGCAATGTAATTACTGGGTAAGAAACCACTTAAGTTATTTAAACAGCAGCACTAAAATTGTCTTTTGGGTATGTTAGCTAAAAGAGTCTATTTTATCAAAGCTGCGCTCTTGTAAGATTTTCTGATCTTTCAATCATATTTACTTGGAAAATCTACTGGTCTTAACCACATCGGGAATGTATTAAACATCATGTTGTATTTAGAAATACTGGTGTATTCACCAGGGCATAAGTACAATTTATTTGATAGAGACGGAAGTGTTGATCAATCCGAACTCCCTTAATTGTTGATTTCTTTTGGTATCACCTTTAAAAAAACACCTCAAAACCATATTTATTACTTAAACCAATTGGCCATCAAGCTGTCACATGAAAAGTTATACAACTCACTTAATTGCAGCCTCTGTGTCTCAACAATCAATGCTTCCCCTGCATCAGAGCCTACTAATTGCAGAGCATGCAAATCAGTATAGGGCTCATTCTTAGGCCTCTACCCTGCCTGACAAGATTAATTCATATAAAAATGATGGATGTGCTACTTTATGTGATTAGAAAGAACATCTAATTTTTGTAATGGAAAAATCGGAGGAAATTGAAAATATATATTCAGAATAGATTGTTTAAAGAAAACAGTTTGTGTTTTTTGTGGACTGGGAACTGGGGGTCTTGAGTGTCATTATTATTTTTGAACAAAGTAAAAATGGTAGATTTTGACACAACTGAAAAAAACTTCACGTAGTCTGTCATGATAAATTTAAAGTTGAAAATTTACCTGTTGTTTGTATGTGAAAATTCAGAAATTAAGTAAAAGAGTTATTCTGATTTGTATTAGCTTTCAAAATTAAGGAAACACATGCACACGGATGCACACATACAAACACATATACAAGTTTGGATTGAAAGTTGGTTAGTTTTAAAAAACACTGTTAGTCCTAAAATAGTAATCTGCGTAATCCTGAAGAGGACCTCTTTTGTCCTCTTTCCACCCAGTACTTCAGTGATATAAACCCTATTGACTACTTAGTTTCCCTCTTTCAAAGCAAAGACCTGAATGATTATAGCAATGGCAGTTGGGACAGTTGGTAGTTCAGCAAACTCTCATTCAACTTAGACTTAGATACAAATTATCATATCTCATACCTTATTTTGAATACATTCTAGAAATAAACAATATAATTCCACTTAAAGTGCTTATATATATTAGCCTTTTCAAAAGTAAATCACAATTTTTGATCAATTATTTTTAGTCAACTTCAAACTTACTTTGGCACACTTCTGCTCACACATACACAAATAAGTAATGGTATTCTACTTCTTTAGTTTGGATCATTAATGGCCATAAAATTCTGGAGATAGAAGAAAACCCCCCTTTTGATTATGGTAGTGATAAGATGTCTTTGATCCCAAATAACTGAGAAATGTAGAAATTTCCATGTATTGGCTGATTCCCAATGTCTTCTTGAATGTGTAAAGGCCATTAAAATGAATCTTATCTAATAAAAGAGAAACATGCAAATTGACCGTACCTCTGCTACGCCCACAACCCACGTCCACCAGCCAATCAGGAGAGTATGCAAATTAACCCAACCAAGATGGCTGCAGCCACGGAGCGAACAGGAGGCTTGGGTTTCCCCGGTGATGGAGGAAGCCAAGCTTTCCGCACACCCTGGTCAGCCCTGACCTCTGCTCAAGGCTACAAAGTTTCAGTTATAGAAGATAAATAAATCCCAGATACCAGGGCCTCTACTTGGTTTGCCAGGGGCTGTGGCTGGCCTGAAAACCACCACAGGCCCCTCTCCCAGACCACCCCACGCCCCAAGGGAACCCCCACCCTGATCTGGGACACCCTTCAGGGCAAACCAGCTGGCCCCCACCCATGCACCAGGCCTATATCTAATAAAAGAGTAATATGCAAATTGACCATCACTCCAACACACAAGATGGCTGCCCCCATGTGGACACAAGATAGCCGCCACAAGATGGCCAGAAGGGGAGGGCAATTGGGAGGGACCAGGCCTGCAAGGGAGGGCAGTTGGGGGCAATCAAGCCTGCAGGGGAGGGCAGTTAGGGGTGACCAGGCCAGCAGAGGAGGGAAGTTGGGGCGACCAAGCCTGCAGGGAAGGGCAGTTGGGGGCCACCAGGCCTGCAGGGAAGGGCAGTTATGGGTGACCAGGCCTGCAGGGGAGGGCAGTTAGGGGCAATCAGACTGGCAGGGGAGCAGTTAGGCATCAATCAGGCTGGCAGGGGAGTGGTTAGGGGTGATCAGGCTGGCAGGCAGAATGGTTAGGGGCAATCAGGAAGACAGGCAGGTGAGCAGTTGGGAGCCGGCAGTTGTGGATTGTGAGAGGGATGTCCCACTGCCCGTTTAAGCCAGATCCTACCGGGATCGAGCCTAAACGGGCAGTCGGACATCCCTCGAGGGGTCCCAGATTGGAGAGGGTGCAGGCTGGGCTGAGGGACACAGACCCCCTTGCACAAATTTTGTGCACCTGGCCTCTAGTGTAGTCATAATTTCCTCAGCTGCAATTTTATCCTCTTTGTTTTTTTAAATATAAATTTATACATAAATAAAAATAATTTATACCAAAATCTTTAAATTATCCAACAACTTTCTATCCTCATAGGCAGTTGGGAGATGAAGTAAATAGAAAGTCAAAAATTCATATATATGTGATCATTATTTAAGATATCACCAGGATGCCTGTCAAAATCTATGGAAGCTAGATAAACAATGAAGATTAGATTAAAAAATCAACACTACGTTTAATTTCTATGCTTACCTCAGGCAATTTAGTATTTATCACAAATCAATGGGTCAGGCTCCCCTGCTACTGATCTTATAATTACACTAGAGGCCCAGTGCATGAATTCATGCACAAATGGGTTCTGGCCGGCCCAGCCCCAATTGGGACAGATTGGGGCTGGGCCTGTCAGGAGGAGGAGATGGCGGGAGGTTGGTCAGCCAGCCTGCCTGCCTGGATTGGAGCCTGATCAGGGTTGGGCTGGATGGGGGGAGGGGCCAAGGGTGATTGACTGGCCGGCCCTGCCCCTAATTGGTGTGTGTGGGGGTGATCAGGGGCAGAGCTGGTTGGGGGGAGTGGCTGTAGGCCGATTTGGTAGTGGGGGCCCATCAGGGGTGGGGCTGGCCCAGGGTAGGGCTGCCCCACCCTCGATTGGGGTGGGAGAGGCAGATCAGGGGTCGAACCGGCCAGGGGGAGGGGCCATGGGAGGTGGGCCATGGGCCCCGCCTCCCCTATCAGGTGGGTTTTGCTGACCTCAGTGGGTGTCATAGCGACCAGTCATTCAGTCGTTATGGCGTTACGGTCACTGGCTTTATATATATATAGGTGCCTGACATGTATCTGAAGAGGAGGAAGAAGAGGAGAATTCACTAAGAGTCTGTGACAGAATTTTATTGCTCAGATTCAGAGAATAAGAGACAAAACTAAAATTTCTCAAAGCAAATTCTTTTTGGAAGTGCTTAGATCAACTCATGAAAACACACACACACACACACACACACACACACACACACACACACACAGAGGAATGTGTTTGAACAGGCAAAATATTTAGAATTCTGTTTCTCAAATATCCGTAAGGTTTATTTTGTGATGGAAGCCCTCAAATCTCAGAGGTCCCAAGGGAATCTCTTTCCCAAGCCACATGCTCTCATGTAAATTCTGAACTTTGTGGAAATGCAAACCTCACAGTATTAATTTCTGCTTCTAGATGCTGACCTCTAAATTTCAAAGCCTGTTTATTCTCTTTGGACTGATCGTATGAGAAGCTTAGAGGCATGGACTTGTAGAAAGCAACGTAATGGATAGTAGCACGTTTTATGTAGGTGGGAATGTGGAATAGAAATCAATTTCTGTAGAGAAATGCCATACAAAGGAGTGGATTAAGAAGGTGACACATACTTGGAGCTATTGCTTCAAAAACAGTCATGATTTGAAAAGATACAAAGAAAAACCCCCATAAAGAATGACTTGACTTTATTAAGATTTGCTTAGAAATCTTTGTGTCAGTGGCATTGTAGCAAGGCTTTAGATCCACAGCATTTAATTACAGGTCTGCTGTTTATTAGCTATGAGGTCTCATAAGCTATTTAAACTCTCTGAGTGACATTTTCTCATTTATAAAATCGGGATAAGCATCCTTACATTGCATGGTTGTTTTGAGGACTATAGACATGGAATAGCAAATATTTAATGCAAAACTTTGTAGAGATTAAGTTATAACCACTACTACTTCTCATCCTCACTGGAGATGCGCAGTTCTGTTTAAAGTCTAAAGGATGCTGGAGAACTGAAGGTAAACACCTCTGAAGCGTGTGTAGCCGCTCAAGGCCAGAGAGGCAGTAATTTCAGGATTAATATTCTTTTCTTTCAGCTAAAGGATTCTCAACCATGGGACAGGATGAGGATGTGTATTTATGAGCTTCCAGGTGATAACTGTCTTTGAGCCTAAACCTTAATTATCATAACCATCCTCATCCACTAATAATACTTACATTTTGATATTGGCCCATATCAGTTGAGTGTATATTTTTTTTTACCAAATAAACCTTGCAGCCACTCCTCAAACCACCGATAGCAAACACCATTATATATCTCTAGCAATCATCCTGTCACAATTCTACCTATTTTGACTTGGCCACGAGTCACATTTCTTGACCACAATACCCTGCTCGAGAAGGTCTGATGTTTTCCATGAACAGAAATTGTTCAGTTCCCAACCCCAAGGTCTGCTTTGGCAAGCCACATTATTCAGTGTGTTTATAAACCTTGTTATACATCCATTCATATTTACTGTTTTTGTGCTCAGTAATTCACAAAAATGTACTGTTTTGCATCCTTTCTGAGTGGCCTTCATCCCCTCCCCACCCCCACACCCCATCTCTGCAAGAAGGGAGAGATTGTCAGTGAGTCAATTTGCAGGTACCACTTAGCTGGTGCCTCTACACCACCCCCTTTTTTAACAGCTGCCACGGTAGACACAACATTGAAACGAGAGGTTAGGGAAGATTGACAGGAAAGACACTGCGTATAATATCAATTCTTATTGTTTTAAAGCTACTTTACAAATGATAAACCTAGGATGTAGTAAGGGAGAGATTTGGTGATAGAAGAATCTAGATTTTTTTTTTAAACTCCTTAGTGACATATCATAATTATAGGACCATAAACTCATAAGCCTTTAGGTTCACCAGGAATTATTGGCCATAAGGTTGGTTGTCATGTGGACACTGGAGCAAATTGGAGAGTGGACCCTGGAGGATAGGGAAACACTTGTACTAATCTACAACGGTAAGGAGCCCAGAAATGTACAAATAGGGGTGTAACCATCTCTTCTGATTTCCTAAGCAAAGCCAAAATACATAGATTGGTGTGTGTGTGTGTGTGTGTGTGTGTGTGTGTGTGTGTGTGTGATTGTTAACACTAGTAACTATTGGTTAAGACAGTGCTAGCCAAACAAAGCCTGGCCTCATTGACCTTATGACCTCAGAAGATTAAGGTTTTGCTTCTAAATCCACTTGCTTTGCTTCAAGTGGCAATTAAACAACAGCCCTTTTTATTCTATTCTGTAGCCTTTCTCTCACTCTCTTTCTTCCTCAGTATCTTCATCTGTGAAATAGGAATCAGAGAATTTGTTTTTCTGCCTCCAAACCATCAAAGATTGTGTGCGTGTGAAGATTAATGTGTTTATTTGGTTATGTGCATCTTGCTGAGTAGAAGAACTATGGCTTGTGAATACTAATAGCACTTGAGTCATGTGAGCTTTCATGGGAAGAGAGTTGGACCATTTAGCTTCCCCTCTGCAGGGAGTTATAAAGAGGAAACTAGGGAGGAAGAAGCTGAAAATGTTTCTTCGTGACTGTCTCCTGTGGTGAACTCTGAAGAGGCATTGGGAATTCTGAGAGTTTGTTGGCATGATGGTAATAGATTCTGAAGTACAGTAACCTGAAGAGAGCAAAACCCTCCCTATGTGAGCGCATGAGTTTATATCTATTGGAGACGGGTGAACAGGCGTGGAAGGAAAATAACCTGTGCACTACCTACCTCAGGCTCTGCTCACAACCTTTTTTTTATGCTCTAATCAAATTGTCTTTTTGTCACTGGCCTCTCACCCTTCCTGATGCATTAGTTAGGATAGACTACTGAAGCATACCCGTCATATCATCCTATTAACCCAACAACAGTGCATTTCGCTGATACTCCTAGGTGACATCCTACCTAATAAAAAGGTAATATGCAAATTGACCATACCGCCGACAACACCCACAAGCCACGCCCACAAGCCAATCAGAGCAAGTATGCAAATTAACCCAACCAAGATGGCTACAGCCACAGAGAGCAAGGTTTCCCAGGTAACAGAGCAAGCCAAGCTTTCCGCTAGCCGTTGCAGGCCTAAGCCTCCACTCAAGCTACAAAGTTTCAATTATAGAAGGTAAACAAATTCAAACAGAAATGGCGGCAGAACGGAGCTTGAGAGAGCAGGCCAGGGTTACCGGTGGCAACAGGGGAAGCAAAGCTTTCCGCACACCCTGGCCGGGCCCAGGTCTCCGCTTAAGGCTACAAAGTTTCAATTATAGAAGGTGAATGAACTGCAACAGAAATGGCTGCTGGCCGGAGGGAGCAGCAGGCTTGGCTCCGCTCCAGGCTACAAAGTTTCAATTGTAGAAGGAAAATAAATTCCAGATACCAGGGCCTCCGCTTGGGTTGCCAGGGGGCGTGGTCGGCCTGCAAACCACCACAGGCCCCTTGCCCAGGCTGCCCCACACCCCAAGGTAACCCCCACCCTGATCTGGGACACCCTTCAGGGCAAACCAGCTGGCCCCCACCCATGCATCAGGCCTCTATCCTATCTAATAAAAGAGTAATATGCAGATTGACCATCACTCCAACACACAATATAGCTGCCCCCATGTGGTCAAAGATCCTGCCCCCATGTGGACACAAGCTGGCAACTACAAAATGGAGAGGGCAGTTGGGAGGCACCGGGCCTGCAAGGGAGGGCAGTTGAGAGGGACCAGGCCTGTAAGGGAGGGCAGTTGGAGGTGATCAACCCTGCAGGAGAGGGCAGTTAGGGGTGACCAGACTGGCAGAGGAGAGAAGTTGGGGGCAAACAGGCTGGCAGGGGAGCAGTTAAGCATCAACCAGGCTGGCAGCGGAGTGGTTAGGGGGTGATCAGGCTGGCAGGCAGAAGCGGTTAGGGGCAATCAGGACGGCAGGCAGGCGAGCAGTTGGGAGCCTACAGTCCTGGATTGTGAGAGGGATGTCCCAGATTGGAGAGGGTACAGGCTGGGCTGAGGGACAACCCCCCGCCGTGCACGAATTTTGTGCACCGGGCTTCTAGTTTCACATAATAATCCAGAAAACCAAGCTTCTTTCATTCTATGGCTCCCTCACCCTGTGGGCCTCACCATTAGTTGGCAAATGGGGTAAGAATGCAGTGAAATATACATGTGGAAGATCGTTGTGGACCAAGCCTGAAAGGGACAAATGCCGTTTTGGCTCAGATTCCCTTGGCTAGAACTCATCACAATGCCACACAGAGGACTCTGGGAAATGTAGTCAAGGCTGCCCCACGAAGAGAACATCATTTTGATTAGCCCGTAATCACTATATTTATCTATAGCCTGAAAGGTTTTCAAACATTTGTTCTTCTATTTTATCATCTGCTAGACATGTTTGATTCCTTGAACACAAGACACCAAAGTTGGAATTCGCCATTCCCTTTATTTTTGTTGCACATCTACAGCTAGCTTCTTGGTTTTCAGTTAAACATTTCTATACCCTATTTTGAAGGGTGTTTTTTTGTTTTGTTTTGTTTTAACATTTCTGTTCCTTCTACACACTAAAGAAATCCCCCATCTTGTTGCTTAGAAGGAAGGTTTTTGCTCCATTGAGTGTCGAGAGTGTTGAAGTTTGAATAGGTTGTTGTTGGTGAGCATTGGCAGTGACGGACACAGCCTGTTACTCTCTGTGATTTCCTTAGTTGTGGATCCTGATGGACATCACTGATTCCTGTGTAGAAATTCAAAAATACGTTTTTATTTTTAGTTTTTGAATCTGAAATTTGTCATGGGGAGTGGGCGGGCAGGGTTGTATTGGAAGTGATGTGTAATGTAAAAATAAAATGATTGAACATTATGGAATTATACAGTGACTTTGATTAGTGTAGGCAGTCCATACTAATCAGTGCACATAAAACAATACAAGTGTTCTTGCTCTTTTAGGACAACATTGTATATGATGTGGCTGTTAATGATTGATAAATGATAAGGGGAAACAATAGATATAGACCTACCCAAGCTGGTACTTGTCATGAGGATTAGCAATCTGAGGATCTATAAAAAGTATAAGCTTATTTAACCATTGACATAACTCCTGTTCAAAAATTCATGAAAATGGAGAATTTCAAGATGTAAATGTAAGTAAGTGACAACAAAATATAATTATCTATCTACTAGAGGCCTGGTGCACGAATATGTGCACCAGTGGGGTCCCTCGGCCTGGCCTGTGGATTGGGCTGAAACCAGCTCTCCGACATCCCCCAAGGGTGTCCCGGATTGTGAGAGGGCGCAGGCCAGGCTGAGGGACCCCACCAGTGCACGATCGGGGTGGGGAAGAATTCGGGAGGTTGGCCAGTTGGGGAGGGACCGTGAGAGGGCTCCAGGGTGTGTTCGGCCCATTTCACTCAGTCCCCATCTGCTGGACCCCAGCAGCAAGCTAACCTACGGGTCAGAGTGTCTGCCCCCTGGTGGTCAGTGCACGTCAAATGTGCAGTTGAGCGGCCTTAGCATATTAGCATATTATGCCTTGATTGGTTGAACGGCCAACCTGTCAACTGGACATTTAGCATATTAGGCTTTTATCTATAATAATAAAAGGGTAATATGCTAATTAGACTGGACGTCCTTCCAGATGTCCTTCCTAATGTCCTTCCTGATGAAGCCAGGGTCAGAGGGAAGCCAGCCTGGGTCCGGGTGCTTGCGGGCAGCCAGAAGGAAGCCAGCCTGGGTCCGGATGCCTGCAGGCAGCCGGAGGGAAGCCAGCCCGGGTCCTGGGTGCCAGAGGGAAGCCAGTGCCGGCAGCCGGGGGAAGGAAGGCCTACTCTTGCACAAATTTCGTGCATCAAGCCTCTAGTTATATAGGATGTTTTTGTGTGTGTGTGTGTGTGTGTGTGTGTGTGTGTGTGTGTGTGTGTATGATAGCATTAGAGTGCAGTGACTAAGAACTCTCTGAATGAAACTACCCAGATTTGAATTCTAGGCACACCAAATCCTATCTGAGTCTCAGCAAGTTAATTCTGAAACTCTATTTCCTCTTCTGTAAAATGAAGATAGTAACAGGAATAGAACTCATGATGTCACGAGGATCATCAATAAGATTATGTTTGTGAAGAGCTTATGGCAATTCATGTCTGATAAGCACACACAGAAAAAACACACAAAAAATAGTTTAAAACAATGCTTAGAATGCTATGGGCATACCAGTCTCCTGAATATTATGTTAGTATGGAGACTCTGGTTCTTTAGGTCTGTTCTGGAACCTGAGATTTGCATTTCTTACTAGTTTATAGATTACATTAATTTTGCTAGCGATTAAACCACACTTAAAAAATCAATCTCAGAAGTATATGTTTTAGATTTGAGAGAGAGAGTAAGGAAGAGGAAGAGAAACATTGATGTGAGAGAGAAATATCAATTGGTTGATTCCCTTACATGCCCCAACCAGTCATCAAACCCACCACCTTTTGGTGTATGGGACTATATACCAACCAACCAACTGAGCCACATGGGCCAGGGATGCACCACACATTTAATATACAGGAGCTAAACTTCATAGTTATATTCTTATCTAAATCTTGGATTATCTGTGTATCTGTCAATGGGAGGAATCCTGGCAAATGATGACAAAGAGCTCTTCATGATGCGAAATACCTGAAAAGCTTCCATAAGTGAGCAAGGGATGTTGAACCAGATGTCTGAGAAACAAAAGAAGTAATCCAAAATTGTATTCATGCCATCCATACTTTATGTCAAGAATTGTCATGGCCTCGGAATGTAGTTTGAAGGGCCAATGATATAGAGTTGATGTGCTTTCAATACTAATGAGTCTTTTTGAAATTCTGATTTATTTGCTGTTTTTTTACAGATTTTTTTGGAACTAATGTCTGCCAGGGGTTGTTCTGGCATTATTATTTTTTTCAATATGCTAAAGAGAAAATGAGAAAGTTTGTATAGTCTTTTCTGGCTCCTGTTTCTGGTAAAGCTGGTTGCATGTATTTTTCAGAGCAGTGTTTTGGGATTCCTGCTAGAGTATTTAATTTAGGTCACTACTGTTTTCCTTGATATCATCTACCTTTTTCTATTAATTGTCCACTTAGTAATTTTATCTGCTGAAGTCATTGTTAGTCCATTATTCAGATTTTGAAGCCATTCATATCTGCTGGTCATCTTGCTAAATATTCCTTTATTCTTCCCTCCCTTTTAAGTAGATTTATCTTTATGTTAATGGAGTTCTATGGCTGCATCAAGATTTTAGCTAATGTTGGCAATGGCCTGTGGTGGGCTTTGAAGATCCCATAGAGGGTTGGATTCCCTCTTCTCCCTTTGTTCTGCCAAATTTCCATAATGAATGGTACCATGCCTATAAATCAGAGATGAATAAGGAAGCTTCCAGAAGCTAGGAACCCAGAGCACCCACCTGATCAAAATCTTAGCCCCTGTATCTTGTCACAATATACTGTAGTCACTGTGTATCCTCAATGCACATATTTTCAATCTTCACAACCAGTAGTCCTTTCTATGACTTTTCATAATTATCAGTGGAGTGGTGTACGTATCTTGTAATAGCATTTGCATTTCCATTTTTTTTAGGGAAAAATTCTATACTTAAGGGTTCATTACATGAAGTTGTGCTAATTAACATACAACATATGGAGAAAAAGAAAAGGCATATGATAACTAATTATTTTCTGTATGTGTACAAATAAATATATGAATTTATGGAGTCATGACACATTTGGAATTAAAAGCATTGAAAGAGAGCCTAATTATACATTTTGACATCTCCTAGCATTTTAAACCAAAGTACCATTTCACATTACCTATTTCTAAGCACTGGGAAGAAGGAGGGAACATTAAGATTAACTGACAATAAATAAATTTATTAAATTTTTATCTAAAAAAACAGTCAGTGCTTCATATATATATATTAACTCAGCCCATTTCAAATGTACAAAATAGGGGAAATCTAGATTATTGTGGTAAAAAAAATTACAATAAAATGAAAACAAACAGGCATTCCTAAAGTGACCAAAAGTTAATGTTGGAACCAAGCTGTCAACACAAACTGCAAAGAGACTAAATCCCAACATGACAAAAAAATAGGGATGAAAGTGAACCATTCACACCCCAACATTCTCTGACCACACTAATTTGTTGGGTGGCTCTGCCCATCTCCAAATAATTACTTTCTTTGAATTGTAATAATGTGATTTTTCTCACTTTTCAAGCTGCCCCTCTAGAAGTTGCCTCTCCATTGGAACTTGGGGATTTTAAGACATGGAAATAAAAGTTATTTCAAGAAGAGGGGTGATCTGCCAGTGGGTTGCTCATAGAAAGCTTGTACAGCTCAGGCACTATTCTTTATAATTTATTTATTAATGTAAGTGATATAAAATATATGGTTCTTCCAAGAATATCCTTAGCTGTGAATATAAATCTGACCTGGTGTTAATAAATGCCTTGGATTTGGGTTACATTAGTCTGTTACAGAAGACAGTGGAGTGCTTAGAGGCAGAGGGTTCTGTCTGATGGATAGTTCTTTGAAGACAAAAGCTGTACCTTATTTTCTTTAACACCTTTGGTCATACAATGGCTCTCATAGAGGAGGAACTCAAGAATGTGTGTTGAATTAATATTGTCTCCCCATACTTTCTCCCTGTGATTTATAATGTAATAAATTAAAAATGGCTTATAGTTTTAAATCACCACTATGAACATTTCATGAGAGTGGGAGATTTAATGCCCATCATCCCCTATAAAGTGCACAAATGGCCAATAACTCCTAAAACTTTCTTAGTAGCTAATGTTAACAACACTTATATTTATTTTTTTTGCAAACTGAAGCCTTCTACTATGGATGATCAGTAATGCCATTCTGCAGGTAAATGAAGAAAGAGCAATTTTATACAGTTTTCTTTAATAGAGAGGCCATGAAGATATTTTTGTAGCCTTTAAAGAAACTTTTTTTCCCATGATTCTTCTGATGGCATTCATCCAAAAGGAACCAAAACAAAAGTCTCTCTTGGGGCCTGGATTAATACAACACCATTGAAGGGTTGATAGATGAGCTGAAAATTGGGTAGCTACCAGAGACAGTTTGGGGAGATATAAGTACTCCAGTGGCTTCAGGAGGCTTATACTACCCAACAGCTCTTGTGATTAATCTGACCATGCCATGGCTTCATTGGGAAGCTCCTCAAAATCTGTTATGGTTGGTGATCTCCAAAGGTTATTTCTTTTTAAAAAGTTGATATTTTAGATAAACAGCATATTAAGGTTTTCCTTAGCTCGTGCATTCCTTGGGAACAAAGTCTTTGTTAGTTTATGGTTCTGTACCCAGAGCCTAGCATAGAACCTGGAGAAGGAGAAGCTTAATAAATATTTGGATGAATGACTGGATTACTCCATTGGATAATTACTATGGCTTTTATTTCTTAACTAGAGGCCTGATGCACTAAGATTCGTGCAAGAATAGGCCTTCCTTCCCCTGGCTGCTGGCACCGGTTTCCCTCTGGCACCCAGGACCCAGGCCTTCGCTCTGGCCTCTGCCTCCTGCCTTCACTCTGGGCTGGCCGCCGCCATCTTTGTCGCATTAATTTGCATATTTCCTCTGTATTGGCTGTGAGCACCGCCATCTTTGTTGTGAAGTGATGGTCAATTTGCATATTACTCTTTTATTAGATAGGATTTTGATAAATATTAAAAATAAAATCTGTCAAATAGTTTTCTACTAAATACTGCAATTGGATTGATCTAAAAGTACATATGAACTCCCTTGAAAATGGTGAAATTATCTAATATTCACTCTGACCCTGAATTTCATCACTTTTAAGCCCAAAAGAAAATACTGTCTCTAATGTGGATCCAAAAATTTGATATTTAAGGGGATTGCATGTAAAGTGCATTTGGTAATCAAGGTTATTCTTAATGAATATATCTAATATGACTTATTGTTGTCCAGAGTTGAGGCAGTGATTCTTTATAAATATGTTAGATAAATCCAATGGAGTTAGGATGGGCAGGAAAGTATCTCTTACCAAAAATCAACTTGATTATAGGCTCATATGAGAAAAAAATATTTTATGTTTCTTTGGAGCAACTGACCTTAAGTAAAAAAAAAAAAAAAAGTCTTTAGAAGATACTTAAACACTTTGAACATTATCCTATTAATTGAAGTCCAATTGTGTGGGAGTGTATATACTAGTATATATATGTGTATATATACTAGTATATATATGTGTATATATACTAGAGGCTCAGTGCACAAATTCGTGCACCAGTGGGGTTCCTCAACCTGACCTGCAGGATCAGGCCAAAACCGGCTCTCCAACATCCCCTGAGGGGTCCCAAATTGCAAGAGGGCACAGGCCAGGCCGAAGGACCCCACCAGTGTACAATAGGTGCCGGGGAGGAATGTGGGAGGTTGGACAGTTTGGGAGGGACTGCAGGAGGGCTCCAGGGTGTGTCCGACCTGTCTTTCTCAGTCCCAATCTGCAGGACCCCAGCAGCAAGCTAATCTAAGGGGCAGAGCATCTGCCCCCTGATGGTCAGTGCATGTCATAGCGACTTGTCAACCGGTCGACTGTCTGTCCCCTGGTGGTCAGTGCACGTCATAGCGAGTAGTTGAGCAGCCTTAGCAAATTACACTTTGATTGGTTGAATGGATGACCGGTGGACTGGACACTTAGCATATTAGGCTTTTATTATATAGCATATATAGATTCAATGATAGAACATTTTTAGTTTAATGGTATTTATTTTGAACACCAAATATGAAAGAGTTCCTAGAGGCCACATTTACAATTACTCTGAATTTCTGTTCAATGCAAGAATTCATTATGGGGAGAAAAAGAAAGGAAAATGAAAAGAAATTTCTTACTGAGCGAGCTAAAGGAAAAAGAAAGGAATCATAATGAAAGCCCAAGTTGGAAGAGAAGTAATTGTGAAGAATAATATTTAGGGAAATGAACATTCTGTTCCTCTAGGTAATACCAGCTTAAAAATACTCACATATGTAATGAAGACACTAATAACCACAATTAGGCATATCTAGTCATTTAGAAACCAGTTCTTATCAGATTTCTGAAAGATAAACATTTAGTTAGTCTGTGTGTGATAAGCTAAGTAGATTAAACCTCTTCCTTACTAATTTTATAAACGAGGCTACAGAAGAAATAAATTCTACATTGTCCTCAAGAAAAAAACAACCCATTAATTATCAGTGGCTCATGTAATAACTGAATTCTATAAGTTTTCTTTGTAAAACATTACTATATTTAAAAAGTGGAAGAGTTTACATATTTTAGCCTTAGCTAGACTTAATGATTCTATTATTCTGCTCCGAAGAAATATTTTAATTTCTCCTCCTCTGCCCACCCTTGGTCCCTCCCAGGCTCAGCTAGTCAGTTTATCAGGGATGATATTGTGAACATAAACACTCTGATAATAGCCCTCTCCTCTGCAAATAGAACCAATGGCAATATAAACAGTTGCTCTAAATCAGTGAGCATTAAGTTCTCTTCTTTCACTTTCAGGTTTTATAACTTCCTCGGAGCCCAGTTCATTGTGAGAACAACTCGTTAGTCTCCAGTTAAAAACAGTTTGATCGTTTTCATTTCAAATGTTTTTATATGCTTAAAGAAGAAAAAAATTATTAATTATCACTCCTATCTGTTCTCTATGGAGTGTGATAGGGATTCTCTATGAAATTTTCCAACTGTGCAGTGCAGATAAAACGTCTAATCTTAAATACCAGCACCATTATCTGCAAGTACCAGCTCATAACTAACGTTTAATAAAATTCCCTTCATTGGCTCCCCATCTCTGTCAGAGTAAAAGCCAGTATTTGGAATAATCTACAAGGCCTGAGAATATTTCTGCCTAGAGTTAACCCTCTCCTCATCTCTCCTACCTTCTTCTCTTGACTCTTTTCCATTCACTCTTAGTTCTCTGTGGTACAGAGGGCTTCGCAGGGCATCCTCAGGTGCTGGAGCCCACACACATGGCATTTCCTCCTCCTGGACCAGTATTTTCAGAAATATCCATTTGCCTCCCTATCTCTTTCAAGTGTTTGTTCAACTATCACCTTTCCAATAAGGGATTCCCTGAATACTCTACTGCTAGTTGTATGACCCATATTCCAGGACTTTATGTCCTCATCTTCACTTTATTTTTCTTCATGGTGCTTGTAATATGTTAAGTCGTTTACTTTTTTAACTGTTTATAGGGCAGGGATCTTTCTGATTTTCACTGCTCTATGCCCTGGGCTGATAACAGTCCCTGGCCCCTAGTGGGCATTGAATATGTGTTTAGATATTCATTTACTGAATGAATAAATACATATTTACTGCATTTTGTAATTTCACAGGGCTCTTGAACATTTTCAGTATATTAGTAGGAATGTGTATTTTTGGGTTATAGACTCTAACATGGGATTAGATGAAAAGGTAACATTTTAATACTTGAGTGGAGAGAAATGGCACATGATTAAGTATTTGATTATGTAAAACCAATACTATCTTTTAATCATTCTCTGTATGAGTTGAATATTAATATAATTCAACATAGTGTCATTTGCTTCACTGGCATTAATTTTATAACTTTTTATTAATAGCTATATAAATCTGCCAAGGAAACATTTTAATTTTTTTTTCAGATCGGTTACTTTGTGTAGAAATAGTTTTAATATTTAGCATTCTTATACAAGTAGGAATTAGTCTATCATCATTTTTAATTACTAGAGGGCCAGTGCATGGATTCGTGCATGGGTGGGATCCTCAGCCTGGCCTGTGCCCTCTTGTAATCCGGAATCCCTTGGGGAATGTCGGACTGCTGGTTTTGGGATCAGGCTTAAAACTGGCAGTCCGATGTCCCCCAAGGGATGTAACAGTGCCGAAGCGGCAGGCAGCCGGAGAGGCTTCCATCACCGCAGCTGCACTTACCAGCCATGAACCTGACCTATGGCTGAGCGGCACTCCCACTGTGGAAGCACACTGACCACCAGGGGGCAGCTCCTGCATTGAGCATCTGCCCCCTGGTGGTCAGTATGCGTCATAGCGACTGATCCACCAGTCATAAAGGTGGCTTAGGCTTTTATATATATGGATTAGCCCTCAAAACATTCTTTGGCTTTGAAATTCAATCATTTACTTCACCCCTACTGACCTGTCTTAACTGAATCTACTAAGATCAGGGATTATCCTGCTAGCACTGAACAGGGCAAATAAAAATAAATAATATTTTATTGCCCTATCTTGTACTCAAATAAGTCAATTGTTGAAATTATCTGAACATATAAATTAATATTTAATATTTAAACAAATCTTTCCCCTGCTTCAAAAAAAAAAGGGCTGTTTAATAATGTGCTTGCCCCCCACTCCCAATGAAATTGGAAAGTGGAAAACATCAGTGATAAATGGGTGAGGTCAGGCAATCCATATGTGATGGAATAGAGTTTTGAAAAATAGAGCTCCCTACCTATTATCAGGTTGACACTGACATAGGTTGGAAAATGTCCATTTTTCTTGGATAAGAATCCATTACTTGATTATATTTAATTCAGAGGGTTTTATAATCTATCCCAGTGTTTCTCAACATGTGATCCCTAGACTAACAACATTGCTATTCCTTATGAATTAGTTTGAAATGTAAAATTCTCAGGTCCCAGCCCACCTTTCTAAATTAGAAACGGAGAGTGGGGCCCAATCACTTACAAGCAGTGTTTTGACAAGTTTTTGAAGTGATTCTGATGCTCTAGTTTGAGAAATGCTGATTGATCCTATTCAGTAAATACATATAGAGCCTTTGTCATATACAATACTATGTGTTGGGGGTGGGGGAAGAGATGCAAAATAAACACTCTCTGTTGTAGCAGAAATTATGCTGAAAGTCTCCCACGGTGGCTCTGCTAGCACACATTAATATCCTTAGTGGAGACTTGTAGCATTCACATGGTCTCTGGGTTACTGTTCATTTTCATCTGCAGAAATCTGTAAGCCCATATTTGTACATTTAAATTTGTAAGATAAAAAGTAGAGTCTAAATGAAGTAATCCTCTAAGGATAGTAAATCATATTCATGAAAAATTTTAACATAAAACAAAAGGAGTGCTCTCTTTAAATCACGTCTAGATAAATTTTGAGTCAGGGCAAGGAGTAACCTGTCAGGATAAGGGTAGCAGATATATCCCAAGACACTTCCTTCATTGTTTTTGAGTGATTCAGTGAACGCCTATCCGGTCTCTCTGATAACTGGACACCATATTAGCTTCTTCATGGGCCAGGAAGGCTCCTGTATCAGCCACTGTTTAGACAGAAAAACAAAACAGAAACAGAAACCACTTTAGGTATTGGAGACTTAGGACCTTTCATACCGGACTTGTTTACAAAACAAGTTAGAGGAACAGGAGGAGGAAAGAGAGAAGGAGGAAGGAACTGGGAAATTAATAATAAGGAGAAACTGCTATTGCCTCTCAGACGGGCCAAGAAACTGAGGAGGTGATGTTAGCAGAAAGCAGGGGCACACTCATCTCTACAACTACTGTGAGTCTCTGCTACTGATGAAACTCCCAGGAATCCCACAGCTGGAGCAGCCAGATGCGCCTGCTGTCCTGGGCTGGCCCTGCCATGTGGGGCCCTGGAGTTGGAGCCAGCACTGAACTGGAGCGCCTAGAGGTTGCTGGGGTCTGTAGCTGCCTGCTGATGCTGGTGACACTTGCAAAGCCAAGAAAAAACAAAACAAAAATGAGCACTTAGCTTCTTTCTACTTCCCATCTCCCACTGGTGCCTCCCATTGGCAGATGCAACCAGAAGTCACCTGGGAAATCTGGGAAATGTAGTTTCAGGGTCCAAGCACCTGGGATACAAGTTAACAACACAAAAGGGTGGAATGAAGCTGAAGGAAGGGAGGCAAATGACCTGCACAGACACAAGGACACATCTTAAAACAATCCATCGGAATGCAGGATTTCAGAGGTTAAGTGGTCCTTGGCATTCTACCTGTGAGTTTTTTTTTAAATCTTTTCAATTACATTCAGAACGGAGGGTGTCAAAGGATAGCTGAGGAGTTAAGGAGTAAGTCCATTATAAAATAAAGGCAAAGCCTTTTTCTGGTATTAGTCTTGTTAAAGTAATCCTGATTTTCTACTTAATACCGAAATTTCTTTTTCTGAATGGATTCTTCAAGAACTCTTTCGAAACCCCCGAAATTCAATGGTTATTGCTGTTTTGTATCAAAATTGTCCTAAAATGTGGTATTCCACTTTCACTTAGGTTTATGAAAGTATTAGTTTTTTAATGTTCGTTTAAACCTTTGAATATTTTTCTTCAGTGTGATTTTTCTAACATATCTGTAACTTGTTTTCAGGGATATCTATTCTCCTCATTCCAAATTTCTCTGCATTTGGCAGATACACTACCACATCTGGCGGCTGGAGTTAGTGTTTTCCCTGTCTTACTACAGAGAGCCTCAGCTTCCCCAATTTTTTCTTCGACTTCTTTTTTTTTTATTGTGTTGGGTTTTCTGGAAAACATGCTCTTTTTTTCTACAGGCAGTCTAGGGTAGTATTCTCAGAAATTATATATAATGAAGAATAATCTAATAGGAGTTGTTAGCACTGTTGGGGTTAGGAAGAGCCACAGAGTGAGAATTAGGCTGGATTTAAACCATAGCTCTGTCCATTGCATACAGCTCTGCAGCCCAGTTCGACTACAATGTAAACTACAGCTCTCTCTATTGCTTACCACTCTGCAACCCCATCAGTATCTTTACAAGGTTGTTGTGAGGATGAAATAAATAGCCTGCCCGAAGCTATGAGTAAGTTACATGGGAAATAATAAACAGAAGTGCTAGCTAATATTATCTTATTTATTTAAAAGCAGCCATAGGGTTGAAAAAAAAAAAAAGTAAGATTAGTCCATACTGGACCCAGGCAGCAAGTCTTCCATCATGCTCAGCTCTGGGATTACCCTGTGTGGAAGTTCTCTTTTCCATCCTCAGCTGCTGTCAGCCCAGGACTCACTGCAACTTCGGTTGACATAAAATATTCCATTGGATTGGGGATGGTGGGAGAAAGGTAAAGACCAGGGATTTAAAAAATATATATCACATAGGGAACTTGGCTTTCGACTTCTTATATGCTCTCGATTTTGAGACAATTCAAAGGATATTTATAAATATGATTAGGGGATAGGAAGCAGTCCTTATACCAAATACTGAAGAAACTGTTAGGATTTTGCTTGGAAAAGAGAATCAGAGGGGAGATCTAATACTCTCTACTCCATGGGATACAGTTGAGATTAATAAGCAGCTGAGATTCTTTGTCTCCAGTGAGCATAGAGCAAATAGAATCGACTTTCGTTGCATCCTGTAATAATCTCCAGACAGTGAAAGCTGGGTCGGGCATCCTTGTAGAAAGGGGTCGCCCACTTGTGGTATCAGGGGACCGGGAATGGCTACTCGTTCCCCTACTCAGTAAATCCTTCCCATTATCTCACGGACTGATGCATCATTTCTGCGATTAAAATGTCATTGCTTTGACTAAGGAACAAACTATTCCATAACCCCCGAGGTGATATAAAAATTAAAAGTTTGATACAGTGAGTTAGCAGGGTTGCCTGAAACAAGTTTGATTGACATGGGGAGAGAGTAACGGGACACTGGTTGCTGAAGGGGAAGGAGTTTACATTACCTCAGAGGGGAAAGAGTACAGCCTGTGGAGCCTGGGGTCCCATCAACCTCTCGGTTTTATTGAGATTCGACCCTCAGTGGGAGCTGTTAATGACTGACTGGTTATTGCTTCATCTGATGAAGTCACCTTTCTGGGTATCTTTAAAAGCTGGGCACATGATTTACAGTTATCTTACGTGATTTCCTGAACTTTCCAACAACCATTTAGTTGTGCTTACACACATCCAAAAGGTTTGGATAAGCGCTGCTCCAAGTGGTCCTATGATCAGGGCATCAGCAACACCTGAGAGCTTGTTATTACTACAAATTCACAGGCATCACCCCAACCTGCTGAATCGGTGTTTTCTGGGGATGGAGTCCCAGGATTCTGCATTTTAACAAGCCCTCCAGGTGATTTTTTAATGCTAAAGTTTGAGAGCCACTGGTTTGATTGCTCTTTACTGGTTAAGAACATACATGAGCTTATTGTGTGTATTTTTTTTTTTTTTTGCCTCTTGGCAACATATGCCCACATGCAAACAATGTTAAAGTGGGGTCAAATACTTCTTTGCAGGAGCCTTTCATTTTTATATTTGTCAGCTAACCTCTTAATAGTATTTATTAGTATACATTTTGCCATATATGTGTGTGTGGGGGAATATATATATATATATATATATATATATATATATATATATACACTATAAGCCAGATGCAGGAAGATTCGTGCTAGAATGGGCCTTCCTTTCCCTGGCTGCCAGCACCACCTCTCCACTCTGGCCCAGCCCCTTTCCGCTCAGGCCCTGGAGCCGCCTCTTTCTGCTCCAGCCCTGCCTTCCCACGCTGCCCAGAGGCCCTGAGAGACCTGGGGTGGGGCAGAATGCCTGTGTCATTGCCATGGTGACAACGCAAGCCTCCCACCCACCCCCATCACTCAGTGCCTGTGTATGCAAATTAACCGCCATCTTTGTTGGGTTAATTTGCATATCACTCCTGATTGGCTGGTGGAGTAGCGGAGGTGCGGTCAATTTACATGTTTGTCTATTATTAGGTAAGATATTTAGTCAACTGTTGCAAATAATTGCCAGAACATATTAGCACACAATGAGAATTAGTAGAACAGGTTAAATATCCTATTTTATTTATTTGCTTTGCTTGTTTAAAAATGTCTTTGTTTTAGCATGCAGTGCCCAGCTGCCCTTAAACTACTAAACTGGAGAGAGAGGTCTGATTGAGAATTGAAAAGTATTTTTTGTGAATTTCATGCTGGGGAAATACTGTTGTGTTTCCTCCTGCATTCTACCAGTGATAATAGGTTTTCACTAAGCATTTTACACTTGTTTTGTAAGACCCAAATTTTGAGTGCTTCATGCCCCACAGTATCCATCATTTAGACTCTGAAATCCCCAGTGGAGATTTGACAGAGCAGTAGTTTATCAACCATGGTTTGCCAAGTCAGCATTAATGTCTGTGTGCTCTGAAAAAAACGAGAAAGAAAGATGGTGATGTTCTAATCAAGATGCCAAGCGTGTTTTTATATTTTCGTTGGGGTGGTGTTTTGCCTAAAAAAACTGCTGGATTAAGATACATTAGCATGGACCACTTTTATTGCTCTGGGTGTGAAGAAAATAGTGGAGTGAAAATAAAACGTTGCAAAAACGAAAATCAAAACATTTCAGAAGCAAGTCATTCCATCTCGTTGCACTTTGTGCAAATGGGGACACCTGTTGCTTGGCCCCAGTCAGAAAGAAGCAGGAGGAAGGGTGACTTGCCCTGCAGTTTCACATTGTATACATTGTAAGATGAGGTGTACATTGTAACTTTCCTCATTTTATTATGAAAATTTTCAAACATACAGAAAAGTGGAAAGAAATTTACAGTAAACTCCCTCTCTAGGTTTATAATTAATCTATTGCTATACTTGCTTTATGACATACCTATTGTCCTTTCAATTCAGCAATCTGCCTTTTTTTTTCAATAAGACATCAATTGCAGATATCAGCACACTTGACTTTTAAATATTCAACATGCATATTATTAAGCTAGAGTTCAATATTTTTTTGTTTTTCCCTCTGTTGGAGTGAAACTTCCATAAAATGAAATATACAGATCTTAAGTATACAAATTCAGTGAGCTTTGCCAAAGTGTCTACCTGTGTAACACAAAGCCCTATCCAAAGATAAAGCATTGCTATCACCCTAGAAATTTATATATATAAATTTCTTTTTAATATATTCATATATATATACATATATATACATATATATTATATATATATATATATATATAAATAAAATACACACACACATACACACCACACACATATGTATGTATTGCTGGACCTCTGGTACTTTTTAAAATTTAATAATGAAGCTCTTCTAGGACTTTGCATGGAAAGTGTGGGGGTTGACATGTTTATCTTCTCTCCAATATCTATCTCTATTATACTTAATGAAAATTACATGATACTCAGTCTAATCGCCATCCTACATATCCTGGACTTAGTTCATCATTTCTTACCTTTTCTAATGCTTCATCGAAGTTAGTAGAAGAATGCAAAAGTGCATGAAGCAAAAGCTCATCAGCTTCCTCCCCTCAAAACTACCCCTAATAAAAGTAAATAGACTTAGGCTGATTGATCAACAACTTTATGCTCAGTGATCTTAAGGAAGGATGGGCAGGTGCAGGAAGGCAATTAGAATAAACTCTGTGTTTCTCATACTCACAAAGGTAAACCAAAAAGCTACACAGAGTTTATTATTGTATTACTAGTAACCCATCACGCGATATTGTGCACAGTAGGCCGCCCACCGCTTCCATGGGACCCGATGGGAACCGCAGTGAGCCGCCGGGAGCCGCGCTGCCTCCACGGGAGCCGGGAGGGACCCATGCCGATTCTGCAGGAGGTGGGAGGGACCCGTGCTACTTCTGCGGGAGGCAGGGCCGCTGTCTCCTCTCTGGGCCTGCGCTCGGCCGTGATGGCTGCGGGCGGCCCCCCTGTCTCCCAGAGGCACTCTGCAGCCCGGGACGTCACCGTGGCAACGAAGCAAGCATTCCACCAGGCCGCTCAGGCTGCCCGCTCTCAGCTGCAGGCCCCCCCCCCCCCCCCCAGAACTGGGGGACTCTGGCAAGGCTGAGGGGACAAATTGAACAGCAGAGGGGAAGAAATGGGGGTGGAGGAGGAGGGAGGGCTCCGATCACAGAAAGCTAAAGGCACAACTTGAGCAAAGAGTGAAGTTGAAGGAGACAGGCCTGTAGGGTAAATTTTCTTACCAACTCTCACTTTAACTCTTGACCAGAAATACATAGGGACACACACACACACACACACACACACACACACACACACCCCGTTTGTGATGGAGTGACAGTTAATTTGCACATCTCCCATTCATTAGATAGGATTATTTATTAATTATTGTATTATTTTCTGTACGTACAACTGTACACCCACACTTGCCCCACCATGTACAGTTGATAATGGCTGATGGTTGCTGATGTTGCTGTGTTGAGAAGGATCCTGAGGCTATGTCTGTAGTTAAAGGGAAGGTACCACAATTGCTTAGTGATGTCTGTGAAGCAACAGCAGCTATGCCATCCCTTTTACTTCCCGGGTTTAAGTGAGCTCCAGAACATTTCCCTGTGACCACCCCAAAACACTTCTAGATTGAACCAGACAATGGAAAAGGCAGATGGGCAATACCACTCTAAAACATTTCTGAGTTCATATTTGTATCTTATTAAAATCTTCAGTGTTGCTTTGCAACAGTTGTACTCACAAAGGGAATGTCTAAATGGAGTTTAAAATACAAGATAGGGAAAAAAGAGAAAGAGTCGGAGAGTGGGATAGAGAGTGACAAAGACTAATCTATCCTATCATTTTAAGAATAAAAATGTGTTACTAATTGCCTTAAGGCTGATGTACTCCAGGAATTACCCTTCCTATGAACAGTGTAAAATTCCAAGTATAGAAGCTACTCAACTTACATCCCCATAAACCCCATCGTAAGCTAAAAAAGCATTTAATACACCTAACGTACAGAACATCGTAGCTTAGCCTAGCCTACTGTAAACGTGCTCAGAACACTCACATAGCCTACACTTGGGCAAAATCATCCAATACAGAGCCTATTTTATAATAACGTGTCGAATTTCTCCTGGAATTTATGATACGTATTGCTTTCACTCCATTGTAAAGTCAAAAAAATCCCAAGTTGAACCATCCTAAATTGAGGACCATCTGTAGTGAAATATTTGAATCACCGCCACCACGGGGTAATAAGGCCCACTTCAACTTGACTGCTTTTCTCTAAAGAGCAAATAGATACTGGGTTAGCCGAGATTATTCCGTAGCATGTGGGGGCAGGATGGTGGGGTGAGGAATCAGGCCCCGCTTTCATCTTTTTACTAGACGGCTTTATTTATAACACTTCAGCAGATGTCGAGACGATTTGTTCTGTGGCTCACAGTCTCTGTGTGATCTCTCTCTGCTGCAGTGTTCCACCCAAGTGTGAGTGGCTGGGCCCAGGATCATTTTCAAAGACTCGGTTTTCAAAGCAAATACACACACAAGTCAGTAGTATTTTCGAAAACAAAGGTTATCACATTTTCCCAAGGGGGCTAGACGAGGGGAGGGAGGATGCTGAGAATAGAGGGCCAGTTTATTTCACATGGCAGGTCTCATAAAGATTGCATCCATAAATGCGCTGCCAAATTGAACAGCAGAGGGGAAGAAATGGGGGTGGAGGAGGAGGGAGGGCTCCGATCACAGAAAGCTAAAGGCACAACTTGAGCAAAGAGTGAAGTTGAAGGAGACAGGCCTGTACGGTAAATTTTCTTACCAACTCTCACTTTAACTCTTGACCAGAAATACATAGGGACACACACACACACACACACACACCTCCTTCTTAAAGGGAGATTTTTTTTTTTTCTTCTTTTCATCAGGATTGCTGAGGAATGTTGCTGCTGATAAGGCTGCAGAAAATATTTCTAGGAGTGCATTTTCAGAACTTGGGAACAGAGACAGTCTGTCTGAACCCAGCTCAACTTTTCTTTCTTATCACTTTTTAAAAGCATGTTATCTTGAAGAGCCAAATTAACATTTCATGATATGGTTTCTCAGCAGCTGAGACTTGGGCATCCCAAGGCTAGACAGGAATGACTAAGCAGTTCGGTAAAATGACTCTTCCCCAGAGCTGCTGGCTGGACAGTTTGGGTGCCAATCATAGGCTGAGGCCATGTGGCCCTGTCCAGATTTATGCAGCTCTTTGAGAAGGGAACGGCTTGTTCCAGGAAAGGTCTGAATAGTATAAGCAACACGAGGAGCCACAAAGTCTATTCTTACCGGAAGCCACTTAATTATTCACACTAATGTGTTAGCAGGATGGTGTATATTCTGGTTTAAATATTGCATTACACAGAATTTTCTCAATGCATTTGGAGATCTACTTAGTAATATCCCGGGCAGCAGTTTTCATAGTATGGTGCTGTGCTGGGCAGTTTACCAATTAAAACTCAGAAATAAAATAAAGGTAATCCTCATTCCTAGAAAATGAGTCACAGGATTTAAATTTTGACTTTTGATGCCTTTACTATTCTTGACACTCCAAAGAATTTCAAATGCCATATTATAATGCACTTTAATGTTTTAAAATAGGTGAGCTTTTCAGAACCATACAGTTTTGTAAGGTGTGCTACCTAAGTGTATTTCTGTTTTACCACATGGTTATAGCATTTATAGAAGCACATAAAACTACCCGGGGCTGCTAAAAGATCACTACTTGTGGATTTATTTTAGCTATTTATTTAGTCATGTTTAGAGAGCTATAGACTGGCCATTTTTCACAGAATACATTGTTTTGCTTGTTTTCTGTTTGTTTGCCAGATAAAAGCACTTTGAACAAAAGTTTTTCTCCTATATTCTGGGATGTTATTTTTTTCACATATGACTAACTTCTATTTCTTTTATCACAGGGTAGCAATTTTTTAACATTGCATATTATCCAAAATTTGAATGCCATTATCCTGCATAGCTTCTGATATCACAGCATACTAGAAAAATCTAAAGTGGACCAAAATTCAAACAGCTAAAATGTAAGGTTCATTTTACAAACACACACACACACACACACACACACACACACGGTAAATAGGCTGGTCTTTGTGTAATTCAAGGAATAACACTTCCTAATTCCCTTTCTGTCTATATTTCTTGATAAGCCCAAACAGAATTTTCTTTGATGTATTTATCTTGCATGTTTTATTTTCTTAGACTTCAGTTGCGCGCGCGCGCGCACACAACACACACACAAAACTTTTATATCTTCTAGTGGTCAGAACTATTTCTGATAAGCATTTTTTAGAAAGAGAGTTTTAATACTTTTGATATGCGTTTTTCTGTTTTCTTTCTTTCTTTCATATGTTTGATAAGATACTTAATTTGCTGCTTAGCTCCTATTCCAAGTCCATATATATATATATTTTTTGCCTCATGGGTTTCCTCCAAGCACAAAACACGTCATAATTCCATTGTTTTAAAAAAGGAAAGAACATTAGTTGCAACCTTTCTTTAGTCATTCCTTGATACAAGGCAAGTGCTAACGGGCACCCTCCCTCAGCCTTGAAGATGGACAGATAAGTAGATACACATATAAAAAGGTATATATATATAAATCATTTGCAAAACAATGGGCATAAACTGCAGGACTTGATCTTTAAAAAGCAAGGTAAGGACCAGGAAGAATTTTATGTGTCTTTAATGAACTTTAAGAGCTCGTGTGCATTAGTTCAGGACTCAGCGAGGCCTTGCCAGCATCTTCACTCTCCTGGCAGTCCTCAATGGGAAGTCCCTGACACGGTTACACCCACCTCACCCCACCATCGCATCATTACTGCCACCCCCTCCACCCAGTTCTGGAGCTGGCTGAATAAGAAAGATCTAATGTGGAGTTTCCATCGGATATACTTTACTGACAATCCTTCCAAAAGCGCTTAGTGAGCCCAACTTCAAATTGTATGGCGAACTGCCCCTGTCTGGAGCTTCATGGATGGAGGAGGAGGCAAGCACTTTGCCGTGGCAGCAGTTTTGATCTCAGACAGGAAGATCTGGAAGGTTCCTGCCCCTCAGCACTTAGTCATATTCAGGAGGACCCCATCTCAAGCCTTTTTCTGGCTACTTAGGCAGACAAAGTCGATTTTTCCTTTGAGCTCTCACTTGCTTGACCTTGAGTATAGCTCTGTCACTTTAAAGAGCCTACTTGAATCTGTTTGCATGTCTCCAAATGAAAATATGGTCTCCTGAATCCCTCCATATAAAGAAGTATTTTATACCATCTTTGCAAGTTCGGTGTATGTCTTTGAAGTGGCTGATACATATATTCATTGTTGGATTGAATATCATAAACAGTTCTAATATTTTAACTAAAAAAGAATTATGAGTAAGGATAGAAAATGAATTATATATAAGAACCAATGTTTGCTGACAATTATACATACACCTTCTTTTTATGTCGCACAGCCATCTCAGTACACACAGACTCCAAAATAATAAGGTGTTACTTTGAACAAGTTAATTTTTAATGCTTATTGTTTCCCTTTTCCTTCAATTTCTTTGTGCAACAAATTTCCTTTTCTGGTCTCACACCATTATGCAGAATCTTGTAAATTATGTCAACTGAGGAAATAGTGACCTATAGTGTAAATGATTTTAAAAGCCAAAAACATAAAGGGATTTTTTTAAGTCCCCAGAACATCTAACCTACTGTTTAATCCAGTCCCTTCAGAATGTATCTTATGCTCCTGATATTTGAAGTCATATGATCCTCTGCAAATAATCCAAAGGATAGAATTTTCAAAGAATTTAGTCTATAGACAACATGGATTATATTATATTAGTTAGTTTTGACACTGTCGTCCAGGCGTTTGGACATTATTATCTACAGGATTTCTTTTTCCTTCCACATAAAGACATTTAGTTCAGATTTGTAGAGCTAAACATGTCTGCTTCATATTTGACATGAAATGTCTCAATTTAATCCCCATTTTACTTCATTAGATAGTCACTGAGCTAATTATTTTTGAAAAGTAATTGATAAATAAATGATAATTAGACACAAAGGCTTTAGAGGCATGCTTTGTTGGCATGCCTAGGCAAATGTTTCTCCTTTTTACATGTAAAACTTTGTATCATAAAAAGCATTGATTGGAACTAAAAAATTGTGGTGGCAAACTTTGCATTCTCATTTTTATATGTTGGTAGGGAGATAACTAATATTTCCCGATCATGACTTGCTAGAAATAAGTGGTGAAAGATAATAAAATGATATGCTGCCTCTTCAATTGTGGTGACAACCAGTTTTGAAGGGATTATTAGTCTCATGAACTGAAATCAGTTATGCAAAGTGTAGAATAATAAGAGCACATATTAGAATAGTTCTAAATTGCAGATGTTTTAATTTTTTCTTTCCAAAAAAGACAACCCTCACATTATTATTTGATGGTAGTTAAGGAAACTGCATGACGTAAAAAGAATAATTACTGTCAGTTTCACGAAACATCCACATGGATTTTATTCTCACTCATCCCCACTGTTACTTAAGGGCCATCTTTCTGTTTGATGAGATGGATTCTTCACTCTTCACTTATTTTTTTTTCTTCTCTTCTCCCACCTTTTATTATATTTAGCAGGACCATATTCTCAAGCACTAAATTGTATTCCAATGGTTTCACGTCCGTTAGTTTCATTTCCAAACATTCTTGAGGATGGAGAGATCTTTTACTTCTTCAGTGGTCCCCTAAAGTTCTTACTACACGGTGAAGGGATTAAGGTGATAGCAGTTCTCTTGTTCCTGTCTAACAAATGTAATGCTTTTAAAGGCTGCATATATCTATCGCCACCTAACTCTTTCTAGAAGAGTATAGTTTCCCACATTTTAAATGTAATCTTTAGTTTGACATCTCAAAAATTTTCATGTTGATGGAGATAGTCAAGTCAAACAGGAAGTCAATGATTTTTCTGGATGGAGATTTCTACAGAGATTTTTTTAAAGGGAACTCAAAGAACTGAGAATTTGTAAAAAGGATAGCATCCTTCAGGGTTTGCCTGGGACAGCCTCTGAGCTCTGTTATCTATGAACTCTGCGCCAAAATTTCTAGAACTTTTTGTTTTTAATTATAGTGATTTTCTGCCTCCCTTCAAGTTTGTGAATTTGGTAATATATGTATTTAAAGGGATGAGTTGTTTAAGGAACTTAAACTTATTTATTAGAATGCCCGTTGGGTATTCTTCTTGCCCTCAAGTACAGCAAATTGCATAATGATAAAGAGCCTTGCTCTTACCATTGCTTTTGTGCTCGCGCCATGCCTGTGGAGAAGGATTTGGATTGAAAATATTTAGGGTTCTTTTTCTTTATAATGTTCTTTTAAATACACAAATTAACTTATGAGAGCATGTAGCCTAAAGCTTAACTTGATGACCCACACATTTTGAATATTTAATATAGGGCTAATAAATAACAAAAACAGTAGATATTCTCAGGGGGTTAATTTTACTCATATAGTGAAAGTTGATGGTTTGTGAGTTTTACAACATTTCATTAGGACAATCTTACCAGGGAAGCGGAGTGGAATATATACAAGGTTTATCCTAAACTGGAGAGATGGAGCCCTCATTAGAGTGTGTTTATATGTCCTGATTAACTTGAATTCTTACCTCCTGAGGAAGCACTATGCAAATGATTTTATTTTCTGGCTTATTAGACCAAGAAAAAAGACAGAAAATAACTTTTATTACAGAGCACTCTTGGTCTTTGTAGGCTTCTTTTACATCTTTTTAAGAATTTCTTGTAATGGAGGTTCTAGAAGACTCCTGTTTCTTTGATAAGCCAGCCACTGGCTACCCCAGTGGGTAGGAAAAAGACACATTGCTTAAGAGATTGATTCTCTGGGGTAGCCAGTGGAGGGTGAGTGTTATTCTGCCTGCCTTTCACAATACATAGAATAATATGAATGATGTTTGAAAAAAAAGTAAAATAATATGATTTTAAAATTTTATAGGTGAAATTTATGATTCAAATTGTCCTTCATCTCCTAGAAATCTTCAATTAATAGATTTTTTTTTGCTCTATCTTTGAAATTGGTTATATATTCTCACAGGTCAGTTTTCACTATTTGCAAGTGCTAAATAATCTCTATGTTCAAATCACCAGAAGAGTTTTGAAAGTAATTGCCATTAGTTAGTGCTATACTGATCAGAAATGTTAGAAGCTCAGACTTTTCTGTTAAGTTCTGTACGTTCCATACCAGTATTGCAGTTTTGTATTTTGTTTTTGTCTAAACAGTTTGACCTTTGTGCCCTGTCATTAAACTCCTATGCATATTTTTCTGCCTTTTTGCTATGTTTTGAATATTTGGATCATTTTAATACATGAACATTGATAGAAAAGAACGTTTTTACTCATTAAGCTAAAAAGTTCTCTCATGTCTCAATCAAAAACAATGGAAATATTTGCTTTATTTTATAATTAGCATCTATTTTAAAGTTTTTCCCCCCAAGTATAAGGTGGGACAAAGGTAAGTTTACAGTATGAGTAGATGAAATATAGTTTATTCTTATATTATTATTTATTAATCATTGTATTATTTTCCATATGAACAACTGTAAACCTACTTTTCCCTACCTTGTGTGTATATATATGTGTGTGTGTGTATATATATATATATATATACACACACACACATATATACACACACATATATATATATACACACACACACACATATATATGTGTGTGTATATATATGTGTGTGTGTGTATATATATATATATATATATATATATATATATATGGCATATATAGAGAGAGAAAGAGAAAGAGAGAGAATTTTACATACCAGAAAATATAATCTACCAGAGCAAGTTCTATTATCTCGTGGCTTGAGAGGCAAGTTTAACTCTGCAAAATTGCAAGCAGGAAGACATATTACACAAAATGCCAATCATATTTGACATCACAGTATTGTATTGACACTTGCCATCAAAACTTGGAAGAATAAAGCATTAATCCTGAGATATACTGTAAATTCCAGGGAGTATTTTGCACAGCAAAAAATATTCTCTTGTTTTTATATGGAGTATCTCAAAACACAAAAACACCAAGAAATAAAAGGACGAAATGATTAAGGATTCTGTACCTCCTCCCAAAATACCTGCCCTTGAGCTGCGGAATAACTTTCCCCTCTGATAAGACTGACCCAAAATATGCCTCAAAAGTGATCTCTCTGTTTGCTGTCCTGTTAGGAATAGCTTGTGCTGGTGTTACCTCTCTTCTCATGACTTGGTGCTGGGTTTCTGAAACCCCATTCAAGTGGTCCTTCATTATAGACAGTCATTTGATTAGTGGGTTCTTCATTTCCACTCATCTAAGGAAGGAAGGTCAAGAAGTCCCACCGAAATACCCCGAAGGAAAAAGAACAACAAAATGTCTTAATTCTTGATACTTGTGCTTTATTGAATCTCCTTTCGATTGTCATGTAAGAAGTAGATGCGCCAGGTTAAGTTTTTGCTTTTGGTCTGGTTTCTCTGACAGAGACTCATACTTCTGTCCTAAGTTAAATCTCATGGAAAATACACTTATTGGAAGTAAATAACACGTTTTTATCTATAGAAACTGTCTTTCTCTTCAACACAAAACAATATCGATTTTTCTCCTAGGAGTTTCTTTGGATGGCTGTCAAATGCTGGTCATGATCAAATTTTTGAAAAAGATCTTATTTATGGGAGGCCCTTTATTATATGCTTTGAAATGCCATACATTCTTATTTTAATTTTATCATGCATATCTAGCCATTCAACCCAGCTTGTTGGGACTTTAAAAGTTATCACTTTTGGTTCACTGGTACCACTTGCCAATGCATATTGTCTGGGGCCTCCTTTGCAAGTGAGATATAGCAATAAGCTTAAATGAGGTGAATCTAAATATGCTTGAGTGTCCTGACTTGCTGACATTAAAAACAAAACAGGGAAAAAACACGGGCATCATCTCAAGTTGTTCATGTAACCTCTACAGCAAGAACACATATTTGGTAGCCTAATCAAGGGACTATTTGTACCCCCCTCCTATCCTTTCTTAGATATTACTCAGTGTGGTCCAACACCTCCTTTGCAGGCCTCACCTCAATGGAGCAACAAGGCAGAGAAGGTGGTGTGTGATAGTATCATTTCTCTGATGCTCTCCACAGACCACCTAATAATACTACAGAATCCAAATAGCTATAGTGCTTCTGCACACTAGTACCTAAAATACAGGTAACTCTAAAGGGGCTCAATGTGAAGATGGGTCCTTTCCAAAGCAGACTCTTTTCATTAAGATAGTAATGAGTGTTCCACTTCAGTATTTATATTTGCTTTGTAAAGAGTGCATTGTGCTTGTTGATTTGGGGGCATGGAACAGTGCTTTATAAAATAATCTGACTTAATATTTTTCAAAACATTTAGTCGGCATCGTGATTTACATGTATATTTCCAGAAGCATATGCCATAACATACACCATAATGGCTAAGACACTTCTCCATAATCCTCTTTATCAATTTCACCACCACCTACCTGTTGGCTGATCTTCCTGAAGCTTTGGGAGAACATGACCAGCTTCACCCATGTTCCCTTTCTGTCCATTCTTTTATCCACCCAGCTGAGCTACTTTACATATCAATGTTATCCATGAACTGCCAGGGCAAGGTTCATTTTAACCTCTTATTCTGATTCACAAAAACTTAGATGAATACTCGCTCCCTGATCAGCTAGGTGGTGCATTCACCTGCAGATTCTACCAGCTTCTGTCCTTTTGTTATATGGCTGATAATTGTTATTCCTCTGGCATGTGCCATGTGCACCTCAGTCTTAATAACTACGGGGGAAAACAGCACAGAAATCTTCATACCTGGTGCTTCATTTTATGTGGGCTCCCTGAAGGGACGGGCTTGTGGCTGTGCCTACATCCCTGTGAAATTAATGTTCCTTCTTCAGACTCCTGTTATTCTATTTATAGCCACAGGGCTTCATTTTATAAGTGTCCAGAAAGTTCTGAGTAATGCATAGAATTCTACGTACACAGCAAATGCAACCTTGGCAAAATGTAATCATCCCTGGTGAGAGAGGAAGACAGAGAATCAACAAGCCATTGCTTTTATTGGAATAATAAAACTGGAACAGTTTGTGTCTGAAAGTGCTGTAAACCAGATTTTTTTTTCATATAAATTCGATAGCCCAAATATAATGGACTGGTCATGAATTTGGTAAATGGAAAATTATAGTATTTGGAGAAAAACTTAACTTTTTCCTCAACTTTCTTTGTTTACTCATTTAAATATGCCCATTTTTATGGATGGTTGGTCAAAATGTGGGCTTAATTGAAACAGTATTTCACGTGAGCATGAAGAGAATTTGTGTATGCCTAAGAAAACATTAAGGAAAAATATGATGGTATCATATTTACTGATACCATCTCTTAAATTTCCCATTCACTTTTTCCAAAATATTAAAAATTTTAGAACTTGATGTGAAGTTTGCTAGTCACAATATTTAGTAAGAAGGAAGCATTGTACTCAAATATAAAGCCTACTCAATTATTGTTTTGACTGTAATTTCACATTTTTGCAACAAAAAATTATAGAATTAGAATCAGATTTAAAGATATAAAATGTCTGCATTTTGTTTAGGGATAATAAGGGTGATGTGGTGGACTTTCAAGATTCACTATATATTGGATGGGGCCTGATATAATGTAATGCAATGACTTTGGCAAAATGATAAATGCACCACACCAATGGAACAACTCTATTGTTGACAAAAAGGAATATGATGCCTTGAATCTTCTTTGGTCCCTGGCTCTGTACTCTGTAGCTGGGCTTTCTGTGCTCTGATAGCTCTTTGAGAAAAGATTAAGGATTCAAAATTGTTTAATATTCCCCTTCCCTTCCCTTCCCTTCCCTTCCTTTCCCTCCCCTTCCCCCTCCCCCTCCCCCTCCCCCTCCCCCCCCCCCCTCCCCCTCCCCCTCTCCCTATCACCATAGTATAGATCGTTCACATTTCATTATATAATCTTATAAGCCTTCAGAGACACCATTCCTCATGAAACAACAAAAAGAAAAGTGTCCCATTTTCAGCAAATATATACAGTGACACTTACAAAGTAGACCCTGTAGAAGGCCCTAGGCCCTAGGTGGTTGCTTAAGGACTGACATTGGTGGTGGCATGGATATTTGCTCTAAACTGTTTTCAAGATACTTATTCCCATTCCTCTAAGACTGAACAAGGGGACTAGACTTGGTGAGTATTTAGATTAAATAAATAGACTTATATACCCTAATACTTATATATATTAAGCTTTCAAAGAGACCTTCTAACACAGAAACTCAGTCTAGGTTATTTGGGCCAAATCCTAAATAAAGTCACACCACTGGGCTGCATGCCCTCTGGATAGCCTTTCCGCACTCTGAGTCCTTGGATCCCAGGGGCTTTCCTGTGACTTTTCATCATCTGCCCTTAGGCCTGTTAGAGGTGGGTTACAGCTACCAGTAAACATCTAAATGTGGAGGCTCTTTGATGTGATAAGCTAGGGAGTCATTTCTTAGTGGCGGCAGGAATAGTAAGGACTTCTTTCTCCTTCTGTTTCATGTGTTGCTGAATCAACACCAAATTGTGTTGTTTGAAGCCCTTCCAGTGAGGCGGGTCCTGATGAGGCTCTAGAATTTTCCTGGAATACATGCGTCCTACATCTCTTGCAGGGCCTGTATTCCCAAAAGTTTCATTATACAAATATTTGGTTGGCTAGCCCTCACAATACAGCTATGAATAGCTAAGTGTACATACCTGTTCTCAAGGATCTTGGAGTTTAGGAGGTTAGACAGGCATGATAATTGGTAATTATAGAATTTATGTACGGTAAATGCTATAGTAAGTTACAAGTAGGCACAGAGGAGGGAATTATAACTCAATATTTTAGCATTTTTTTCCCAGAAGAATGAAGACAAGGTATAATTAGCCAAGGGAATAGAGGGAGTTTTGTAAGGAGGAAATAACTTGTAGGAAGGTTTAGAGGTTCAAAAGAGAAAGAAGAAAGAAAAGGCAAATTGGGAAACTGCATGTAATCTGTCTTGAGGATCCAGAGGCAGATTGTGACTGTGTGTGTGTAGATGGGGGTGCGGAGTGGGGGGGGGGGCGTTGAAGGGGTAGACAGAAGTGTTCTTGAGAAGGATAAAGAACTTGTAGAAGTCAGGGCCAGACCTTGAAGAGCCTTATTAACCTAGCTAAGCCTTTTCAAATTATTTCTCAAGACGATGAAGAACTGGTCAAATATTTAAAGTAGGGAATGTCAACCCCCTCTAGGAAAACAAAAAGCCCACTCACTGCAACTTGGAGAATGAATTACTGAGTAGCCGACCTGAAGGCTAAAGAAACTGATTAAGAGCCCTAGAGAGCTTAATGGTGACTAACATTTAGGTTATGGATGCCACTCCTGCATACAAGTACTATTGTGAAGCATTGTAAATGTATTCTTTACCTCTCAAAATAACGCCTTTAGGAGTGTAGATGTTTAGTACAGTCATCTTCATTTACATGGAAGTATACCCAGTCAGAAGTGTGGTTGAATTACACTTCTGCAGCCATATGACTGGGCAGATGTAGAAAGTACAATCTGAGCTCCGGTAGTTTGCTTCCAGGGTCCACTCCCCTCGCTGCTGGGCTGTACTGCCTTCCCCATTGAGACTGTGATGGAGCTGCAGACATAGTTGTGCTTGAGTGGGTTAATATATGTATGTGTTATTTTAATTCAGTGTGTGTGTGTGGGGGGGGGGGGGAGTGTTAACAGGAAGGCTGATGAAATTATGCAAAAGATTGTCTATAGTAAACATTTTGAAGAGATCAGTTGCCATATACTTCTTAATATATGCTATTTCAGAGGGCCATCTGAATATCACCAAAAAAAGTATTATAGGTAGAAACTTTCTATCTTAGCGCGGGCAAGTACACGGGTGCTAACATTTCCACAATGGCCAGAATGTGAGTGCAAGTGGTTGACTAAAAGTTCAGCAAAGTGTTATTTTCCAAGTGTCTAGCAAGTCAGTCACTGTTAAAGTGAGTAAAAACTCACCTCAGTGGGAGAGACTTAAAAAACTAAAAGTCAAGATTCCAGATTCCCAGTCTTACTCTGAAAGACCTTTGTTCACTTAACCATTGCTTCTGTTTTAATGTTAAAAATAAAATAAAATACAGGTTTATCTTCTAGGGAGAGACTGATATTATAGAACTTTTCATTCAGTGTGTTCCCAATATATAAATACAGATGAATTTTGGCCCTTACCACTTTTTTTCTTTTAAATGCCAGTCGTTTTTTAAAAAAGGTAAAAATAATCCCCCAAGAGCAACAGAAACTTCTCATTTCTGCCAACTTGAGCAAATGAGATATCCTCTCAAAGCCACCACTCCCTCGTTTGTAAAATGGAAATAATTACTTATTTTATGGAACTGTTGTGAGAAAACACATGTAAAGTGACGGGCACCTAGTGAGCACTCACTCAATTTTAGATTGGTGATTTTTTCTTCTTCTTGTCACCACAGTTACATTGTCATTACTTAAAAATGCTGAGATCATTTTTCAAATTGCTGTATTGATTACAAGCTTTCTGAATGAAATAATTACTTAAAAATGTTAAATCTCAGTGAAGAATTTAGATTTTTGACAAGAAAAACCAAACATGCTACTATAATTACCTCTATTGAAGAATGAGACAGTTTACCAGTAAAGACAAAGTATTTTTTTCATGAAAGAAGCCAACATTGCATTTATTAACTTTGATCATTGCTTGGCAAGGTTAGGTCTTTATTCTAAACTAGAGGCCTGGTGCATGAAAATCATGCACTCCGGGGGGTCCCTCAGCCTGGCCCGTGCCCTCTCGCAGTCTGGGAGCCCTCAGGGGATATCCGACTAATGGCTTAGGCCGGCTCCTGAGGGCCTAAGCCACAATCTGGCCTCCCTCTGTAGGCCAATCAGGGGATGGCGCTGGCCGGCAAGCAGCTGGCGCTGCCCCCCCCCCCCCCCCCATCGTCCCTCCACCACGGCTGGTCACCGCCGCCCCTCCCCCCCTGATCGCTGCCCCTCCCTCTGCCCACTGACACATGCCTTGGCTGGCCTGGCACCGCCTGCTCACTGGCCCTGCCCCCTGCCAACAGGTCATTCCGAAGTTCAGTCGATTTGCATATTACTCTTTTATTATATAGGATTTACAAAGTTAATGAGACTCTTGTCACACGACCACTGATTTAATTTAAATGCGACTCCCACCACCACACCAAAGGGATATGCTTCTTGGTGTAGTTTCCCTTGTGCATGTGACTAGACCCTAGGTGTCAGGTAGGGGCTGTTTGATTTAGCAAGTGAAGATACAGCTCTCTCAGCCATGTCCAGAGTGAATGGCAATCCTGTTGCAGTTGACCAGTTATTACAGTCACATGGAAGGGCAAGGAGTTGAAAGATTTTCTAGCAGCTGCGATCCACAAGAGTGTCATTTAAATCTGGTACTGTGTATAAAGCTGAAAAAGGAATTTCCAGCTCTGGCTGGGTAGCTCAGTTGGTTAGAGCATTGTCCCACTACGCCAAGGTTGTTGGTTCGATCCCTGGTCAGGGCACATACAAGAATCAACCAAAGAATAGATAAACAAATGGAACTCATTTTTTTTCTTTCTCTTTCTCTCAAATCAATCAATAATTTTAAAAAGTAATTTCCATTTGCAGAAAAAGTATATGGGGTAAAACCGCCGCCCCCCCCCCCCACACACACACACACACTTTTCCTTTGGATCAGGTCATGGTCCTGAAAGGGGCATATTATGCAAATGAAGTTTATTTTTTTTCTTCTCCCTTTTTGCTCTTTCAACATAAAAAAATGACACATTGTAGGAGCTCTTTCTTTTCTTTGAAGCCAGACTCAGAGAAGTCCATCCAGAGCTAGAGAGTTTAAGTATAGCACATAAGCACAAAGAGTAAAAACTTGAAATTGGACAAGATGAGTGTTAAAAAGTGGAATTTAATTAATGTAACATTGACGAGAGTTTTTCTGGTTTTGAATGATTGTAGATCATTTGTTTTATGCTTTGCGTTTTCATTAATCATTCCCTACATTGAATCCACTCCATATCTTTCCACTCATTTCCTTTTATGTTTAACCCCATGCAAACCTTAATCCACAGACAAGCATTATCATAGCATAATCACATCCCAAGGTTGTGGTGAGGATGGACTGAGATCTGGATTGAGTCTTGCTATTCAGATTTGAAAACGAGGGTGATACTAACTCCACACAGTCAAAGCTATTATTCACATCAGGGGTTGTGGTGATTTCAGGTTTCTTTTCTGCCTGAAAACAAGAGAGTAAGAATAAGGGGTACTTGAAGAAAAAGGTTTTCCCTTATTCTTCAACAAAGCAGCAGGTGTACCAGCAAGGACCCTGCCTTCCTTGCGTGGCTGTCAATCACATCAAGCTGGTTCTAGCAATTGTGAGCCATTGAATCTCCGAGGACATGATGTCACCGACTGAAGGCTTCCAGTCTGTTGTGACAGAGTGATCCGTCCCTGGTACAAAGGAAGCATAAGCCATTGATTCTGGGAATCCTGTCACTTGATGTCAGGAAGAGAACTCATAAACAGTTGTGAATCCACCATTTGCCTAAACTTGTCATAAAAATCCACCTCGCAGGTAAAGTCTAGTCCAGACTCGTATTTTCCTGCATTGATACTTATGGTTCCCCCAACTCTAATATAATCTCTGGAAATATTGAAGTATTTATAACCCTGATTTGCTCTGTTCTGCAAAGGGTACTATGATATTGTCATGACATCAATCTAGAGTGACACGTAATGAAGACTTCCAGGTCTGAGCGGGCTCAATTGCTCTGATTCATTTTTATCTCCCAGGCAGCACTGGGGCAGGGGGGGTGTGTGAAGGAGGGGCCGTCTATAAAAGACATCTCCAAGGATGCCTTAAACTCAGGATTTGGCAGAATTTATACAGCATGAAAACATGTACCCCACTACACCACTCTCCCTCAAGAAACTCTTCAGGCAGAACAGCCAGTGACATCTTGAAACATTTACAGATCTTCAGGGATGGCGCCATGGACGTTCACAAACTCAGTCACCATCGTTTAAAAGCTCCCTATTCGATAGAGGGATGATTTAGCAAAACCACAATGGCTCATGTGTTTTTCCCAAATACTTCTGCGTGCAACATTTTCATTATTGCTTTTTCAAATTACCGTAAGAATAGAAGATGGTGTTAGGACAGCTGAAATCCTGTTATATTGTATGCATTTTCTTGGGTTGGAAGGGAAGAAAGTGCTGACTTTTCCAAAGATGGTTTGCTGCTGTATCTTTTGCCATAATCCTGAGGCCTCGGAGAAGTCCCTGTTGCATCCCTTTAAGATGGCAGACAAGTGCTGAGGGGTACGTTGCTTACTTTGAAAATTCAAGCGAGGTGTATTATATGAATTGTTTCTGCCAGTTGTTATGTGTATGGGATGAAAAATATTAGAGACATAAAAGAGCTCCTTGAAATTAATGTCTTCTATGAATATAATTTTCACATCTGGAAGATGTTTCTCTATGTTAATGTTTCTGTCCCTAAATAATCATAAAGGATGAAGTTTTATCATGTGCATTTTAAACAAATTATGGCAATGCCTATTTAGTTTCTCTTTTAACAATTTATTATTGTAAGAAACGAAGTGAGTTGTGTGAAATAAGCCAGAATCCACTTTTGTGCCAAGGTAGATTTTGCTGATTGGGTTAATAAACACATTCATCCTCATTGCTGGAACATTTAGATAGAATATCCAGATTAATGATATTTCCATGATATATTTTTTATCAAAGAGCCATCTTTTCTGGACATGTTTAGTTTGGAAATACAGTTCAGTGTTAAAATGATTCTTCATACATATGGTGAAGGGTTCATTATCACTGTATTCATGTAAAAACAATGATATGAAACGTAAAAAAACAAAAACACTAAATCAAGTCTTTCACAGACACAAAAAAGCTGACTATTTTTTTTTTCTTCCGTTTTTCTGTAAGAAAAAAAGTATGCCTTCTTTTTCCTGGTTTATTCCTTCCATCCCACATAAGGCCAAGTAGACACAATTCATGTTTACAGAAATCAAAGACACTTTTATTTTTTTGGTCCCCTGCCATTTCTCTCTGCCATGGGGCAATTTCTAACTGTGTTTCTTGCCAAACGAGGGTAGGAATGGAAAGACTGTCAAGTGCCAGTAAGCCCATTTGAGAAAAGACAGGTCAAGGTTTTTCATTTTAGAGAGCCTACAAAATACAGAACAGCCTATAGTTATACGCGGCGATGCTTTCAGTTGACACTTTTATTGTGGTGTGTTTTATCGTTCAGTTCCATTGAACATCAAGTGATTGGCCCAGCCTATGGGATGGCCCTCAAGTGCGACAGTGTCAAACGTTCCTGGTGGCAGGCCTGACGTGGGCTGATTGCTCCTTCCATTTAGAGAGCATCATGCCTTGGCAATAAAGCCCCTACTGATTGACAGCGATGTATGCTGCTTTGTTTTTAATTCTTTAACATTTGACACTCGTACATGGTGCTTTCTAAAAGGAGGAGGTCGATTTCCTTTAGCAGTCAGGAGGAAAGAGGATAGATTGAAGACGACCTTCCATACTGATTATCTCTACTCTTCATTTAAACAGCAGATGGAAAGTTCTGAAGCCTGCTGATTATGTTATTAAATAGTCACTGACCTAAGTCCCAGGAAATAAAGTAGCCACCACTTTAGAGGCATGGCTTTTTGGGGATGTAAATGTAGGCAAGAATATTAAAAAATGTCCTCAAATTGTTGAGTGGCAGCAGGTGTTCTGTTGGAGACAAATAAGGTAAGAAATAGTGTAATCCCTACAAAGTTGGAATTAAATCTTGTGGGAAATGAATAATTTTCCTTGCTAACATATTAAAAGCTGTGCAAATTTAATTTCTTCTTTATTGTGCTCATCTGGATTTGATGCTCCCACTGAGATGTCAAGAGAAGTTTCAGGGGGTTGGGATGGTTCTAGCAGCGGCCACTGTTCCCTCAATGGTGGGATGGATGGATTCAAGGCAGTCACCTCTGATGGGAAGCAGAGACTATGGGCTGGGTCCCTACACCTGTGTCTCCTATCAGGAATCATAATAAGGGAGCTAAGAAACCTCAGAAGTGTTGATGGAGAGGTGACACTTTGACATGCCACCCACATACCCCTTCAGTGAAGAACTTTTGTTGCCCCAACTACTAGGAAGGCTGTTGATTGACAACCTTCAGATGTCAACTCCTGAAAGGGATTATCTCAGCTGCAGAGAGCCACATGGTCCAAGGTTATGCCATTTTGGGGGTTGGCCACATCCAAGGACTGATTGGTGTGATAGTATTAATGTTTGTCCATCTTGGCCTCACTCGGACAACTAAGGGCCACTCAGGCTCTGGAGCTCCCACTGGGGCCAGCCAAGTCAGGCCTGCATCACAACTCAATTTCTCCCTCTGTCTAGTCCTGCTTCCTTTCACTCCCTGTCACAGGTGACAATCCCAAAGCCTCTCCTTGACACACATACAATGTACTATAAACTCCATCTCAGGGTCAGCTTCTCAGGAAACGCAACCTGTCGTCAACAAGTAACCAGCCACATTCAGATTGCAGTTAATCTTCATAAGTGACACTGTAGGATTATAATCCTGATTTGTTTGATAGGCCTTGTTAGCAATGCAAACAACCTTCCAGCTAAAATTAAAAGAATAGAAATATGTGAATGAATTGAAGGAAGGTCATATGCCTTTATATTTACATCGAGGATCAATTGTGAGCTCCTAATGGGACTGGAAAAAATTAAGACTATACACTGAGTGGCCAGATTATTATGATCTCTGAATGCATGAATTCGTGCATGGGTGGGGTCTGGCCAGCCTGGCCCGGGGGAGGGGACATGGGCAGTTGGCCGGCCTGCCTGCTGGTCGAACTCCTGGTCGAGGGGACAATTTGCATATTAGCCTTTTATTATATAGGATATACACTGAGTGGCCAGATTATTATGCGTTCAGAGATCATAATAATCTGGCCACTCAGTGTATATTCTGTTTTGTGAAAATATTTTGGCTTTAGTGTATGCAGAAGGTTTTACAGTTTTTTAGTTACATGCATGGCCCTGTGAATTTTTGCCTTTTAAACAACTTCTATCCTTTTAGCCCTGGCTGGTGTGGTTTAATTAGTTGGAGCATCATCAACTACACCAAAATGTGGCAGATTCAATTCCCAGTCAGGGTACATACCCAGGTTATGGGTTCGATCCTTAGTCAGGGTTTGTGCAGAAGGCAACTGATTGATGTTTCTTTCTCTCCTTCTCTCTCTCTCTCTCTTTTTCTCCCTTCTTTCTCTAAAAACTTTTTAACAAATTAAAAATTTCTACCCTTTTGATTTAACAAATTAAAAATTTCTACCCTTTTGATTTAAGATTTTAAGAATTATTGCCTTCATTATCAGTACTCACCGATGCTCCCATTTCAATTATCTACAATGGAGGGCAGTGGTAGCCAAGATAAACTAAAACAATAAGTTATCCAGAATCATTTTTTCCCTAAGTGATTTTTTTTACATTAAATATAAATGTCTTATATAGAACATATTTAAAAATATAACTTTTATAGAAAATGCCTGAGGATAATTGAAAAAAACAACACTATCTTTACATTTGATTCTTTCTGTAAGAAAGCTATAATCATAATGATAAAGCATTGTCTTGCATAAAAGTCATAATTTGGGTATTTTATCAGTCACAAAGAATACTAAAAGGCAATAGAGTGAATATAGGGTGAGTTGAGTGAAGAGATAATTGAAAGACACTTGGGACCGATCTGACTGGTGTATGCAGCCGTTAGAGCATTGGCCCAAGCACCAAAGGTTTGAGGGTTTGATTTCCAGTCAAAGGCATGTACCTGGGTTCCACGATGGATCCCTGGCCCTAGCACATTTGGGAGGCAACCAATTGATGTCTCTCTGTCTCTTTTCCCCTCCCTCCCTCCCTTTCTCCCACTCTCTCTAAAAATCAATGGAAAAAATATCATCAGTTGAAGATTAAAAAGAAAAAAAAAAGACACTTGGGGACAAAACAAGTTGCCATTTTTCAGATTGCACTTATAACTTCCTTAGCAATTGTAAATAGAATAGAAGGAGGTGATTCATGTGAGAAATTGCCATTACCCATTCAAACTTCGTTGTTACTAGGCACATGTCTGCACATTTTCAATGAAGCAACCCTTTAAACTATTTGGATTTTTATCAGTTCACCTATCTGCTATTGGAAGTTTTTATATATTTGCCTTTATAGACTTGTGAACTAAAAGGACTCAGTCTTATATATTTATATGGACTGGTTTTCATTAAAGTAAGATATTAATTAGGGAAGAAAGAGAATTTAGCTTTCCTATGTCAGTGGTGAATAATATTATCTCCGTTGTAATAAAAGCTGATTTCATTGCATAGATTCTTTGTTCAGGCTCTGTACTATTGCCTCTACATATATGTTCTCTTTGTTTCTCCAGAAGTCTTGGAAGGAATATCACATCAAAACCATGAGAAGCTAAAGCTCAGAAAGTTTAAATAAGCCACCAAAAGTCCCACAGCTAGAAATTAGCAGATATAGTATTAAGGGTTGGACAGCCTGACTCTGGCATCCGTATGTTTTCCAAAATACTGAACAGTGGTGAATGACAGTTCTGTGTCGTCAAATTAATAGAATCAAGTTCAAGTGACAATATAGTAACTCAGAGATAGAAGCCATACTCTGTCTCATTTCAGTGAGTTCTCTTCATCCAGTTAAACTTTCAGACCGTGCATTTCACCACTTTTTTTTTTTTTTTTTTTTTAAGAATCTCAGATACTGAGTTTGAGAAGTTACTGCCCTCTTTGAGAGCTTCTTAGAAGTGTCAGGCTGTACCCTGCATCTTTTTTTTTATTTCTTGGCACTGAATTAATGCTATGCCTTCTGAGAATGCTTTAATTTCTCTTATTTTTTCAGTATGACCAATTGTTTATTCAACAATTATATGCCAAGGAGCATTAGTTCATTCATCAAAAAATATTTGAGGACCTACTATGTGTTAGGTGCTGTGCCAGGAATTGAATATAGGCTAGTAAAGGAAATAGACATGGTATCCACTTTCATTATGTTTAATTTCTTCTGGGAAAAGAGTCAACTGATATGAATTTTAGGGGCCAATTCATTTTAACTTGCTCTAATGAGTTCATCCATGAGCTATTAACATTCTTAATCTATGACATTCTGAAATAAAAGATATTTAGTTCTTTCAAATAAATTTTTTTCTCTTCTCCACCTTGGAAACAATGAAATGTTATTTGAAAAAATGCATGAGTTAATATAAAATGACATCTAAAAAGCAGCGTTTGAGGCATATGTTTCCCTATTAATATGATCTAAAGGTTTTATTGTTATAAAGTTTTTAAAATGTTCTAAAATACATCAATTATTATTTACCTCTATATTTTCCACTTAATTTATCCCAAAATGTTGTACTTCTGTTTATTTATCCCAATTGATATAGCAAAGATACACAAGATAGACCTGCAAATCTTAAGCCCTAAGGTTTTCCATAACTGTTCCCAAGTATTGAGTCATCCTTCTCAGCATATTAGCTCGCATAGCAGACAATTCTGCAAATTATAACCCCATCCAAAGCTTAGTGTCATCATCCTTCCTATTATTGGTGCTGAATCAGATTCATGACCCCACCTCTACCAATTGGACGTGTCATGTTGGCCCATTATTGAATGCATCCCTTAGACCAGTGGTCGGTAAACCGCGGCTCGCGAGCCACATGCAGCTCTTTGGCCCCTTTGAGTGTGGCTCTTCCACAAAATACCACGGCCTGGGTGAGTCTGTTTTGAAGAAGTGGCATTAAAAGAAGTTTAAGTTTAAAAAATTTGGCTCTCAAAACAAATTTCAATCTTTGTACTGTTGATATTTGGTTCTGTTGACTAATGAGTTTGCCGACCACTGCCTTAGACTATTCCTGGAAATAATTCTCTCCACATTTGTTGGCTCTCTGTGCTGCCCTGAATATGTTTGGAAAGAGAGCATCAATGTTGTGGGTCTGTGAATTTGGCCTGAGAGTGAATAATTGGGTTGTGGCCCTGGCCTCCAAGGAACTTGGAGCATGGCCTAGGAGGTTGCCTGATGAATACGGTCATGGAATCTGGAACAGAAAGGGACCTTAGAGACAACCTAATACAACCATTTCAAACAGGTGCAGAAACTTTGGAGCCAAGAGGGGTCAAACAACTAACCCAGGGTCTCGGTAAGCTCGTGGCAAAAGCCAGCCTGGAATCCAGGTCTCTCCTCCAAGGGTCACCCTCTTCCCATGGCTCCATATACAGGCTCTAATCTTTGGCCTGCTCTGGTCTTAACTTAATAAATGGGATGGATGATTATAAACTTTAGACAGGTTGATCATGAGGATTAGCTATTATTTTTGTGATTGAACAAATATCTGGCTTTATTTCTAATTAATAAAAGGAAAATAATAAAGCTAAACAACTGCATTGTTTACCAACGTGAATATGAATACTATTATAACTATTAAAAGGGTTTAAAATAAATCTATCTTTGGGTAACTTTAGGTAAATAACAGAGTCATTGTGTTTTGGGGCAATGACTTCACTGTTCCTTTTTCCTCTTTGCATGCTTACATGTACCAGAAGAGCATTTCCTCCCACAGTAAAGCCTATAGCTTAGAGAATCGGACTGCCCCTTTAACTTATTTTTATGGTTCATTATCTAAGAGAAAAGGCTGTTTTTTGTTTTTGCAAAAGGAGATTTAAAGTCATCTATAACTTTCTCTGTGAGGATGTGGTTTTGGCAGTTGTAATACTTATGACCTTCTAGGGACTGATTGCTATTACAAATACCTATTGGAGTCTTTTGAGTATTGAGCTTTCCTTAAATACTGTGATTCAAGCAAACCTCTTTGTGACGCAAATTACAAGTTCCTTGTAAAATCAGACTTTAGGAAAGTTATCACTTGGTTTTATTTTTTTCTCTTTCTTTCTCTTTAGTTAATATTCACTTCCATGCCTTGGTAGAATTATTCACCTTCTCCTGGTTCCGAGTGTGTCTTCTGACCCCTATCAGAATAATTAAAACCCTTAAGAGATGTTAAAATAAGTTGTTTCACAATAAAGAGAAATGGTAAGGTATAATGTCCTATTCTCCTAAGCTACCTGGCATATGATTCCTAGAGTCAAAGAGAAGATTCTGTGATGGAAGTCTATAGGCAGTCTAGTCCCTAGAGAAAAAAAATACATTTTTTTCTGATTATTATGAATATGCCACATACCTGGGTGGCAACATCATATGCTGGCTTCTCTCTATAAAAGAGACTGGTCATTTCTATACCATGAGAAAAGCAAGAGTATCTTCATACTTGTACCTTCTTAGTTTCTGACCTAGGAAAATTCTCTAGTCTCTCCACTTCACATTCTCTTTAGGCGTGCTAGCCACACACATGAGTAAGAAAATGCTTTCTACCTTAATGAATATTAATATGTAGCATCCTTACTTCTTCCAAGAATGTGCACTGTCTTAAGGGCAGTGGAACCAGCTAATTCTCCAAAACTTCACTAAAAATCCATTCTTTATTTCAACAAATATTTATTGAGTACCTACTGTGTGCCAGGATGTTGTCTAGAAGCTGAGGCCACATGACTGATCAAAACAAATGTTCTATTCTGTAAAGCCTGCACTTTCATGGGGAGAGAGATAAAATATGAAAAAAAATATATTGTGAGTCATTCTGTACCATATTGTTCTGGAGAAAGATAAGGCATGTAAAGGAAGTGACATAAAGGTGGGAGTGTGCAATGTAAGTAAGGGTGGTCTCTCTGAGAAGGTGATATTTTTACAATGATATGCAAGAGTTGAGGGAGAAAGGCATGCGATTTTTCTGGGAAAAGAGGAGTCTAATCAGAGGGAACATAAAGAACAGAAGCCCTGAGGCAGAAACATGCCTGGGGTTTTTAAGGAATAGAAAGGAATCCTGAGTGTCTTGAGCACAGTGAGCAAGAGGCAGAGGGAACAGAGTAGGGTAGGGCTTGTAGGTCATTTTAGGGACATTTGCTTTTAGTCTGAGTGAGATGAGAAGTCAGTTCCATTTTGAGCTGGAGAATGATATGACCAAATTTACAGTTTTGCAGGGATTACTCAATCTGCTGATCTGCTGAGTTGAGACAGGACTATGGATGGGCAAGGATGAAAGCAGGAAGACCCGATAGGAGGCTATTGTGCTAACCTGGGATAGAGACGACAGGGGGACTGGACCAGCGGGCAACACTAGAGATGTAAAGAAGTCATTGAATTCTGAGTAATTTTGAAGGTAGAATTAATAGGATTTAGTGACTGAATGCAAAAGATGAAAGAAAGAGAAGAATCAAGGATGACTTCAAGTTTTGTGGCTGAGCCACTGAAGAGTTACCATTGATAAGACAGAGAAGGCTGGGAAGAAGGAAGTTGGGGTGGGGACAGAGTCTACGAGACATGCAAGTGCAAATGTTGAGTAGACAGTTGAGTCTATGAGTCTGGAGATAAAAGGAAAGAACAGGATTAGACACATACTTATAGATAGAATTTAAACCCATGAGTTTTGATAAGATAACCTGGTAGGAATTGCATGTAGGGCAGGGAATGCAAGATCTAGATGACAGCCATATTTATTTCTCTTCTCCTAGAAGCACAAAGATCAGGTGTATGTAGCAAGTCACTTAAAGGTGTTGTTTTTTTCCCATTTCACATGTAAGTTGGTTAAGTTGGTTAGGCTGTAGAAAGTAGGTTTAGATGTTTTGGCATGCACATGCTTGCAACAACATACACATGTACTTAAATAGCTCTGAAGAAATGGGGGCAACATTGAATGGGCTGTTCTTGAAACTTGGCGCACGATGAATGTAACAGCAGTTACAGGCCTCGAGGCAGATCTTTCTTCCTGGGCCTGCCTTATTATTTGGGTAGTGTGTTGTATATCTTCCATGTTACAAAGCACAAAGGGATCTTGTGTTATTTCTTCACATAGATAGTAGAGAATTGTTTTAAATTTGAGAAAAAGAAATCAGAGTAGCAATTTCTTAAGGATAAATCTGTTCCTCTATATGCACCCTTCCCACCTCCACCCAATTTGTGGTTTTGTTTGAAACTTTGATTTTTAAGAATATTTTTCCAGAAGATGATTTCCCTGCCTTTGTGAATTGTAAAATAATGTCTTCCAGTCAAGCAAGATTTATTTCTTTAATGAATCTATGTGAAATCCAGGGGCTGGATGAGGGGTGCCCATATATGCCTTGCACTGTGCTGGGTATTTTGGAAATGTCCTCACTCAATTTGCCTAGCAGCCCTGTGATAGTGGTATAGTGAGCTTCATTTATGGCTGAGAAAAGCAAGATTCAGAGAGACTAAGCAACTCAAATCCTAGGCTCTTTTCTCTGTATGCCATGCTGTGTCTTTTTACAACTCTAACTTTCCACACTTCTCCAAAGATTCTGCCTGAAGGTCAAGCCAAGCAGATCTTCTTAAAGTTGCAAGACTAGCTGCTGCGACTTCCTAGGAATCGGTGCTTATTCTCTCCCAATTGTGTGTGACTGTGCACACATTTTAATACTGACTTGTATTGACAGCATCTTCCCTTGGAGAATCCCCCTGCATGTTGATTGTGCAGCTACCTGAACCCTCATTGCCCATCGGGTGGTTGTTTCTATCATTAGTTTCATTTCACAGACTTAGTAACTGAGAATTACCCAAAAAAAAAAAAAATGGTCTTGAGATCAGAGGTGAAACCATGGGCCAATTCTGTAGTAACAAGTCATTTCTTTGGGAGTGTACCACCTGCTGGGGCAGTGTTATTGTTTGATGGAGGGATTGTTCAATTTAGTGCATCAAATGCCTTATCATATTTGTGCACATTTTTTCCATGTGTGCTCAGTTGGCCTGCAGAAATCCCCAACCAGTCTGATTACCCTTTGATGCTTTTTCATCTTTTGTTCTGCCTTATTATGCCAAGGAAGTAAAAAAGAAAAAAAGAAAAAGAAAAAAAAAAGCATCTTAAATTATAACATTTGAATTTCAGTGACTCTAAGAACAGAAGGCCTGAGTGGCCCCTAAATTCAGGCAGTAGGTTGGCAAAATTACAAAACTGGGTCACACTAGTATAGTAAGTGTGTCAGAGAAGTGGAACTTTTATATATTTTTGGCGAAGATACATTGGTACAGATTGAGGGGAATATCTAAACATATTAAATTTGTATTCCCTTAGATATAGTAATTCTACTTCTGGGAATGTATCTTCTAGATATACTCATAACAGCTCCTGGAGGTAAGATATCTGGGCAGAGCCCTTGCCGGGTAGCTCAGTTTGGTGAGCGCACATTCAAGAATCAACCAATGAATGCATAGATAAGTGGAACAACAAATCAGTGTTTCTTCTTTCTCCCTCTTCCTCTCTCTCTCAATCTTTCAAATAAAAAGTCAATTATAAAAATTTTTAAGATATCTGGGCAGAGATAACTGAGCCCAAAACTTTGCTTGCTGCACTATTAAAAGGCAAAGTACTCTTCTATGGTTTTCTCAAAACAAATAAACAGTGTAAATTAAGCTCTGAATTTATATTAAGTTTATTGTTTTGGTAATGCAACAAGTCTTATCCTGTCTATATTAAAAAATTTGAGACCACAGATAAGAAAGAAGGAAAAGGAAAGTATATTCCTGATGCCACCACCCAGAGATAATCATTGTTAAAAAGTTGATATGTTTCCTTCTAGTTCTTTGCTGTGCAAACGTGTATGTGTCAACATGGTATTTTTTCCCCCTGCTTTCCTTATATAACTTTATAACATGGCTATTTTCTTTCATCAAACTTTTTATAAAAATGATTTTTAATAACTACAAGATCTCCTGTTCTTGGAAGAATAGTACTTGAACTTTCTCATTGTGTAGGATATTTATTTGTTTCTAGTTTCGCTTTGAAGTATTCTCCCTGATGGTAGCAGGCCAAAACGTACCTACACATTGCTTTTTACTAGTTAATTTTTTTGTCCCATATGTCCTGGTTGATTTTGGTGTGCAGAAGCTTCATTAATAGAGTCTGGGTCAGTATATTCTTTGTTTCTCTCTTGGTAAATCACCTTTATGGCAATTATAAGTCAAAAGTTATAATCACGATTACTATATATACACATATGTATATATATCACATATATACTACATTGTTTTCTTTTAATTTCAGCCTTAGCATTTTATTTTAATGCACATATTTTTTGAATTTTTGGGTGACACAAGTTATGTTGGTGGTGGTAGTCTGGCACCATTTAAAAGCTTGGACTCTAGAGTCACTGGCCTGTGTGTGAATCTTGAGTGGTAGCTGTGTGATTTTAGGTCAGTATTTTATCCACTTGTAGTTTCTGTTTTTATATTTGTAAAATAGTGATAATAATAATGTCTACCTTAAAGGCTAAACATATTGGGGAGCGTGTAGGGCACAGTGCTCAACGTAGAGTAGATGCTTAATGAGAGGTAGTCATCATTGCTATTGTTATTTGTTGCTTGTTATTCACACTGGGGTTTGTTTGTTTTTTATATATCACTAGTTTTTGTTTGTTTTTGTCACACACTTTGTCCTCACTTCAAGGACCTCTTCCTCAGCTGTAAATTTAAACTTATTTAGTCATTCCTGTAATCACACCTCTCTTCTCCTTTTCTTTTTCTTCTGTCATTTTTCCCACCCCAAGTATTGCTAAAATATGAATTGTGAATTAGCATTACATGAAAATTATGATATAATCCTGAGTTCCAGTCCCCCCCCCCCCCCCATATCCATACTAGAGGCCCGGTGCATGAGATTCGTGCACTGTGGGGGTGGGGAGGAGGAGGGTCCCTCAGTCAGGCCTGTACCCTCTGGCAGTCCAGGAGCCCTCAGGGGATGTCCTTCGTGCTGCTGCAGAGGTGGGAGAGGCTCCCGCCACCGACACTGCGCTTGCCAGCCATGAGCCTGGCTGAGTGACTCAGTGACCACCAGGGGGCAGCTCCTGCATTGAGCGTCTGCCCCCTGGTGGTCAGTATACATCATAGGGACTGGTCTTTCCACCATTTGTTTGATTTGCATATTAGCCTTTTATTATATAGGATGGGTTTGTAACTTTTAAATCAGAACTATTAAATTGCTGATTCTTAAACATCTTAATGAGACCATTGACCCATCAGGACTGCACAGAAGTGGGGTTGAACTCTTCCAGTTCTCTCACTAACCTTGTGAACAGTCAACTGCAGGCTCAGTGAGTCTAGTGCAGACTTCAGAATGAAGGAGGAGAAGCAAAATGTATTTAGACGCATGGCAAGTTGGTAATGACCTGTTTAGATCACTTCATTATGCCTGTGGCTTTTCTGGGTCCTTGACTTCAGCTTTTGTCATAGGCATTTTGCATTTCTTGGGGGGTGGCGGGGGAGGGATCATGAAGAGCCGCCCTTTTTGAAGGGATCCATTGTCACTACCAGTCAGATTCTCATGGGAAATGGAAACCACAGAGGAACAATCATAAATGACAGTTCTTATTATGTAATTTTGTCTGAACTGACATTTGCTGCCCTGTCTTTAATATAGAGATTAAAAGACCTCCATTCCTGATGTTTTTCATTTTCCCCTTTTTTGGTTTCTAAAAATAACATTAAATGTAAAGCAACAACAATGACATAATAACAATAACACAGAAATGTTTAAAAGTCTCTTGTAAATCTGTCCCAGAGACAGACATTGTAGTTTTTGTCTGTAAACCTTTCCATCTTCCGTCATGTACATACATGCATTCCAGTATATCACATATCTATATTATATATACTTTAAAATTAGCATTGGTGCCAGGATGGTGTGGCTCAGTGGCTGAGCGTCAACCCATGAACTAGGAGGTCAAGGCTGGATTCTAAGTCAGGGCACATCCCTGGGTTGTGAGGCTCGATCCCCAGTGTGGAACGTGCAGGAGGCAGCTGATCAGTGCAATGATTCTCTCTCATCATTGATGTTTCTATCTCTCTCTCTTCCATCCTCTCTCTGAAGTCAATCAATTAAGTATGTGTGTGTGTGTGTGTGTGTGTGTGTGTGTGTGTATGTGTATATATATATATGGGTGTTTTTTTTTCTCCCAAAGCAGAATCTGAGACAAAGATTTGAGTGCACATAGTTTATTGGGAAAGTCGCCCTGGAAAATAGAGGTGGGGTAAAAGAGATAGAGTTGAGAGAGAAGTCCAAAAAGGATGACCTAATAAGCAGATTTAGGCCATGAACAATTGGAGCTCAGTTCTGCTGGGGAACCTCTGGGGAGCCATGTGGAATGCACCTCAGACAAGGATGCTGGAACATTTATGCTCCTACTTCCATACTTTGTGAGTGGAAGTTTGCCTCTGGGGTGTTAATTCCCCTGCAGCTTGGTCTGTGCCTGTGCACAGATGAGCAACCTTTGGAAAAGGCAGAGCAGAGAGGCCCCCTCCACGTGCTGGTATGGCTCTGGCAATGATGCCTGTGACCATGATTGTGTTGTAATCACATGAGCCGAGGAGACGTGCTGAGGTACACTATGATCTTCAAGCATCAGCTACAATCCTATCTTGCATGCTGTTCTTCAACTAGCTTTTTAAAAACATCAGCAATGTATCTTGGATACATATTCACATCAGTACATGGACACATACTTTTTTTAAAAAAAAAAAATATATATATATATATTTTATTGATTTTTTACAGAGAGGAACAGAGAGGGATAGAGAGTCAGAAACATCTATGAGAGAGAAACATCGATCAGCTGCCTCTTGCACACCCCCTACCGGGGATGTGCCCGCAACCAAGGTATATGCCCTTGACCGGAATCAAACCTGGGACCCTTGAGTCTGCAGGCCGACGCTCTATCCACTGAGCCAAACCGGTTTCGGCGATACTTTTTGTTTTTAATGGCACCATTCCTCCCTGAATATTACAGGGGCTAGTTAATCATTTGAGTGAGAGCAATGCCAGTCTTTGTCCTCATTTTACTGTGTGAACCTAGCGGTACACTAAATAGTTCTCCCTAATACCAAGAGTGATTTAACTTCTAAAACAATGTGTCTCAAAGGCTTATGTATACAAGAATCACCTGTAGATCTTGTTAAAATAGTGATCTGATTTAGCAGTACTGGGGTAAGACCAAACCATGCTTTGAGTTCAAGGTTCTACAACCAAATGTACACTGTGAAAATATTTTTATAAGAATCTGAAAAGTTTTCATAAGGATAGACATATTGAACCCGAGTTCAGTATGCAGGGAGGACGTAATTTTCACCTACAAAATAGCTTTGGGACCTTGGGCAAGTCTTTTGTGTCCTCCGAGAAAACCTTGGGCATTGTTATCATCCCTTGGTTCTTAATATATTATGATCCAATGTGTGCATTCCTGGGTTGGCAAAGAGATTATTCTCCTTGTTTGCTTATATCTATCAATGTGTTTGACCAAGCTAGCCTATAAAACCAGATGTAAGATATGCCAAAGTTCCAGAGTATTTACATTTATACATTATCACTACTATTATTAACTAAAACTAAATGAGTCAGATCACAAGCCTAGATGTCTAATATCAAACTTAAAGTATCCAAAGGAGAATTCTAGATTTCTTAGTCTGCCATGTCTTCTATCACAATAAACAGTGAATATGTGGGTGAAGACCCAAATGTCAAAACCCTGAGGTCATCCTTGAGTCCTCCTTTCTCAAATGCCTCACACCCCGGCCATCAGAAAGAATGCAGTCTACCTGAAAAATAGAATTTTTTAACCCACTTTTTACTACCGCCATTTCCACTGTTGTTTTCATAATCCCTCTCCTGACCTATGCAACATCTTCCCAGCTAACAGGAACATGGCCCCTTTGCTTAACTTCCCTTCTCTTACAGACATTTATTTTCTTAAATAATCAGATCATGTCTTTCCCCACTTAAACTCTTCAATGCTGTCCCATTGCACATAAGAACATAATCCCAGGTCCCAGTATGTAGGCACAGCATGGCCTATGATACCCTATTCAATTTGGTTCCTTTGTGCCTTTCCAATGTCATTTCATACCACCCCCCTCTAGCTCCCTGTGCCCCAGCCCCACTGGCCTTTCTGCTTTCCCTGGAGCCAGGAAACTCTTTTCTTCCGGAGGGACTTTCCACCTGCCTGGAAAATGTCGTCAATCCTATGAATTTCATACTGCTTTTCTTTTCAGTGAATCTGAAATGCATCATTCTCTTCTCTGTGCCAATGTTGCCATATTTAGCCATTGTTAAGTCTTACTTTGGCAATTTCTAAAGATTCACAAGGAAAGGGAGGTGGAAAGAAAAAAAAAATAAAAGGAAGACAAGATTTTAGTTCTTGCTGCCCTTCCTACCTATCTTCTTTGATTCCTGAATTCCTGTATGCTAACCAGGTAGTTTTCACAGAAGAGATAGTGAATTAAATACCATCACCTGTAAATAGATACATTTTGATTTAATGCTTTCTTTAATATGAGCTTCTGAAATTGATGAAGTTACCTATTCCCTCAAGTGCTTAATTTTGTTTCCCATTTACTTGAGAAGAAAATGTAGGCAGGCACAGCAGCTTAAGATTAAAAAAGAGAAGACATGGATATTAACATCTATAAAGCATCTCTTTAATCCTCACAGTGACTGTACAGTAACAATATCCTTCTTTTAAATGACAAGGAAATGAAGAATTCAGGAGATGAACTTACTAGTTCAGAACTGTAGAGCATACGCACGTGTGTGTTTGTGTACATGTATACATACATACACATATGCTCACATATACATATATATAATCTCCATGTACATAAACTTATGTATAGCTACTATGTCAATGCTTCTAGTTTTACAACCAGATCAGAAGTGGAAATCCAGGGCAGTTTTTCATTGTATTGGCATTGTTTAATCGTTGGAATCTGTGAAAATAATTTTAAAGAATTCATGAGTTCTCTATGATAATTTATAAATTTGGGGCTTTCCATTCTATGACAGTCTGAAAAAATGTACGAGAGCCTGTTTGAGGTCATCTGGTTGACTAGATGATGCCACTGCCTGTGTCTGTATTTACGTCTGTAATCATATAGAGCCAAGGAGACCTAGTGTCACTGTCTCGGGCTAACGGGGAAAGAACGAGGTAGACCTAATCAGTTAATGATGCTTTCAAGCCGAATGAACGCTGTTGGCTTGGCAAGCTATGCTCAGATGAAGGTTTCACAGTAATCCAAGTAGATACAAGTGGTGGAAGGAGCAGAATGTCACTTGGCAAAAAGAATGTAACCTGTGAATTTCAAAACTATTGGGTACTGCAGCAGTCAGCAGCATATTCACGTTGTAAGTGACAATTCAGATTTGGCAAAACATCATCATCCATGATATTGAATTAATGTTTTAATTAAATTGTATTGGTTATGCAACTTTGCTTTTATGCACTTTTAAAGTGTATTTGGTTTAATAGTTGCAATTCAAGCTATAAACAGAGGCATTTATATCCCATAATTAAATGTTTGTACATATTTAACTTCTGCTTAATAAAAATAACCAAGTCAACACTGGGAGTCTATTATATAGCCTATATAATAAAAGGCTAATATGCAAAGCGACCGAACGGTGGAACCACCGGTCACTATGATGCGCACTGACCACCAGGGGGCAGATGCTCAATGCAGAAGCTGCCCCCTGGTGGTCAGTGCGCTCCCACAGGGAGAGCGCTGCTCAGCCACAAGCCAGGCTGACAGCTGGAGAGCTCAGCGGTGGTGGTGGGAGCCTCTCCATCCTCTGTGGCAGCGTTAAGGATGTTCAACTCCAGGCTTAGGCCCGCTCCCCCAGGGGGAGCGGGCCTAAGCCATCAGTCAAACATCCCCCGAGGGCTCCCAGACTGTGAGAGGGTGCAGGCTGGGCTGAGGGACACCCTTACCCGAGTTCACAAATTTCATGCACTGGTCCTCTAGCATTTAGATAAAATCTATAATGTATATCATAACATACAGTGATAAATATGTGATGTATATTTTTTCTTCTTTAAAGGCCTGGTACCAGGGTATCTCAACCTTGACCGGACAGGTGCCTTCTTTCCCAGATGATTCTTCCTTATAGGCAGCTTTTCTGTGTGTTCTGGGATGCCAGTGGCAGCCCCCTCACTGAAGTGTAACAAACAAAAAGTTTTCCATATATTGCCAAGTGCCCCTCGGGGGACAAAATTGTGCTGTTGTAGAATCACTGATCTATGGATTACTCAACTATCGCGACTGCTTATCCCATTATTGCTATTATGGTTGCCAAGTGGTGGTTGGCCATTCCAATCTCCCTTCTGCATTTACTAGTTTGCCTTCTACCTTAAGGAACTCCTCCTGTATTCAGTTATTCACTTGTATGAGAAGAGACTCGTAGATTCTTATTTTATTTTATGGGTTACAATCATTACTTACATTTTGTATATTTATGCTCCAATGTTTTGAAGAGAGCTCTAATGAGGTAAAGATAAATGATGGATATAAACCAGCTGCTCTTTTCTCTCCTCCTTAGCGGAGCATATTAGCTAATTTTTGCAGTTCTTTTCAGGTATTAGGGTAATCCAGCAGAAGCGCCGTTGTCTCAATGGGTAGGTGCCAGTTCTGCCTCAGTGATTCACTGAAGTGGAGCTGAAGGAGGGCCAGTCCCTTTCTCCTTGGAAGCCGGGAGTGTTTTATTGTTCTTCACTGTGCCGAGAATGCCAATGACTCTAAAGCTGGGGGAAAAAAAGACTCTTAATGAGTTTCAGCATTTTAATGTACTGCAGGTTCCCAATTGTATGAATTTAAGAAGCTTAGCAAGTCGGTATCTTCTGAATAATAGCATTTATTTTATACTCTAAATACTCCCAGGGAAGTCTGAAAAACATTGTAGCTTCTTTGGTATAATAGCTTTCTTTGCTAGGCTAATTGACTTGAACAGTGGAATTGCTCCTTAAAAAAAAAAAATCACACAGTTTTGATTAATGAGCCCAGTAATAAAGCATTAATCGTTTTAGCTCATGAATGATAGGAACAGTATTCTTTCCCCTCCCCCCCCCGCCCCCACATCCTATTCCTAGATTCTCTTGCTGACACAGTGGCCATATTTTTAGGATCTCATCATCAGTTTAACATGCCCATCTCCACATAACTTAATAGAATGTCTACTAAATTTGCACCTATGAGGAACTCAGGGGGAGAGATTCTAAATAGCAATCATTATTTTATTTATGAACATGACTTACGTGTAGTTAGTAGCTATCCCTTTTGAAATGCCATAAAATATTTCTATAATTTAGTAATAAGTATAAAATGAGTTACTGAGCTTTCCCTATGTACCTGGAACTCTACTAAACTTTTAGTGTATTGTATCATTGATTTCTCACAGTAACACTCTGAGGTTATTAGTATTATGTCCACTTTAAAGTTCAGGAAATTTGGTGAGAAATGTTAATAACTAGTTAAAGTCAGAGCCTCCATGTTACTATCTGATCATATATTATTCCTACTCAATATTTTCTCGAGGTTTATGAATAAAATTATTTTTGTTGAAATTAAAATATGTAAATAGGTCAGCTCAAACTGAAATTTCTAGTTGTCTTAGGACTTAACTTATCCCAGGGTGTTTTTCTTTATATTTCAAGAATTAATTTTCATGTTTATTATGTAGCTGAGACACCATTTAGAAATAATTTAGATGGTCTCATCACCATTTTGAGAAAAATAAAATTTCAGGTGATGAACTATTAGAAAATCTACAAGGTAAATATCTACTTTCTTAACTATGCTAATGTATTGACTGAGGAGAAATGGCTCTTTATTATTGAAATGTAGTTATAAATTATCCACTAGACTCAACTCTCTATGGTAGGCAAGAATCATCGTCCTATCATGTTTGTATCCCCAGGATTTTAGCTCAGTGGCTGACATACACTAGAACATTAAGTGTTGAGTGAGTGAATAAATAAATGGTCAATAGCAATGATGTCAAAAATAAGTGGATGATCCATTTAGTAAAGTGCCTGGACTCAAACTATGCAAATCAACAAGTGACTTTGACTCATATTAGTGTTGTGACCCTAAGTGCCTCCAATTTTTCAAGCATGCCAGTCTACTGAAGTTTCCTAGAGATAGAGGGAGGGGAAGTATGAGATGTATGCATTCCTTTTTCATTGACCTTCTAGGCAGTCTTGGTAGAATCATTTAGCTCATTGTGGAGGCACATTAAGAATAAGACTTACCTCTTTCCACATAAGAGTTTTGAGCAGTTTACAATTGATATGTGTGTCACATAAAAGCTGACAGTGGTAATGGAAGTTTCTCTTTTAAAAGGCAAATTGGTTTATCTCATTTAAACACCTTGAACCCAAGGTGGCACCTTCACTTTGCTATTTCTCTGCCAGGATCACAATGTTCATACAAGAAATGGACACGTGACAGTAGCACCTC